>NC_134194.1:13264532-13576574 GCF_964188355.1 Buteo buteo | reverse complement strand
AATCTCCCAGCGGTCCCTTTCATGCTCATCAGTACAAACGTATGTACACATTCCCTCCAGAATGCCCTTGCTTTGGGCGTAGAAAGCAGTCAATAGTTGTCACTCTTTTGTCTTCTCATAAAGCCCTATTCCTGACAGATTTTCCCAACTGGTGAAAACAGAGTTATCCCAAGAGTGGTATTAAGGGCTGACTCATTTGCTTTTTACCTCCAAATAATGTGAAATACTTTCAGTTTCCTGTTCCACTTTTGATAAGTGATCCCACTAAAATCCTTGCAGAATTGATTTTTATGACTTAAAACTAAAAAATACACCTCTGTGGACCAGAGAGAAAAGGAAGAGTCTGATGTATTTTAAAATTTCTTGCTTTGCCTTAGAGTTCAAAATACAAGCTTTCAGCCTTCCGCTTCATTTATTTTGCTTTACCAGCTAACCTAATTCACAGTCTCCATATTGCAGGCAACAACCATGGCTGTTCTTTCCATGGAAATTTCGTTATGTATTTAATATATTGCTGCAAGTTGAAATGAGCACAATAACTCCTGAAATTGGCTTGTTACATTGTCAACTGCAATCAAATTTATCATATAATTTGGAGAATTCAGTGAAGTAGGGTGCTGCAAAGCATGATGCTGAGCTTATGGAGTTCACCGAGCAGAAACATACAAACCAATGCAGGTGTAGATGGTGTCGGGGTGTCCATGCCACCACCCAGCCAGTCCCAATGTCGAGCTTAGCCCTGGTGGATCTAGGTCTCCTGGGAAGAATGTTCCAACCATGATCAGAGCCCAGAGGTCATAATTGCTCGATGCTGAGTATCAGTTGCCCTAATTAAGATGCATGGTAGTACAGAATAGCCTTTGTTTGTCAGCATAGCTAGGGGTTTTTTCTTGTTCTGGTATAGGCATTTTGTATTAAACATCCTCTCTTGCACCTTTTTTGTTCCCTCCTGTGTTCCCATTCTAGGTGATGGTGCAAATGATGTAAGTATGATTCAAGCAGCCGATGTTGGAATTGGAATATCTGGCCAAGAAGGCATGCAGGTATCCCTTCCATTTATTTCCTTTCCTCTTTTGTCACGTGGTCTCTTGCTGCTTAATAAGTTTCATAGCAGCCTTGTACTTTTGAGTGTCATCTTAAAAATGCAAGTTGGCATCATTACTGTCGCAAATTAATATGCAGTTTGTGATTATGGGTCCAGCCAAAAAAGAGTGTTTTGAGCCAACAATTAGCATGCATGGACAAATGTGCGTTTGCTCATAAGCCTGGAAAATTAGCAGATGCCTGTCCAGTGTTAGGTTAGCATCTGGTTTCTGAATCATCTCTGCTATAGCATTTCCAGGTTTTGTTGATTCTCTTTCAGTGTTTTCTGCCCCAAATTCTTTCTCACACATCCTCCTCCCTCATTCTAAGATGGAGACTTCTGCAGAGATAGAAAGTGCCAACTATTTTCTCAAGGTTGTTTTTTTTTCTACCATATTCAACAGTAGGAAATCATTTCAATGTCCATTTCAGATTTCATCATGTTGGGTGGGAAAAAGATATATTGTAAATTAACTTATATTCTTTTTACCAAAGGCTGTGATGGCTAGTGACTTTGCAATATCCCGATTCAAGCATCTCAAAAAACTCCTTCTTGTCCATGGACACTGGTGTTATGCTCGCCTGGCAAAGATGGTGATTTACTTTTTCTATAAAAATGTGGTAAGTTTATTAAAATTCTGGAAGTTTTCATCCCAGCAAGGGTCAAGTCCAGGGATGGGGGGTTTTTTGCTTTGTTTTTGGTTTTTGCAGGTTATAGTTTTGTCGTGGTTTAACCCCAGCTGGCAACTAAGCACCACGCAGCTGCTCACTCACTCCCCTTCCACCCAGTGGGATAGGGGAGAGAATTGGGGAAAAAAGTAAAACTTGTGGGTTGAGATAAAGACAGTTTAATAGGACAGAAAGGAAGCAAATAAAAATGGTAATAATAAAAATAAAATGACAATAATACTAATAAAAGAATTGGAATATACAAAACAAGAGAGGCACAATGCAATTGCTCACCACTTACCGACCAGTGTCCAGTTAGATTCCGAGCAGTGATCCACGCCCCCCCCAACCCTCTCCCCCAAGTTTATATACTGGGCATGACATCATATGGCATGGAACACCCCTTTGGCCCGTTTGGGTCAGCTGTCCTGGCTGTGTCCCCTCCCAACTCCTTGTGCCCCTCCAGCCTTCTTGCTGGCTGGGCATGAGAAGCTGAAAGAAAAATCCTTTACTTAGTCTTAAACACTACTTGGCAACAACTGAAAACATCAGTGTGCTATCAACATTCTTCTCATACTAAATCCAAGACATAACACTATACCAGCTACTAGGAAGAAAATTAACTCTATCCCAGCTGAAACCAGAACAACTCTCTTACTTTTTATGAATCTGCAGTTCCTGTTTCCTCACTTCACAAGTTTATAGTAAGCTACCTCCTTCTTAGTAATGTGCTGCATAAAGCATTGAGGAAAATATGGTTTCTAAATATTTTGAAATAGCATGATTCCAGAGGGGAAAAGGACTTAAGGCTAGTAACTTTTATATGGTAGTTCAAGAAACTTTATTAATAATACCCGTGACCTCAAAATAAAATTTGCATAAAGAAGAGCAGATTATTAGTGCTAGAACATAGAAGATGATTCTGTAGTAAGAATTGTTTGCCTGTGAAATCTCTGGATTTTTGCAT
Source organism: Buteo buteo (assembly GCF_964188355.1). Classification (NCBI taxonomy): domain Eukaryota; kingdom Metazoa; phylum Chordata; class Aves; order Accipitriformes; family Accipitridae; genus Buteo; species Buteo buteo. The sequence goes on along the minus strand of NC_134194.1, from coordinate 13,573,855 downwards.
TTAATTTGATAGGAACCACTTGCAAGTAATGATGCAGTCATATCTGGCATTTTTATTAAAAATTTAATGTATATGCAAATGAGCTGTTCATTGAAGAATAATGTGAAGTGGAAAAACCTGATAGTAATACAGTTTCTACAAGACTGCAAACAAGTCCATTTGACATGAAATACACTCTTAGCGTGAAAGACTATTTACTTAGAATTCAAAGCATCTGTTGGTTGGGGGTTTTTTCAATAATTTTGAATAAGGATTAATTCTTATCACTGTTAAAATTTGTAGTGGAAATGGAAACTTCTTTTTTCTTGATTGGGCATCCTTTTAGAGTTCAAAGGATATTTATTTGCAATGCGTAATAGCTCTCTAGACTGGGATGCTGCTGTTCTATTATCTCCCCAGTACCATTAGGGAGCAGGAGGCCTTTGGTTCCACAGGGACAACCAGTTTGTAAAAGGATTTTAAAATCTGGTGCTCAGAGCTGTGAACAGTTTACTTAGTTATTCTCTGCTATTTTCTTAAAGAAACCTTATGGCTTTTAAAAAGCTGTATCACAGTGGCTTGGTGTGAAGTAGACCTTTAAGATATACTTCTTTACAGAATAAAGTGCAGAGCTCTCTACTGAAGGTACCTTTAACCAAAATAACGTTTTCTTGGGAGACTCTGGTAATAACCAATGTACTACATAAACCTCTTAGGTGAAACTATGAGAGACATAGACCATCTATGCATTGCAAACTAAAGGGTCCAGATCAGCTGTAATGGTAGGGAACAGCATGGGGAAAGGAAAAGGATGTACAGAAGAGGCCACAGGAAAGGTGCCGCTTCACGACTTCCACAACCCAAAGAGAAATGAAATCGCATCAGCATGAACGGTGTTCTTCTGCGCATGTAGGGAGCCACGGTTCAGCTCGTAACAGTATGTTGTGTTTGTATTTGCTTCTCTACAGAGCTACGTCAACCTGCTCTTCTGGTACCAGTTCTTCTGTGGGTTCTCAGGCAGCACAATGATAGATTACTGGCAGATGATTTTTTTCAATCTTTTCTTCACCTCGATGCCCCCTCTTCTCTTCGGAATCCTGGATAAAGATGTTTCTGCAGAAACACTTCTAGGTTTGCCCGAGTTGTACAAGAATGGACAAAATTCAGAGGTATGTCTTGATTGCTGAAATAACTGCTTGATAAGCCAAAGGACCACAGGGTTTTGGTTTTGTGAGGAGGGAAGGAAGAGAAGAGTTTAGACTTACTTGGAACCAAATGTCCCATTTATGGTTTCTAGTTTACTGATGTCCACTAAAAGAAGGTATAATTGTAGCTGTCAGAAGAACTGGTAAGGAACATATGATTGAAGTTGCTTCCTGGAAATGAGGCTAGGTGCTTGGTCGTAGTTGGAAGATGTAACTGGGAAGATTTATCCTGCCATTAAATATATGAAGCCAGTCTGGCACCAGCATGCTGCATTTTAATAGGTAAAGTGATGTGCTAGTGAATCAGCCCTGTATTTGGTGTTTCTGATCTGAAGAAGAGATGATGGAGCAAATATGTGTGTGTGCGTGTATATACGTACACACCAAAATATATAGACAATTTTGCAGTGAAGACATAGGGAGAAATAAATAAAACAGGGTGAGAAATGTAACAAATGAGGGTAAAATAGTTTAGCTGGTCCCTGATTAAACTCTGCTCAGATTTGGTGCTTTGAACAGTCTCAACCTACTGAAGAAGAAAAGCTTGTCAAAAAGATTACAGCAAAAAGTGACAAGAAAGCGCAAAACCTTTAATCAATAAACAACCCACCATTTTTTTCTATTCTCAGGTTCAGAAATATACCTAGTAATACATAAAGGATTTTGTCACAGTTTGGTGTCTAGGCTGTTCCAGGCATGAAGTGTTTCATTTGTTTACTTCTTTTTCTTTGAATAGTCAGTATTGCTAACCATCAGAAAACATGCATGAAATATGTTATGTTTTCACCTCAGTTTGCCTGTCAGGTTTAGAGAACCAGTCTGATCTCTGTATGTTTGTGAGGAGCACACATATACAGACATACATACCTGGTTTTGCATATACAAAAAGTACAGTAGCACTTATTCCCAAATTGCCTTAACATTTTTAATAGGAAATTATGAAAATGTTAATGAGCAAAATTTGAAGCAGCCTTAGTTTTAAATCACAAAATTGCAGGGTACTTAGGAATTCTTCTCTCTCCTCCTTTTTCTCCTAATACCTACTTTCATTATCCTCGACTGTGATTTTTAGCACTAATGAACTGGTGGTTCACATCGTGTTTAATGATATTTTGAAAAACCAAGGCAAGGGAGTACAGGATTTGAGGATTCTCTGTAGGACTTTCCATTCCTTTTCTTAGGAGCTCTTGGACCTCACATATATGCAAAATATATGTTCTTTACAACTTTGAAGAGGTCATTGTTGTTGCTTTGGCATTTTGTGTGCATTAAAACAACAGGAGCCCAGCCTTCTGTCACTCCAACAATGCATCCCACTCCTTGGGATCTGTGGCCCACAGGTTGCTAGATAAGTTTAAATATGACAAGTAGTCAAATTAAAATGGGACAAAATAGATGTTTCAGTGGAAGGAACCTTAAAAGAAAGGATTTTTGACCAATTCTAGAGCTCTAGGAAGAGCTTTGTTTGAAAGAGAATTTGAGGAATGGGGTCCTTTGGAGAGGGATGGGGCATTCATGACTTTCAGCTTTTAAGACCCTTAGTTGACTGGCTAATCTTCCTAAGGTCTGTCTTTAGTTAACACAGAAAAGATGCCAGCTCAGAGATAAGTCTGTGGTCTAAATCAGCTGCTCAGGAGCCATTTACTCATGAAGGGAGACCAGTTAGCTATAATCAGTAGTCTGAATGGAAGAATAACAGGCAGCAATTATGTCTGCAGGACAGACTAGAGATGTGTGTCCAATCATAATGACTGTTATCTATAAACTCCTGCAGATATACAAGCTGTCAACTTTTATTATTACAATGTTGGATGCCTTCTACCAAAGCCTCATTTGCTTCTTTGTCCCCTATTTGGTAAGTACCGGGTTCATTAATATTCACATTCTCCTATCCCCCTTAAAAACCAGAAAAATTCACTTCCGAATAATCAGGGCTCATCACAGTCTATCTGCCTGTTTTCTAGACATACAAGGACTCTAACATAGATGTGTTTTCCTTTGGAAACCCCATCAATACCATCTCCCTCCTGACCATTCTCTTGCACCAGGCTCTAGAAATGAAAACATGGGTATGTATTTGACCCGTCCTGTTCCCGTGACTTTTTTTCTTTTATGAACATAGCATACTGTATAGACATGGCATTGTCTTTCAGAGTCATTTACCTGAATTCTGGGTCACAAAAAGTAACAGATGCACTGAGGTTTCACAGTGTGCCAGAATTGATTATTACCCTCAGGATAATACCTTCATGTGAATAGCGACAGAATTTGCTTCTACTGTGCCTTTGGACAGGACAGTACATAATTTTTACATACTTCAATATATGAGGACGTGTTTCTTAAAGAACTGTGTTCACTGTCACTGTTGTTTTGTAAGATAATTTCCAGGTATTTCTCCTACTATACTTTTCAGTAGCAGGGACTATTGAATACGTTCTTTCCAATTTGTCTTTGTAACCTCCTGTCTTACACCCAGAGTCAGGGTCTCGGAAGCATCACTGTCATTTTGTGCGATTCTGCTTACAGACCCTGTTCCATTTGGTAACGATGATTGGCAGTGTGGTGTTTTACTTCGTCTTCTCTCTGATCTACAATGCCGCCTGCGTGGTCTGCAACCCTCCCACCAACCCCTACTGGGTTATGGAGAAACAGCTTTCAGACCCCATCTTCTATTTGCTGTGTCTTATTACCCCAGTCATCGCACTCTTGCCAAGGTTTGAATGATGCACTGTTTTCCTCTCCATTTTCATTTTGTGGATTTGTAGGCATTTGAGTGAAATAACAATAGTGATGTGCACGGATATGTGATATGTCAGGCAAATGTGTTGCAGAGGGATAAGCGATCAGTGTGGAAGTCAGATGCCTGGGTTCAACTTTCCAGTTCATGAACCATTAATTTATTCAGTTATATAACCCTAGATAAGTCACTATATATCTGCTGCTTTTGCTTTCCCATCAGGAAACCCTTTCTTTCTGGGGTACTTCAAAGTTTACCAGTACAAATCTGGTACATGATTGTTCACTATCATAAACACAATGTTGTTGAGCTGATCAAGACTAGAAAGCAAGTCTTTGAAATGTTCCTATATGTTTTGAGAGTTACAAATGTATTTTGTTTCTTGAGTACATGACAGTGCATTACTAAGCCAAATTTGAGAACATGTTTCCATATGAAATCATTTTCTGCATCCAGAATTTTAGTTTTACTCTGTGCAACAAATCAGGTGTGTTAAAGATAGCTTTAACTGCAGCCGAATAATATTTGGAGAGAGATAATTCTTTTGATAGGTTGCTGAAAAAAACTAGGTTGAAAAACATAATGATTCTGCTCCCATAAATGTATATGGTAACCTTACTACTTTTGGTGCTTGATACCTGAATCATTCTTTAAGCAGATATGCTTTGTCTGAGTTGCACCACTTATTTAAAATCCTTATTTGTGCTTGCACAATGAAAGAAATGGGTTGGTTTGACTATCTTCCTAGTCTCCCTCTCATCCTAATTGTCATGAAGTAGTGCAGCACACTGGTATTGCAAAAATCAGGAAAATATTTTTAGTATCTGATTTTGTAAGTGCTTTAAGGCATTAGAATCTGAGGTTTAACTTTGAAAAGAAACCTTTCAAGACTAGATAATATTTTTCTTCAAATTATTATTATTATTTCCCCATTTGAGTTGAGATGCTCTTGTGATTTCATGTTACATTATATAATTTCAGGTCAGGATAAACAACATATAGTTCAGTAAGGTCTCTTGTCTTCTAGGCAGGGCATCCTTTTCCAGTCTGTTTTGCTCCTGTGTGAATTTTGTCTTCCTATCAGCCCTCATTCACACTGTCATTTCTGACCCTGAGCTTTCTACCGAGAGCTACATCAAACACGTGGTTAGAGAACTCGTATCTCCATCTTGGGAATTCAGCAAGGTTAAGATTGTTGCTGCCTCAGCAGGATACTGAGCTTTGAGATTTGTATCTTGATATCTTCAAAGTTGGAGAACTGCTGTTCTTTCATGTAGGTACCCCAGATTATTTTCTGCAGAGTCCTCAGTTCACAGACTATCCAGCCCCCAGTTTCTGCTACAGCTTAGCTGTCAGCATATCACAGCAGTGGTGAAACCACCCTTTGTTAAAATGCACTTAATTTTAAGTTTCAGTTGGTTCATCTCACTGTGCTGCCTGCTCCCTGTCTCCTTCAGAAACCAGTTGGAGCCTTGAGATTCTTTGTTAAAATCCTTGCTCTTCTCGCTTCTTCCTTTTGCTGCTGCCTTCTGTGCTGGCTGCCACGTCTGAGACGCTGCAGGTGCTCCGGGGGGCTCGTCTGTGCCCTGCCTGCACGCAGCCTTTCCTGCAGCGCTGTCTGGCAGGGCTTTGCAGCGCATCCTCTGTGCATCTGCATCTCAAAACTGCCTCTGAGCTTTGTTTTGGGACACAGACTGCACAGCATTAGGTACTAAAACCCTTGAGTCTGAGAAGCAGCGAGGGATCGGAATTTCATGGTCATTCATTGGCAAGGAAAGGCAGTGAGTCTCTTGGAGGATTTCAACGTACGAACCAGATCTATTTCTGCAGCTGTGGAAGGCAGACTGCCGTCTGCCAGGAAGCCCTGCAGAGGCCCAAGAGGTACCTGAGTCTCGTACCCTGCAGGGCTGTGGGAAGGGCAGGAGCAAATTAAAGCACTTCACGGGATGGACGACACAGTTCTCCTTCCCTTCTCTCTCCTCCTGTCTGGTCCACCTGCAACTTGCACAGAAGATACAGAGGACAACATGATCCACACCAGATCTTCACAGATGGACCTGGGATCTCTGTAGTTGTGCTCTTAGCCGTCCAACTGTAACTAGCAACTGCCCAGTTCCCAAACTTGAGATGCTATGGGATTGACCAGCCTGAGCACAAGCACAGCAAATATGTTTATCCACTCCTACTTGTGCAGATAGGCCTGGGAAATCCATTGCCTTAAAGGCCCTTTCTGTACTTAGTCTAGCTTGTTAGGCTTTTTAATCTTGTTATACTTATTTATGCATACATTTAGCAGCAGGATGTGAAGAAGGCAGATTTCTTAATGCAATTTCAAAGAATCCCCATGTTTGTTTTAAAATGCATATTGAGGCCATCTATGTAAAGGTCAAATCCTATTAGAAAGATGCTTTGAGAGAGACTTTGGTTTTCAGACAAAACTGACAAGACACGGAGAGAGGAAGCGTGTTCTCTCACTGCACACAACATACAGTTATATAAGTTCTCTGTCCTGCAAAGGGCAGATAGGACACTTTTTTTTTAATTGCTTCCTGAGAAATCAACAAGCCAAGGTTTATAAATTTCTGGGCTTTTGTTACCTATCAAATTAATATTCCTTCTTTAGCCTGTTTTAGCAGTATAAATATAATCTCAATCTCCTCAAATACTGCGTCTCTTGGTGAGCTTCTGTGTATCTTTCTTGCACTGTTCAACAATCAAGTGGTTCTAGTATCATTTATTTAGTATTTATATGCATGTAGTTGACTCTATACAGGTCAAGATAAGTGTTACATGTTGCGTTAAGATCCAGGAGTCAACTTGAATCTACCAGCTATAAAGTGTCTACCAGATGCCTGCAGAGCACTGCAAAATTAGCAACTGGATTTGTGTTATGTGATGTAGATTATGGAAGGAACCCACTGGTAAAACAATCCATTCTCTTTCTCTTCCATCAGGTTCTTTATTTTTGCTCTACGAGGAACCTTTGGAACATCTCTGATTCTGAAAGCACAGCAAATAGATAAACTTCCTAAAGGGCAACAAGATCATGAAATCCAGAAATTGAGGTCAAGAAAACAAACTACTTCTGGTGCACCTGTAGCATCGCCTACATCTCATGGTGACCTTGACCAAAACATCAGCCACTTATGTGTGTCACCATTTTTACATCCAGTGGCAACAGCTGTGTCTCATGAGGACACAGAAAATCAGGGACTTTCTGCCTCTGAAGTGAATCCTCTCAGAAAAGAGACACCTGAAGAAGGCTACTATTTCTTTAATAAGTGGGCAGAGGAAGAACCTACTGCTACAGACTCTTCAGCAGGACCTTTCTCTGGCCATTACCTCCTTGTACCCAGCAGGGTAACAACTCCTGGACAGGACGGTGGCAAACTGAGTAAAGATAATGCTAACAGTTTTAACCAGGGAAGCCATCGGCGGTCTGTGAGTGCAGTGACACTCTGAAGGAACGTTCAGAAATGGGATCCACAGCCCATGTGGAGAAGAATACCATAGGGAAAATAAAAAGTCTATTTGTACTTAACTGTGATGCTCACTGCAAAAGGAGAGAGAGACGTGTGGAGTAGTGCAATAACATCTCTAATATGCAACTTTTCCTAAGTGCATGTATAGTTTGGGTTTGTCATTACCTGACTTCTTGATCTTCCTGGTTTTGTCTCATTAGGGGAATGTTACATAAGCATCACACAGTTGCTGAGAAATGTATAATTACTTTCTTTCATCAAGGAATATTTTTCTTTCACAGTAATAGGGAATAATTGTACTAGTGATGTTTCAATGTTATTATGCTATTGAGGTAATAGAAAGAGAATCCATTCTATATTAAGCCAAGTCTTAGAGCAACACATCCCACTCTAGCTTTTACTATAAAATTTTTAAAAAGACCTTACTAACATAAAAATTACAGTTCTGCCTAGAAAAAATGTTACCTTCTGGTACTAAAGGTATTTGCAGAATAACAGGATCGGAAAGAGACTAAAGAATGTTCCGGTTTTTAATATATGGACTTTATACATATAACAATATCAGGTCTATAGTCTGCTTTCCCTGAACAGTAAGCTCAGCATTTTTATGCAGGCAGTGGTTTGACCTGATACTGTTAAGAAAAGAACAAATGAGTTTGTGAAGGAGATAAATGCAAATACTGAAGTACAAGAACTGACAGGATAACTCAGGGGTAAGTGGAGTCTACTTCTTCATACGTACAAAAGTAGACAGATATAACAAGTCAAATTCAAGAATTTATGTTCTAGAATTCTAAAGTTGTCCCTGCTTTTTCATCTAGAAGTTCAGTTTCTTCCTTCCATTCTCTATTATTATGTAGTGTTGCTGCATTCAATCAAGTCTAAATCATGCTCCTGCCCACAGTTGGTTACATCCAGTAGTTGATGGAGTTCTCAATAATGGAGATTTTGACAAGCAATATATGAAGGTTACTAATCACACTGCAGTAAGTACATGTTGTAGAATGACCAAAATATGCATAATACCTTCATCTTTTTCAGTATCTCAGGGCAACAAGATGCAGGGAAAAAAATGATAAAATGTCACTATCATCACTACCTATTGCAATGCAATGAAAGGTGACTTTGGTATTTCTTATAGAAATGTTAACTAGTAAGACCATTTCCCAAGTTTTTATTCACATTGTAGGGTGAAATCTTAACTATGTTTTAAATTCAAGCCCTCTGTACTTTTATGAATCTACCACTGGTTCTGATTTAAGTAGGTTTTTAGCCTTTTTTATACATGCTATGTTAATTTAGCTATTTACTACCTATCACAATGTGTGATCTGTTTAATAACCTGTTTAGCAAATACTAATTTAAATTCTGTGTGTTATAATAATTACTGTAACTAGAGTCTTCAAGATGTTACTTTAAAGCAACTCAGGCAAAATTGAGTAGCATATCTGCCACTGGGATTGCTGGTAGCCAGAGCAAGAGCACACATAGAACTGCAATCGTTAAAGTATTAATTGTCAGCTGTAAAACAATTCAGAAAGAGATTTTTTTGCATGATGTACAAAATGAAGGGAATTAGGTATAGCTAAGATTATTGTTAATGGAGTGTGAGATTGCTCAAATGTTTGCTCACTAGCTGGGAATGGACCTTGGGTGACAAGACTTAAGATCAAGCCTTTACAATTCACAGCCGTGTTCTTACATTAAATGGTCCATTTCCTTTGAACTTAAAGAAGATGCAATTTCTTATACATTTTATTACAAAATGTGAAATGTTTTTATAGTAATAAATGTAATATGGTCGTGACTTGATGTGTCGTTGAGAGGACAAAAACAGAGGCAGAGGAGTGGATTTCCTATTGTCATCCATGAGTGGCAAACTCACATTTTCCGAGGCCACTCCTCTACCTAGTAGCCCACGCTATAGGAATGCTTATCTTAAAAACTAGGTAACAAATTTATCTGAATGTGCAAGGGGACTGAGCATATATGGAAAAGGGCTAGACAGATTATGTTTAAGCAAATCTGGAAGACCTGTAGACGTTCCTGAATTCAAAGCCAAGAATTAATTTCACATTTTCTCACCACAGCTTCTGCAAAACCATTCTACCATGCATTTTGCCCTGACAGCTGGGCCTAGGATGAGAAATGACATATAGTTAAGGGAGGGTCCTTTTAAGAAGGGGAATGAAGGAAGGATTGCTTATGAACTCCAGCAAAATAGCCCCTAAAAGCTCTATAGTGATGGAGTCTCTGCTGTGTCAGGGGATGAGAGAAGTGGAAGACAATCCCTCTCTAAGTAGCTTCTAGGCTGTAACCAAAAATAGTTACTTCAGTCAAAAGAAAGAAAGAATCCAAATTTGCATGGCTGCCTTAAATAATTCTACAGCTAGACCTGCAATCTGTTAATTCTGTTGTGTGGTAGATAATAAAAAAATGGTCCAATAGATGATTTACCTGGGGAGTTTGCAACATAGAGGAAAAGCATGCCTGATCCTTGAGGAGAGAGAAAGCTGAAACAACCAGAAACAAAAGGCAGCGTCAGGCAAGACCTGGCCTCTGCATCCCAGCTGGCTCCGCAGCTTTATAAAGCTCTCCCCTGGTACCCCTCCTCCTGGGTGACAACGCTACCATCCCTCTCCCAAAGCAGCTGCTGCCATAGTTCAGGACCTACTATTCACCACTAAACAGTGTGATCTTTTCTATGCCCCTGGGTAAGCAGTGATCATGAACTGTCTCATGTTAAAAAGATGGTGAACAGGCACTTCCCTTTGATCGTGAGGTAAATTAGCTAAGACTATCAATCTCTTTGGGAAGTAGGATCTAGAGTTAAAAAACATTATTTTTTTCCAATGAAAGCAAGCCTCCAGTAAGAAAGCAAGCCCTCCAATGAATTTATTTGCAAGAGGGGAAGGGTATTTACTAAATGGGTTATTTAGACCTAACTGGATTTCCAAGATAGCTTGTTTTTATTTCAAGACATATTTAATAATAATGTCAAGATGTATGTTCCATTAGTTCTAATGTGAATGCTTCACAACAGAACAGGTGTCTCACTTTTTAATGTATCCTCTGGTGATATTCAACATTCCATACAATTGGAGAAAACACTAAAATTAATGTTTTTTTGTGAAATTACTGCATACTTTTTATTTTGATCTATGATATTATTATAATAATGATACTGCATATGCAACAGTGCTTTTGTTGTCCCACAAATGAGGTTCATTTACCCAGTGTGCAAGGCAATAATGCACAGAGTTGAGGTATTTTCAAATTAATTTCATTGATGAGCATGAATGGGTGCCTGTCTCAAGACAGCACACCCTTGTCTCAAAAATTCTCACATTTATACACTTAACTACTACATATTCATTGTTATTTTCCTTAATGATTGGTTCTTTCTTCTTTGCCCCTCATGTAAATTAGTGTGCAGACTCTGTCTTCTTCCTTCTTTGTCTTCTTTTGAGTAGGTGGTATCATTTGAGTAGGTGGTCAATGAGTTGGTGGTCGCAATGTCCTCCTGTAGGAATTACCTTCTTAGTCTGTCTTGACAGTTCCAAGTGGTCCTTCAAGGTTTATTGACCAGACCACAATCCATTACCTTTTCTTATGTAAATATAAAGCTCCATCGTCTAGTAGTTAGTTCCTAAACCCTAAATTGTATCTAGTTATTGTTTCCCTGTTTTAAATATTAACTGACAGGGGCTGTACACAGGACTTTAGTGGCTCCCTGGTTATTTCAATCATATTATACATATTAATTGATAACACTTTGAGCTATACAGAGCTATACCTATGTGACAAACTGAAGGTGGCATCTCATATAGAGGTGAACAGGAGCTGACTTAGCAGGTCTGTTGGCTGAGTAACAGATGCAATCCCAGGCTGCTTGCAATGGTCAGTGAAGAGCCATCCGTCATGCTCTCAAAAGAAACCAGTTGTTGGGGGGGGGGGGGTTAATACAAGGTGCAGGAAACGCATGCACATGTCTACTCGTTGTTTGTGTCTGTCTTAGAAGAGCAAGTTGGAGATGTGGTCTTTGACAGTTATAGCTGATTATCTGCTTGAAATCAGCAATAACTGTTCAGGCTAAAATCCAGAATTATTTGGGTGGGATAGAGGGAGGAATCCAGTTTGTTCTCTTTTCTTATATATCTCAGAAATGCAAAACCAGGTTTTAAACTATGTAGAGATAGGTGTGCATCGTGCTCCAGCACAGAAACCACTTTTCCCAAGGGTGAATTGCGTATATTTTGCCACTTTGTTGGCTGATGCTGCAATGTTTAATTCATTTGTTTGATTGCCATTTGAGGTGGTGTGCGAGTACAGAGCTACTTGCTTTAGGAGTAAGGTGACTGCAGGCAGGATGTGGCATGATTAGGTACTTGTAAGCAGCACTGATGAGTAAATATATAAATGCGGAGACAAGAGACTCTTGAAGATAATGATCACAGGGGGTGGGATTTAGAGAGCTGACCAAATAACACTGAAGATCTATAAAGTACTTTTGACATTGCCGGTGACTGGAACTTGCTGCAGTTATCAGTACATGAGAAAACTGTGAACAGAACTTGCTGCCCAGCTCTTTAATGTAACACCTGATTATTCTCAGCTACATAAACAAGACTGAGATTGAATAGAGTCTGAATCATTATTTTTCCAAAAATATCAGAGGGGTAGCCATCTGTTGCCTGAAGTCATTGAAGGCGATGGTTATTTATCCACCATCCCCAGTGCAGCTACTGAAGCAGGCTCCCACCTCCAGGCATACTTTGCAGATTTCTTCCCATGTTAGTGCCAAAAGAACTTGTGTGGTTATTGTGTTCTTCAACAGGAGAGCAGAGCTCTATAAATGATCATCATTATAACTAAAAGGTCATTCTTGGCTCCACAGAAACTGAATTTTGACCTTGACCTCATAGAAACCAAGTCATTAGCTGTAAAAAACAAGTGAAGTATGCATCCATGTATGTTCTCAGTTAAGTATGGAGGACTGAAAAATGGCCCCACACTTGTAGTAGGCTAAAATGGTTTTCTTTTAATCGTTTTGAGAGGAGATAATGCTGTAAAGATTCAAATATGATTTCTCAAAAATTTTGAACATATATAAATTATGGGAATCTGCTCTTAAGATCCTTTGCTCCTTTTCATAATCTTCAGTTTCACAGTAAGGAGGTAATATAGTCCAGAGATATCAAAGAGCCAGAATTGTGCTTGCAGCTATTAGCTCTCAGATGAAAAAAAAACCAAAGCTAAAATTTACAGCCCGAAGTAATCTAACTCTCCAGCACCTTTCAATAAAGAAGTCCAAGCACACACCAAATAAATATTTTAATTCCTAATACTGATTTGGAAGGCAGCTTATTTAAAAGGAATATTCTGGCACCAAGTGTGCATTTGACTTGCGTTCATTTAAAATTTAGACTGATTTGCAGTTTCTTGAGATTACTCCACATAACTGGTTATTTGTGATATATCATAGTTTCACAGAAATGTAAGACAGTAGAGCATCTCAAGGGAGAATCTGATCTCTTTGCAGTAAGGAGTTACAGACGATCCGCATCAGCTATTTGTCTACCCAACTCTTTATTAATAAACAAAAACAAAGAAAAAAAAAACTGCAAGAAATGAGACTAGCACTACAGTGGGGCCTGCTTGAAGAGAACCTGCTTACTGGACTTGTGAAGATTCATCCACCATCCACCATAGAAATAAAGCTTTTCTTTACGTTTACTCTATAGAAATATATCACAATAATGGTAGGGATTCAGAGCAAGCTTATTTGTTGTGATAAATGACAAGACTTCTATGGTGTTCAAAGCATTATCAGAATCCATTTCATACCTCATCTGTTATTATAAGCATAAAATGTGCAAATGTTCTCCACTGCTGTAAATGTCGGCATGCTGGGGGCAAATGCTTTGATTTTCTATCAGCAAATAATGTTAAATTATATAGTGTTTAATCACGCTTAGTGCAAGGGATGAACTTTAAAGAGTTTGTTTCAAATCACTCCATCTTCAGTTCTTCTGGAAATGGACATCATCATTTCTAAAATCCTGAAGATAACTTCCCCAGCTTGGAGGCTTCATGATGGTTCAAGGCTGATGGTAGAGCGCTGAAATACAAAACCGTTTAGACATCAAAATTATTTTGATTGAGGCAATCAGGTATTTGAGCATAGAATTTGAAAGTTAACTTTGAAAATCAGAACCCTCATATAAAATAATTCTGGCATCTTTTAGGACAGTGAAGTTATTTGCATTTATAGAAGAGTCTACATTACCTGGTGTGACACAACCTCAAAACTGTTAATTTCTAAATAAAGCAGTTGCATTTACCAGACCAGATTGTAAGTGGTTGGAAGGTAGGAGTGCTCCACTGGAGTAACTGGAGGTCTGTGGCTTTATATGTGTGGAGAATCTCACCTACACTCTCCACCTGCTCTTTCTGAAAGGAAAGGTGCAGGTAAAGGTATGGATGCAATACATGGAGGAGACTTTTACAGGGGGTAAGAGAATATACATCTTCAAATCCCAAAGACATAGTGAAAGGTAATACTGCTAGTATCTTAGCAACCAGAGAAACTAAAAGACAAGCTGTACAGGGAAATCAGCTATAGCCCGTCTTTAAGAGCTCTCTCTGGTTTATATTTATTATGTGTTTCTGAAACTGGATTTTTAATCACAGCATTTGAAAATACAGAATTTTTTGTTGGAGGGCTTCATCATTTTTGGTTTCTGCTGAGGGGAGCTACATTTAAATATTTGGATCAGTAATCACTAATTTATTAAAGCAATTTCATTAGCACATACTAGACTTGAAGGGCAGCTTAGAAGAGACAGTAGAATTCTCTTGTGAAAGGAGGGGTAGGTGCTGTGCTGGAGGGAGCGCCCCACCACCCTCTGGGGTCAATGGCAAAGCCTCTGCTGAATTCGATGGCATAGAGACAGGTCCTGCATGTACTAAGAAACAGGAAAGTCTTTGATATTTTCACTTTTTTCCTAATTAAATAGGCTTCATCATTTTCACTACAGTCTAGATTTTCTGGATTTCTGTATCACCCCCAGTATATAGAAATTGATAATTTTTTTCTAAATCAGCTGAAATAGAAACATGTACTTCATAGCAGTCATGTGGCTTATGGCAAAAGTTTTATCATGATGCAGAATTAATATGAGATCAGTTCATTTTTAAAATGTCAGCTTTCTGTACAATGCTTTTGCTAAAAAATGCAGAAATCTTGAAGCAAAATGGAATTTGCAGAGTTAGTAAAATACTAGGATAATAGATGCAGATAAATGTCAGTGCATCAAAGCTCCATATTCACTTTGTTGCTCTTTTATTGTAAGAGTTTCAGCACCTATTGCTTGCTATTATTCCTATCATCATTAACCTTCATGATAATGACCACAAATATCAAAAGTTTGGAAACTATTTCATTGAAAGTATGTCCTTAGATATGCTCTATTTGTTACATGTAATAATGTTTTATTCTCATACTGGAAAGTTACAATCACCTAAAAAAAAGGCAGGAAATAGGTTAAAGTGCAAATTAGTTGTGTTTGATAAAATGCAGATAGTAAAGTCAATGGTTTACGGGCAAACCTCTGTTTTGCAACTTATTTATATATGCTGTTCAGTGGTAAATGAAAATCATTTTAAAGGTTGATAAAGGATAGGAAATTATTCAGAATCCCCTAAATGCTCACATTCAAGAAATATTTTGTCTTCTTAATACTGTTTATATATCTCTAACCATTGTCAGTATCGAAAAGATGTTTCAGCTCACAAAAGGCAAAGCAGAGAATTTATTGTAAAAATAGTTATTAGCTTGTGTATAGTTCTTTCTTTGTTAAGACACTAATAGTTCAACTCTGCTAAATAGTCAGATATTTGGGAAGAGGCAAGTGAACAATTTGCCTGTATTTCTGAAAAAGAAACTGTATATAAGTGGTTTTAAACAACTTTCAGTAAGACTTAAGCTCTATGTATTGAAAGTATCTGCCTGTCACCAACAGTAAGGTCTTGCAGGTCTTGTTATTTACTGAACATCCATCCTTCTCCAGGCCTTTCGGGGCCTTTTTTTTGTTACCTGACTTGGAGCTGACTCAAGGGCATTTTTTAATTAGAATCCTGCGGTTAAGAAGTCACTTGCTGGCTACCCAGGCTTTCCTGAGCCAGCCCCTAGGGATGCTCTTCCCTCAGCGCAGAGCTCCCAGGGTCAGAGAGATGCAGGTGCCAGTAGCAAAATGGATAACGTGCTGCTAAAACAAAAAGAAACCAGACTTTGGGCAGCGTGTATTTTTCTAGACCTAACTGTGTAACAGATGGCTTAATAGTCTTTCCTTCTGCAACAGCATTCTTAAACAAAACCAAAATACATAAATACCCTAAACCAACCGGGGTGAGGCTGCCTCGCCAGCTGACGTCCCCCGAGGTGGTCTGGCCCTGAGGAAAATAAACACGCTGCTTCAGGGTTCATCGGTTGCAGGTGCCGCTCAGTGACTCTGACAGAGCTAAATACCTTCCAGGAGGTGGGGAGCAGTCTTTCTGTGGTTGCTCTCCCAGTCTGTAAGTGGAAATAATAATCTTTTGCCCTACCTGCCACAAGTGATATGAGAACAAGCATGCTTTAAGTCATCAGTGGGTGGGATGCTGGCAGAGTTGGGGGAGTCAGAAGAGGGCAGGAAAGTTGGTGCCAAATGTAGAGAGAACCAGATCAGATTCATCCGGAGAAATCCCTGCTATTGTATGGTGGTTCCTTGCAACCTTATGCGAACAGCAATTATTTCAAAGCGAAATCTGAACAGATTCACAAAGTGCAAGTTTTAAACATCATTAATTTCAATAGTTAACAGCTCAGAAGATAAACTGGAATTATCCTCTTGCGCAAGTACAAATATTGATCATCACTGCTTCGCGTCCTGCCAGTCTAGCAGCTGACATCCATGGCATTCAAATTCCTTTAAGTCTTGCCAGTCAATATTAACGAGACACTAAATACTCAGATTGCACCTGTCCATTAGAGTAAATTGACTAGTTTATTGTCTTCACGGTCTTTTGAAGAGTGATAAGCACCAGCTTTGAACAACTTCTTGGAGAAGATTTCTTGATTATAGCTTTTGAATCCGTTCTGGGAGGTGGCTGACAGCTGTCCTTTCTGGTTTGGAAACAGTCAAATTTGACTGCTAACGGATGATGCTACTCGGAGAAAAAGCTTATGCGATGTGATAGCATATGATGCCTCGATCCTTTATTTGAACTGTAAGGCAAAGATCGTCAGGAGAAATTAGTAGGAGAGATAAGCGATGTGTTAATACCTGGAGGTTACCCACCCTTAATAGCAGAGTGAGCTGCTCAATATTACCTGAGATGTTCTTAATGTAGAAGACAAAAGGTTTCATTTTAAATAATCCTCCTGAGTTTCCACTCAGGGCAACAGGCAAGTAAGCAAGGGTTGTAATTCAAACTAGCGTGCTGATTTGGCACTCCTGCCGATGTGACTCTCTCTTCCAGGGAAACTGTGAAGAGTCCTGGTTTTCAGGTATTAAGTAGCGAGCCTTTGGGGTGAGAATCTCAGCCCTGTCATGCAAGGTACTAAAGGTCTTTTTCTTCTGGGATCGGCTATGAAAGTAGATGCCCATTAATTGAGGATTTGAATTGTGAAATACTGAGAAATATTCCCCATCCGTTTTAGTACTATCCATGTGCCTTTCTTTTTTCTTTTTTTTTTTTTCCAGCAAGAATGACTTTCTGCAGACTTCTGCTGCACCTGAAAACACAGATTTTTACCTGCTCACCTACACTGGGAACAATCCCAAGCTTTCCAGAAAGGGAATTCTTATAAGGCAGCCAGACAGGCAGCAGCAGTGTTATAAAGGGTTTCATCTGGGCCAGAAGCTAAGTGCTTTTGTATATATATAAAAAAAAAATATATATATATATAAAGTATATATATTTTAAAAAATTATATATATATTTATATATGAAGAATAGATAGAAAAGAAATGGCTGCATAAGGAGGTTTGATATCCCTACATAAATGTGAGGTAAGACATGCTGAGCCCACAGCACAGTTTCTCTGGACTCACACTCGGCCACAATCTTCTTCGTGAGCGCTGAGAGTGCCCTGCTGCTTCCTGAGCCAGAACCTGCTGGAAGGGAGGGAAAGAGAGGTAGAAACTTCAAAGATGAGCTCGCAGTGGCCATAAACAAGGGATCCTTGTTTGTGAATGTAGGCCTGTCTCAGAGGGAAAAAAGCTACCAAGTTTTGCACCTTGCTTTCAGTTTTTACAGATTTCTCTTTCTGGGTCACTGTTCTTTGCACAGATGCAGCCCAGCTTTATATAAGCTTTGTGAAATGAGGTCTCTCCTCATTAATTTTTCACTTGCAATCCCCATCCATTTCTTTTCCTTTGCCTTCTGATTCTTCTGCTTGGATGTTTTCCTTCTGCTTCTTATTTCTGAAGGAGGTATCTAGACATGAAAAGCAATAACAGAACAGAGCTGTGCTAATTAGCAGCTGCTTTAAGCTATTGTTTACCCTGCACAGGAACACATCTCGAATCAGTGCCAATTCGGATCACAAAAATGTTGCTAGAGAGAGCCAGGCCAAAGCCTTGAAAGCCCATCGACAGCCCCTTTTCAAACTCACAATTTTGCTGCAGATGAGCCCCACTGAGACATTTGCCAGCTCCATAGGTTCCTGCCTGCAGGGAAATTCTAAGAAACACATTTCTCACGGATTTCATGTAAGTGGAACACCTTGTGACCACTCTGAGTCAATGTAGCATCCTCACTATTTCAAAACAGGGAAGAAAGAAATCAGGAAATGTTTGTTTTAAGGAAAAGAAAAAAAAAGAAAGAAGGAAAATTATGTGAAAAAATAAAAGGGTGTTTGCCCTTATCACCCTTTTCCATGCCCTAAAGCTCTAATATTAGCTATTATGGTTCCAGCTACTGGGAAGGAGCTGGAAAAAAATATGCCTGTTCTGATTAAGGACCCATATTGTCAGAATTGACCCTCCTGTCCTGGGTTCTCAAGCATATACGTACACACATATGTTTCTCTTTTGTATGCAGGCCCTTGGCTCCACTGTACGTGTGGTTTTTTAACTAGTCTTCCTGAATGTGAAGGAGTGTTACAAAGACGATGCGCTCTTCAGATCAGCTGTACTCCATTTCAGTGCAGGCAGGAAAACAAGGAATTAGCTACATCTTTGATAAATGCAGTTCAAGTTAGAAGTTTTGCAAATTTTTTTTTGGATCAGTCTATGAATATCGTTGCTCATGCAAATATATGAATTTGTTCTGATTTCCGTGAAAACAACATGGAAAGATTTGCATTGACTTTATGAACTAGTTTAGTTATTAACAAATCATAACTGGTGAAGAGTATAATTTGAGCTTGCTGCAGTTCATAACAAACCTACAACGATTTGGAAAAAAAAAAAAAAAGAAAAAAGCCTCTATCAAAATGAAAGCAGGATGTTTGGCTGAAGTCACTGCATCAACATTACAAGCTCTCATTTGTTCATCAGACTGAGGTATGACATTGTCACCTAGCAACTTTTTAAGGGCATTCAGACTTGACAGTGCTGAACTCCATAGAAAAGCCTATAAATAAATTAATTTACAAATTAATACTTTTTATTAGTGTCAAAAACATCACATTTGACATTAAAAAATTAACATTGTACAGGAGGAAAGGAACCAAAACATAATTTTCATCCTGGCTGTTATATAGTGGGAGGATTTAAACTGAGTAATCATGAAATACTGTAACCCTGGGAAGCAAAGGTGTGCACTTCCAATATCCCTGCTTTGAAATATATATATGCATACCATAAGATTTATATACATATATGTATGAATGTATCTATGTATATTATTTTAGATCTAAGTTCCATGTTTTTCCAGGTTCTTATGTTAACAAAGAGAAAGATTAATCTGTTAAATTTTGCCCATACTATTTAATACCTCCTAGTATGTACAGTTCCTAATTCTTCAGTAAGTTCATAACCTCCCCTGCTCTGCCAGCCCACCTGAAGATTGAGGCATGGAGCACCATGCTGATCTGTAGTAACTTCCCTTTGAATTGCTGCTGCCAGAATGGAGCAGATAATTCTCTGTCTATGGAAGAGTTTAGGCAAAATTAACAGACATGATGGTCAGCAAAACTTAGGCTGATTTTGGCTGATGGATCAGCTGTGGTAAGGATCATGTCAACCACCCAGTCTCTTTGGTCTGTGGATTAAAATTAGGAAAAAGCAGAATTAATAAAAGCTAAATTAGGCCTAGTAATCTGTAAGGGGGAGTCTCAAATATTCCAACATCAGAGAGGCAGGTCTAGGCCTGCCTCTGCACAGCTGGGAAGACAAAGTGTCCCTTGCGGTGATTTGCTAGGTTGGATTTGAATTATTAAAGGCTTTCACAGAAGAAAAGAAATTTAGACAGGGAACTTTCCTGAGAATTATCAGACATGTAATGCATCAGTGCATTTGCTAAAAGTAAGGGAAACAGAAGTTGCAAATATTCTGGAAAAAGAGACAAGTGGGTACCTATTGCATTGCATTGTCTGGGTATTTGTGATATTTTCTCTTTACCTACATGGCCTCTGTGGGTGAATTAGTTGGTCCCTGCGTGTGTGCTCACTGCTGTGGTTGCTGGCTGTTTCCCAGTTTACACTTCCAGCTGTTCATCACCCTCCAGGTCACACAAAGGGACTTCGCCAAGGCGGGGGAAAGAGTAGGTGCTAACGGGATCTGCCTGCAGACTTGTCTGAACAGGCTAATCCAAAATAGATCTAAGAAGCCTAACAGGGCTTTAAATCAAATCTGAGCCTGGAAAAGAGGAATCACTTTGAGTGTTTAAAAAAAAAATAATAGTGGAGAGAGTGGAAAAAATACTTTACAGGAATTCATTAATGGCTCTACCCCCAAATCTTTCCTTTCTGCTTTCCTCCTGTCTCCTGTGACCTTTGGGCTTAACCTGCATTAAAACTGAGAATCGGCAGGTTGGATACCTGGCTGCTCGACAGCAGCACAGCTGCTCTGGGCTCAGCAGGACCAATCATTCCTACCCTGTGCGTGATACCTAGTGATACCTTTGCTGCCTTTCAATTTTTCACAAGCATACCTCTAATTTGATAAAGGGGCAAACAACTCCTGCACGCTCCCTTCCCTGGTGGTGCTGGTTAGTCGGTGGAGAGGGGGAAGGTTAGCCAGGCAGGGCAGCCCGCTGCCTGCCTACGCACCAACAGCCAGACAAGCGTAAGAGCTTTATTTCTGTTAGATTTCATTTCTTGATCCTCATGGATATCTTATTTGTATATCTAAGGACCGGGGTAGGTGTTGCTGACTATTTTGGCACCAACCTACTTCTTTTCTATACATTGATAAACACAGGTCCCAGTCGCACGCTTCTTTCCCTTCCCACCTGAGTGTCAGAGGAAAAGGTTCCCAATTTCCTGGACAAAGTTGCCAGCGGCAGCAGCCAAAAAGTCTGTCCATGAGGCTTTCTTCTGCTTCTGGGAGGACTCTGGTTTCCTCAGCTTCCAAGAAAACTGATGCAGCTGGATGACCTAGGAGCCTGGCTGGCAGTCAGGTCCAGGCTGCTCAGCGGGGGAGGGAACGGGCAGGAGTGGGTGGTTGTCTTTGGTGCCCACTGACCCAGGACAAACAGACGTTTTGTTAAACATCATTGGCACAGCTAGTCCTCTTTCAGCAATCTGAAATAAATTTCAGATTTCGTGATATCTGCTTCAGCGTTCAGATGCTCATGGTGCTGGGTTCATCCTGCTCATGCAGGGATGAGAGCATCTCACCCATGTCCCGCTCTGCACAGCCCCACAGAGCCTCAGGACCAGAAGAAACAAGCAAGAAAAAGAAAGGACAGACTGAGGAGCTGATTCCTCAGCAGGAGAACAACGTGCCGTGTTTTGCAGTGTAGTCAGTGGGTCGTGGTACTCTGATGTGCCCGGGAAGGTAAGCATGGGCTGTGTTGAATGCAGCTGGGAGAGCGAGCCCAAGCTCGTGGCAGGACTTTTTCAGAGCAAGCTGCCTCCGGCAGCAGCTTGAGGAATCACAAAAAAAGCCACTGACTTCTCACACCCAGGCCCACTCTGAGGGGCAACATGGCTTTGTGCGTGTTTGTAAACCCACCGGGCTGCCCCGTGGTCCCTCCCCGCCGCAGGAAGGGCCGGTGGGATCAGCCTTGTCGGGTAGCAGATTTGACTCCCAGATTCACTCAACAAACATATTGGAAGATACCAATTACTCCTGGAGTGTTATATCATTTTCATTTCTATCTTTGTCAATCTTTCTTACCGCAGCCGAGCGATGAGCAGAGCTGAGATAGCACATTCAGCACAGAGCTGCAGGGTTGCAGGGCGCACCGAATGCCGACACTCCTGCGTGCCAGGCCTGCAAAGTGGGGCGAGGGTGGCAGTGTCTAGGGGGTGTCTAGTGCAAGATAAAAGCACTGTTACTACCACAGTCGTTAAATACAATTTTTTTTCCCTTAAGAGCACATATTGTATGCCACAAGGTCTGACACCAATGTATACACATCTGTTTATGCTGCAGAGTTCCCGTAGCTTCATGAAACAAACGTTTTATTGAGCAATTTTCCTCTTACACTGGCTATATAACAAACATATATAATGACTTATGGTAATTAAAAACTATCTAATTCTGGCATTGCTGTAGCCAGTCAGAACATTTCCTAATCCACAGGCTCAGATGTAACCAAACCAGATCAGCGAGGCAATTCATGCTCACCATGATGCTTTCCCTCTCCCCGTTGTGTCCTCAGTTCCCTTCTGGACACGGGATACTTTTAATGAGAGAGAATGAGCAACTCGTTTTGTCCTGAAGTCATCAAGCAATGCAGATTGCAGTGCAAAGAACTGAACAGCAAAAGCCTTGCTGCCTCAAAACACAGTGCAATGAAAGGTAAAGTGAAAATCCACCCCCCCACCGATAACTAGTCCCCATAGGCATTGAGGTTTTTCTGTTATCTTTTCGTGCTCTCTGTAGGCAGGAGCAGCCTGGGACTGAGCAGAGGGCACCAGAACAAAGGGGTTTGCGACAGACAGCAGTGGAGGGCTCCCCTTGGGATTGCAAAGAGCGTAACACAGGATCCAGCAAAAGAAACAGTGAAAAACATAGCTTATTTGACTTTTTTTCTGACAAACTAATTAATCACTGAGGGAATCTCTCTGTATGGCATTTGATCTGGCTTTCCAGAGTTTTCAGTTCCACCTTCTATCTGTAATAGAAACTCTCTGCCTTTTTTTTTTTTAAGTAAGCTTTCACTTTCTCACTTCACCCTTCCTTTCACTGACACAATAAAATAAATTTTTCTACTTTTTTTATCATTACATTTCTCCACAGCTACTGGAGAAAAGCAGTGTTGAAGTGAAGTTGTAACCCCAATGGAAGTTTGGCTTTCTTCATCAGAGGGAGGTTCCCATGTAGGAGACAAATGGCTTCATTTCAGAGGAAAAGACTTCGATTTGTTGTATAAACACTTTGCAACCCCTAGGCTGATGAGGTGATGAGCTTCAGTTTAATATCTTCTCTCATGGCTATGTCATAGCACCAGGTACTTGTGTTTCATCTCATTCATAGAAGAAAAGCAGCAAGTGTGCAGAGAAAATACAGCATTGATAAAATGGTTGCTGGTGGGTGGGAAACAAGCGGGAACACCCTGCGCTGTGCCTTGCTGAAAGCGCCGTGAGGTACCTCTGTGGGCTGATGTGCACCAACCGAGCGGTGGGAACGGAGACGTCCGGAAGGCAAAGCAAGCCCCACATACCTTCATCTCCAGGCGTTGTGTGCGCAACAGCAACAGAAAATCAGTTTCTGTTCTAAATGGCTAAAAACTCTTTGTATTAATCAAATCAATGCAAATTATGTAATTTAGGTGACTGGCAGCTGTAATGGGCTGTATGAAGATACTCTGCCAGCTTAAGTAGAATTGGGAACGCAATCAACTCTCAGAGCTGAAGAAACAGCTCACAGCTGAGGTTAAAAGCACAGATGCAAGGCAAACCCCCATTGAGTATCTCAGGGGTGTTAATGGGTCTTTCCAAAAGAGACCTGCTTCTCATGTGTCCCCACTTCTGTTCACTAAAAGCAGGGCTGTACTTGTAGACATCTAGTGGCTCAGATCAATTCACGATCCCTGATAAACTTGGCTGCAGTGGTGGAAAAGGCTACTCCCTTATACCCCAGCTAAATCCATCACCTAAGATTAAGCATACATGGTCTGAAGGATCCTGCCCGCAACCTTATTCACAGCGTGTTTGTGAACATGCTGACATTGCATTTCCATCCGGAGTTACTGATGCCGGGCTGGAGCTGCAGTCAGGTAACACAGCGGCAGAGGAGATTCGTCCGTGAAATTCCCAAGAGAAGGAGTTTCTCCTCGCAGCTATTCCTGCTCTTAGAGGTGCTCCTGTTTGAGCCACCTCTGGGCAAAGGCACACAGGCTGATTTAATTTGCCAATGACGACAATATCAAGGTCATCCTTTGACTTTGACTTGAAATGGGCTATGTACTCCTTAGGCTATTTATAACCTACACAGAGGTATTCCTCTGCTTAATCAGTCTCCTGAGGGTGTGAGTCACACCGCGGATGGGTTGAGCTCCTACCAGACGCCAGAGGATGAGCAGTTATTCTGGCTCCCGTGTCTTTCCACCTTCCTGCCCGTGCGCCTTGAGGCACGGGACTGAAGGTCTCCTGGAAGCACTGCACCTCCCAGGAGGGTGCAGCCGCCACGGGGCTTTAACACCGGGACAGATGGAAGTGGAGGGGAGTGTTTAAGGCATTGGCTGATGTGGGAGATGAGGGACTGAATGCAACACCAGCTCAAAAGGAAGATGAATACAGCTGTCCGCTGTGAGCAATCCTTTTTGTCCTTGCAGAGAGGACTCCCACTGTGCTCTGTGTTAGGTAACTCCTGGGGATGAAAAGCTGTGGGAAAACAGTATTTTATGCCAGAGAAGAATTACTTCTTTAGCCACTGTCCTCACCATGAGACATAAGGTGCAGAGATGAAGTCTGTTCCCTGTGCCACTCAGGGCAGTGACTGTGATACCCTCAGCTCTCATTTCACTCAAATCTCGTTAATTGAAGGACCATCCATGGGATGCTTCTCCAATTCTAACATCCCAATATTAAGTTCAGCTGAAGTGTCAGCCTGTATTTTGCAGAGTTCATATATGGTGAAAGGACACACACCCCCAGCTGACCCCACAGCAGTTTCCCTTTGGTCTCGTAAAGGACTAAGAAAAACACTTTAAAGACAAGAAATTGTGTTGAGTTCTCTTACTCCAAATTAGATTAGCATTTTAACATTGTTTAATTAGATAGTTGCAGGGGTTTTGTACACCAGTTTATAATGTTGGGAAAGTGTATTTTACAACATTTCACATACAAATAATAAATTGTGCAACACAGATGTTGCCACTAATTGTAATATTTTAAGTGAAGAGGAAAACATTCTGCTTAGCTTTTACTGAGGTTTATTCCAAGTAGACACAAAAATAAAAATGTACTTGTCTTTTATGTAAATACCATCTGCAATATGTTTCTATACCACAACCCAGTGCAAAGCATATCTGCAGCCTGCTATGCTCCTGCGTTATCTTCTTTATGGCGGAAAGCCTGTCGGTACAGAGAAGGTAAATCGGCAGCAGTGGTTGTATTGCAGCGTGGCTCTGACATGAAGCACGGCCCCAGCCTGTTTCAGGCGACCTCCCAGACATGTTTCAGGCTAGAGGTGCCCTTGGCCTGATAGCAGCAGTGCACAGCAACTGTCTGCCTGTAGTCCCGTCTGTATGTCACTCCGCACTGTGGGACAGGCGGTGAGACTGGCACACCGCGGGCCAGAGGAGGAACTGTAGCATGACTTGCTGAGCCATGGATACACAAGTTTTATCATTATTTGAGTGGCGTGAAAGCAGTAAACACTGCAGGAAGCAAGCCAAAAGCACCCGTTTCCTCTTTAGGGCTAGCCTCAATCAACATGCTGCGCAACCATGGAGTTTCTTCCTTTTGTAAAAAGTAGAAGCCCAAGTGAAATAACCCCTAATACTGGCTAATTTATTCTCCCATTCCTGTTTTGTGTTTCCAAAGCACAAAAGATACCAATGTAAATGCCTAACGCCTGAGGAATCAGGCCACACTTGTCACTGGTTACGATTTGCATATACAAGTTTACTTCCAGCAGCAGGGTTACAACGCACGTAAAGTAAGAGGCTTAGTTCCATGTCAGACTGTTGCGAGAGTTATTTATGCCCTGGGACCAGTGGCCAGCAGACAGGCATCACTGCTGGGAGGAGGGTGAGCCAGCTCCCACGCGTTCCTGGCATCAGGTCTTCTCATTACCAGAAGCCTTTAAGCTCAGTCCAAGGGCAGAAAAGCAGGACATGCTGCGTGCATGGCAGCTGAACAGCCCCTCAGTCGAAGAGGGTGGGACTTTCCCCCTTTCAGTGTGGCAGTTTAAGCCTCTCAGAAACATCTAGTCCAAAAGATGTTGCTGCAGTACAACCCCCGGCAGCTTTGCAGGCTGAGTTTCTGCACTTACGCAATTCCCCCTCACCAGCTAGTCAGCTAGGCACTGACGCCCTCCTCTTTGGGTTAATGTGACTTGTATTCATCAAAAGTAAAACTGCTGCAAAGCAGCCCCCTCAACTCCCCCCACCTCCTTTGCAATGTAACAGGAAACCAAAGAATAATAAAATTACTGGGTTTTTTAATGGGGAATTTTACATCTAAACCCTTGAATCCACTATTCCTTCCAGACTAATTTTAAAAACGTACCCAAAGCCAAAAAGGCTAAAGCTATGCCTGAAGCCACCTTCAGCTGGTGACAGACCGATGGGCTCTGTGTTCCTGCACGTGAACATCAGACGCTATGGGGAAGGCAGATGCGCGGCTGTCATCATCTCCTTTTATTGCAGTTGTAGTATTGGTTCATCTTTAAATCAAGCAGAATCAAAATCTGGAAATATATACATGAAAAAATGTTTATTTCATCTTTTGCTTTCTTTTATCCTTAGTTCTTGTTCTTGGGGAACAAGACGGAGGAATGGGAGGAACTTATTAACTAAAGGGCTTGCTGTGCTCACACACTGAGTCAATCATTTTAATCTGTTTTAATCAGCTGCCTCTGAAATCTTGGGGGCGGTTGCAGTGCTCGGGATCACTGAGCTCGCACTCGGCATGGCTGAGGCGCACGCGGACGTCTCGCCTCCCCTGGTCCCCCACCTCCGAGACGCGGGCGGCCGCGTGCCAAGCCCGAGCCCCCGGACCAGCCCCAGCGCGGGTGCGAGGTCCCACGCGTGGAGCCGCTCGCTCTGCTGCCGAGCTCCAGCCTTCAGTGCCGCTCACCCAGCATCAGCTTCTCCTGGAGGTCAGCCCTCCTGAATTCTCACGCAGTGACCTGCACACAAAATAATTAGCTGACAGACACTTTCTTTTTCTTTTGAAGAAATCTCAGAGTAGTCTAGGTAGTCCTACTTTTCTCATCTTATTAATTTTTGCTCCGGTTAAATGAAAGCTGATAAAATAGAAACTGCTGTAAGACCTAGAGAAAATTAGGTTATGTAACCTCTTTTTTATTTATTTAGCGTGATATCAAAGTTGTTTCTTATCATTCTTCAGGTACATTGTGCTCAGGAATAAATTAAACTGTCTATTCAACAAAGAGGAGCTGCTTTTCCTACTGCTAATTTTCTCTCTCTTTCTCAATTCTCACTCTATTATTAGGGAAAAAAAATAACAAGCTTAGCTGAAGCCAGAAGAGCCCTTCCAGCTTTGCGCATTCACACCGTGCGATTACCTCGCGTAATCCAAGTGGTCCATCTATCGGCCTCCGGCAGATACGACAAGCAGCAAAGTCAAAAGTACAATGATGTTTTTCTTTACATAATTACTTGCTGATGTTGACAAATGGAGTGACAGCTGTGCCCTTTTTAGGGCAAGATTTGTGCAGAAACCAAAGTCACGTAAATAATTTCCCTGGGTGGTTTTTTCCCTTCTCCTGTTCCCGCTCCGAGCCCACGGTCCCGGCCGTGTGCCGAGCTGCCGGCGAGTGGCCACGCTGGCCAGAGCTGCAGATGGGCCCCTCTCCCCCGGGTGCCGAACCCCGCTCCCGACGCTTTCTGCCATGCCTTGAATTGCTGCCACTGCAAAGTGGACTTGGGTTTTTAGAAACTGTGATGGGAAGAGCCAGCAGAGACCTCTACGCCCCCAAAGCTGAGAGGGGGCAAGGAAGGAGGAGAAGGGGGACAGTAGCTGGAGACAGAGCTAACTCTTAGAAAATACAGCGGGGCCGTAGGGTTCAGTGGGTTACGGCCCCTTCCAGATTTACCTCTTGGAACACCGAGCCCAGCAGGGTGAGCAGCATCCAGCCACCTCTGGCTGTCATTTGCAGGCAAAGCTCAGTGCTCCCATGGGGCTGGATCTCTACTGGAAGCATCCAGCAAGGTGAAACAGGTACCAGCGGGGAGCGGGGTATGGCCGAGAGGTCACCTCACTGCTCTTCCCCAGGGCCACAAACTGAGCGGTCTGCCCTCCCTGCCCCACTTCTCCTTGTCCCTCTGCACCCCGCAGCCAGGGGTGACTGGTGCACGAGACCGCTGTCGGTCCTCCCACCACATGTGCAGTACAAAAGTACAAAAAAAAAACCAAAAAAAACCCACCACACCTAAGAAAAATCCACCTCTGCTCCTTAAAGAGTTCACGGTCAGTGGGGCAGGTCTTCCAGAAATCACGTTGTCTTTCTGGGGATGGCAGTGACATGGGTGAAGGTCACTTGCTCAAGGACACCAACCCAGCGGTTACAACCACTACAAATCTAATGTAATTCTACCTACCTCTTCTGGAGTCATTTTATTGCTCCATTTTACCCAGAGGGCACGGAGGGCAACAGTGTCTCGAGTGACCTACACAGGCACAATGAGGAGCCGGGGCTCCTTAGGGGCAGGTTGCTGGGTCATACCGGTTCCTGACCACACAAGGATGAGTGATGTCCACAATTTTGGCTAACACCAAAGAGTACCGCAAAGCATGTAAATCAGAGAGAGAAGGGGCATCCGGGTGTATGCGCACATCCATGTGCATGTACACATGGTGTGGGGGGGTCCTCTCCCTGTGCATGCCGTGAAGGGCAGGACGGCGTAAGTAGGTCTATCCCATGACATTGCACCGCAAATATGTGTTAAACTCACCAATCCGAACCTGACCCAGCAAATAGATGAGCAATTCCTGAAAGGTGCCAAGGTTCAGCTCCTGTGCTAATACTTTGTCCATGTTAATCTCAATTAGGCAGAAAAGTCTATACTTATTAAAATCATCAGCTTTCTATTTATTTTATATGTATAAGGGCAAGAAAGAAGTCAAGCAAATGTGTGGGTTATGCTGTTGAGACAAAGCACGAAGTACACAGGGACAAAAGCCTTTTTGTCTTTTTTTTGTCTTTTTTTAAAAAAAAAAGACTAGTATGACATCAGGGCTCCTGAGTCTGACAAGAACCTCTCTGCCATTGCATGCTGTGGTGCCATTCCAGAAGCACCAGGGACAGCAGAAGGTGCCGTGAAGGTCAACCTGCCACCTCCAGGGCATCATTCCAGTGTTAAGCTGGAGGAGAGGTGGTGTCTAATGGTGAGAGCAGGGGAATGAAGAGAAACTGAGGCAGGGGAGCGGGGGCACCTGGAGCACAAGGCGGGTGGCAAAATAAAACTGAACTGCTAAGGAAGGAAAGGAAGAATGGGAGAAGTCAGTTGTTTCTCAGCCCAAGATAAGTGATACCAGCAAATTTTACCCAGTGTACAGCAATGAAATATTACAGGGCAGAAATATTTTCTGTGTGTATCTGTGGGTGTTTACATGTGCTTTGGTGCATCAATGCAGCTAGAAATGGCACTAACAGGTAGTGATTTTTCTCATCTTATTTTCAGTATGACTTTCTTGTCCTGCTTCTACTTCACACCTGCTGGCCTGAAAATGGCAGTTCACCAGTTCAGATTTCACCATCAGCTTTGGTAGTTATCATGTTTGTGCTTATATAAAGGCTATGAAAGACTTCAGTTCTGTTTAAATCAAAAATAAAATCAATCCTTTCTTTTCTTTCTTTTTTTTTTTTTTACAAATGACAACAAAACTGTGAACACAGGTAGGAAAATAATTGATGCATTCTAAGAAACTGTCAGGTGTGAAAAATGTTGAAGGCTCAACAACCCTATTAAGGCTATGAGAAGGTGTTAGACAGCAGATTTATGTAGCAGCACCAACACAGCATAAGATATATATGACAGAAATGAAGACAACAAAATTCTGTGCAACTACTCCACATTTTTTTTTCTTCTAGAAGCAGTGCTGCAACACGCGATCTGAAACCCAGCAGCTGACAGAGGGACATGGGGCAGGTCCACCTAGACGGAGACCCTCATCAGCAGTAGGTATCCTCTGGGTGTTTCCACAGGGTTTTTGGGAGCATAGCTGCAAGTGGCAATAAAAGGGCAGAGCTGTCTTTTCTCCCTTCCTCCATGTTTCTGTTGCTAGCTTGTTTGCCCAGTAAGTAGATGAGATGATACAGGTTTAAATTTTTTCCCCACCTAAGGAGCTTCCCCTCTCCTGCCTTAGGCACTCTGTCCTGCCCATGATAGGTGCCCACAACACCAAAGGGACGGTCAATGCCCTTCTCCCCTGTCACCAGCCATGCACATGGTTGGCCAGGTCCATGCCCTCCCTTTGCATCATCCCAAAGACCGGTGCGTCCCTACAGCCGTGCTCCTTTGTGAATCTGAACACGAATACCCCCAAAAAAGTCTGGTCCTGTTTGCTTTCCAATATTTGTAACCAGGCTTAAAGAGCGAGCTGAGGGCACTTTTCAAAGACTAGCTATGCTGAGACTTTGGTGCCCTCGGAGGAGTTGGCTTCAGTGATTATCTCTTTCCCTCTCTCCATCCCACAACACTGTGTCCTTTATCTTAAACTGCACGGTATCCCGCCCTGATCAGGTTCGGGAAAAAGATGTCCTTTTTCCATCCAGCTGTGGGTAAGCCCACTGAAGAGTATCTGCCATGATTGTCTATAGATAAAGGACCGTGTCAGAAAACCAAACTTTTCTATAATAGCCTGAGGTTTTTTCTTTTAATCAAAAACAAAACAAAACCCCTGAAATGCATCAATTTCCCATTAGAACTGGAAATGTTCTGACATCCTACGATATTGCTTTTGCATTTCACTGTTCTGTTGGCATTTCAGAAGTTTAAAATGAAAAATTAGCTTTCAAAAAGTAGGATCTTCTTGATTAGAAAAACTTGTTGAAACTGTAATGGAAAGATCAGAACAACTTCATTAGTCTTCATTAAATAAAATAAATGTTATTTCTATTCCCTTCACATACAATCATATATTATAACTATTAATATTGCAGAGATGTTTCTTTTGTCCCAGACTTTAATGTATAAAGCTGCAAACCTCCTTGCATGAAAAACAACTTACGATCACTAGAATGACATGCAGTTCATCTTTTTTACGTTCATTAATTTTCTGTAAATAGAGCACAGTCGCTTTGCATTGTTTGCACTAATGGAGAGCTCAGAGCAGTTTACCCTGTTACTACTTATCATTTATTTGGGTGATAATTTTAAAAAGCTTTTAAATTAAAATGATAAAGATGGTTGGGGGAAAGATACAGCCTTTCAGAATGTTTCAAGTATGATAGATTATCCCAGCAAAAAAGACGGTTCTCATTTAAGAGACATGCCGGGGCTGGCTGCACATCTCAAGCGATATTTCAAGCCCCCCACCTCGTATTAGGCATCTTGCCCACAGCCATTTTGGAGCATAATCGCACCAGTCCCCCGCTCATCCCCCCCGCCGGGGGCTCGGCCTCATCCAGCCGGTCCCCGGGGCACCCCCCAACACTCGGGGGGGGGCTTTGCCCGGGTGCCCCGGCTGTGACAAACGCCCCACCACGGCTCGGCTCTGCTCCACGGCGTCGCCGGTCAGGCAGCCGCCGACATCTCCGGCTGAACCCACCGCGGCCTTCGGCCTCGCCGGTCCCCGGCCACCGCTCAGAGCAGGAGTCGGGGCAGTCGGGGCTGGCACGAGGTACAGCTCCTGGCGTACTTGGGCCCACCGTTGCACCCTCTGTGCTCTCGTCGTCAGAAATCCCCATGTTTGTGACGGGGACGTCGTAACCGAAGTACCTGAGAGAAGGAAGGACCCCCGGTCCCTTGGCTGCCACCCTGCTGCAGGGCTCAGCCAAATAAATAGACACCTTCCAGCCCCAGATTTAATTTTTTCCCCTAGATTTAATAACTACGAAACAACAAACAATACTTTTGAAATTCAAGCTCTAGTCGCATTCGGGGTGCTCCTCAGAGCCCTCCAGCCCCTGAACCAACGTGGTACCGCAGGCCAGGCCGGGGCCAGGGCCGGGACGCTGCCGGTGGGGGCTGTAGCCATGGGTGACATCTTGGGTGTCACTCCAAGCTGTTAAAAGGAGACAACTAGCTTACAGCCAGCAGCGCTCTGGGGTAAAGTCAGCCTGGAGAGAGCAAGTGTCTGTCTCCGGTAGCTGAATAACGACGGCCTGTTAGGAGGCAGGAGGTGCTCAGCACCACTGCCCCCGGCAGCCGTCCAGGTACTCTCTCTTGCTGCTGTGGGGCTAACATGGAGCTGAGGGACCTCACCTATTATACCTGAAATAATACATTTATTCCCACTGTCAGCTTTTGAGTTCTGCTTTACCAGCTGCTCCTGGGTCTGCACGCTCTTTGCACCAGGTGTCCCGACGCCTGTGGGAGACTTTCAGCCACACCGTGTTGCTGGCTTAAGAGCAACAGTGACACTGGCTGTGTGAGTGCTCCTCCAGGGAACTGCTCCTCAGATGAAGGTTTACAGAAATTTAAAAAAAAAAAAAAAAAAAAAAAAAAGAGCCTTCTGTATTTCTGGCATTAAGAGTTAACTTGTGTCTCTAGATATGCCCACCATATCAGCCCAGGGAAGCTTGCTTAAAACAGTGGAAGTAGAGACGACACAAGCCTCTTCAGCACACAGCAAGGCAGGTAAGTGTGTTCTGCCATGGGCAGGAGCAAAGCCATTGATCTAACAGGTTGATCTAACCTAGATTAGAAATACTTTTTTGTTTGTTTGTTTGTTTGGGGCTCTGCGTGGCAGACGGTAGCGGTTTGATGTGTTAACTCTCCAACTAACATCTCCCTCTGTTCCTACAAGTGCTTTGGTTGCCTGCCAGAGAAATTTGGGGTGGGTAGGAAAACCTGGCCAGCTCTGGGGAATGATTTAATTTGCTCTCACTGATCTAGTTAGGGGCTCTGAGACAAGGAGGATGAGGAAAGGCAGGAGCAACTAGCATAGTTGCCCATAGAGGCAGCTTTTCTGTTTCTGCTGATTCTGGAGGGAGCCTAAAAGCCTGGCTGTCTAACTTAGACACAGAATTTGTGGGTCTAAATAAAATAAAATAAAAAGCAGCCCATACTTCCGTTCTCCCCATTGACCAGTCCCTCCAAGCCCTCTTCATGTATATGCATCAGAAAACAAGCTGTGTGTGTTAGCACATCTTTGCTATTAAAATCAAATCAGGTGCCTCCAGTCAAGATGCACAAGTGAACACCTTAACCCTGCCAGTCATCTTCAGACTTGCAGCCTCCTCACCTGAGGCCGACAGTGCAGGACTGCGGCGTGTTGATGGCCATCATGCAGATGAAAGTAGGTCCAAAATATTATTGCATTTAACTTGGCTTTTATGCCTCACTCAATATACTTTACATATTCATTTTGCCAAGCCTTTCCTGCCCATTAACTAAACTAGGACACCTTGCTCTTATGGTCAGCAGGATCAATCATCTAAATTCACATCAGCTATCCATCAGCATTTGTTATCTTATTACCATGCTTATATTGTCATTGCAGCTTAGCTTGGCAATTACTTACTAACCAAAAAAACCAATTCCAGCAGACAACCCAAACAACTCTCATTTAACAAAATATCTTTTGTTTTCCTTTTTTCCCCGCTAATACATGCAAGACTGCTGTAATTTCCTCTGGGTAATAAGCTTGCTTTGACTAAGCTTCTCAGGCCTGTATTTCCCTGCTTGCATTTTTGCAAAATTTAATAACAAACATTTTTAAAAAAAAAATTAATCCAGTCAGTAGCATGTTCCGTTGTCATCTCCAGATGCTGGGAGAAGAGGTAGGCTCTCACTAATCTGAAACAACTAACACAAAACACCATGCAGTCAGCTGAGGAAAATCCTTTATACTTACTTTAGCTTCCAAAATCATGGCCCATTCCAGCATCTGGATGCTGAGAATGCTTCCATGCACTATGTAGCCAGTGAGGCACTACTATAAACTATAAACTTAATGTAAATTTAACACACAGTCATTATGCAAACCAGTATTCTGCAAGCTGGGCAGAGACAGAGGGGTGGGTCGCCATTCCCCCTTTTTTCAGAAAACACCAAGACTGCCCTCGGACTAAGAGCAGGTCAGAGTTTACTATCCAACAGTTCTAAATCCAGCCCCTCGTTTCAGCAGATTTAATAATGTACTTCAATAGGAAAAAAAGCAGAAGATGATAGATAGATACTTCCCAGCAGGAAGACAGTAAGAAAGAATTGAATATTATTTGGTATCAGTTGTAAATTGAGTTCATCATAAAGCACTTAGGAGTGGGGTTTGCTCGCAGTATTAGATTTGGGGAATGGCATATGGCATATCAAGTGATTAAGGCTCTAAACTGTACATTTAAGGCCTGCTCATAATGAAGTTCTTGAGAATTTTGCAATTAATGGGAGAATTGGGCCTTTCATAATCTATTTAAGTAGACTATATAATGCGTCATGATCAGCTCCACAGAAACAAGCTGTCCAGGCATTTGTGTCCCCTTGGAGCCCAGAAACCCTCTGAAACCCGAAGGGCCCTTCTCCTGCCCCTGCAGGCAGACCTGGGGGACGAGGGGGTGCAGGCGGGCGGGCGTCCGCACAGATGGCCAAACACTCCGAATGAAGCAGCGTGATCTCCCCGGTGCCCACCTTCTGCAGCCTGACAGCCCCCCTGCACGATTGTTTGCTTTATACAACGGGCTTTTGTCATTCTGGTTTTGTGTGCTTTTTAAAATTCTGTGCCAATGACTTCATCCCGGGAGCCCTGCTCTCACACGGTCATGTCCTGCTCTTTTCTTTTTCACAGGCAACTTATAAATTCCTGAAAATAAGGAATTTTAATGGGAGTGCTGATTCAGCCTGAACTTTGCTGTACCAGCACAGAGTGCGTTGAAAGGATAAAATAAAAGGACTTTACAAACTCCAGCTCTGTGTGCCTGATGATTTTCTCTAGAGAACAACCTGGCAAGTTATCTGACAATACCCATCCAGAGAGGCTTTCAGTTTGCCTGTGTGCTGTGCATGCCAATGAGGTCTGGAATAAACAATCCATGCAGCAAAGTGGTATATTATTTATGCATCGTCACATCCATCTATATAGAAAATTGGCCCTAAATTAAAAGAGCAGGTATCAATATTGCCTATGTGCTGGCTCCCAGGGAGAAGCTTGAGGGAAGAAGGCAAAATTTCAGTAATAAGGGCTCTTTTCCTCCTATCGATGTAAACAAACAGCCTGTGCCACCGGAGCAATGTTTATGCTAGCAAATACCCTGAGGTGTTTCACAGAAATCAATCTGCAGAGAAAAATTGCCTAAGATAATAAAAATTCAGCAACTCCCCAACTCAAGCCCAGGTCTTGCTGCATGTTTGGGGCTGGGGGTGAAGGGTGACGAGAGCAATGGGTCAACTCTTCCAATTTTTCGGAGAACAGCTCATGAAACGATATCCTCCGAGCCCTGAATACCACGCCAGTTACAGCTTGGTTCGATCAAATTCAAGGACAGAAGAAATTGCAGGAGGGAAAGCAAGTGGAATTGGCTGCAAGCTGCAGGAATACGTGTTTAGAGAAAACTTCTGCAGCAGAATGAACTGGAAGGGGACCACTCGTACGGAAACCAAATGACTTGGCAGGTAATTTTCCACCCTCCTCCTGTGGTTGCTTATTCTCATTGCAGCTCAGCCAGGCCAGGGCATGGCAGCGTGGAAAGAAATGTCATCCCCGGCTCTGTCACCTCGAGGATCTTCCTGCCCTGCAGTGACTGTGATATAGAGGACAGAATTACGGTTTCACTGTAAAACCAAGCAGGGTAAAACCTTGCTTCACTGTAAAGCCAGGCAGTGAATAAAGCAAGGGCTTGTCTGTGATGACGGTAATTTTTGTGACTTCTGCACCTCAGCCAGCGGGTCTAGTAAAAGCAAGTAAAGGAGTCAGCTAGCTTTAATTTTAACATGCAGAAAAATCCAAGCTTTGCTCTAATTTACACCTAAAGCTCCCGGTTTCCTTGCAACAGTGAGATACTGCCCTTACCCATACTGTATGCTTTTCTGTCCCCCCACCTCCTGAGCACACAGGGCTACAGGCACGCTGGCTCCTGGGGTCTGGGACTGGGCTCCGATCACTCTGTAGCTCAGTCAAATGCAAATCTCCGTATTTTCCTTTAGCTGCTCTTTAACTTTCCTCCCTGCCTCCAAAATCACAGCAAAGTCAAACCTCCACTGGGCAGAGAAGCTGGGCAATTCATTAATAGTTAAGAATGACCCTGAGATCACTCTGATCTGGAGCCGCTATAGGGTGCCCATGCTTCATGATGCTCGCAGTGCCAGAAAGAGCCATGAAAATCCTAAGTCCCCATCCCCCAAGTCCAAACACCCCTGAAATCCCACAGACCCTTTAAACATTGGTCTTACCACTAGTGATGTCCATGAAATGGGTGGTCTATATATGGTATAAAGCTCAGGTTAGGTATTTCCTTGGGTGTGACGTAATGAAGCCTTGCATCACTCTGTACGACTGGAAGGAGTTGCAAGAGACCAGAGTGGTATGAAACAGAGCTGAAGAGACCAAGTCTTCTCTGACCACGAGGTGACGGTGCCTCTGGAGAGCCAGCTCAGATGACTGCTCCAGCTTTTGCTTCATCATTCAACACTTCCAACTCTGTAAATCTCAGGTTTCTGATCACACACATCCTTATGAAATTTTTTGGTTATGACATGACAAAAGGCAAGGTTGGTGCTGTTTCCAGCAGTGTCAGAAATCCCATGAGAACTCATTCCTACCAGGACCCTCTTATTACCAAACCTGGTCAGAAATGAGATATATTTGGGGCAGGGGGGGAAGGTGTTGAGTTAAGGACAAATGATCAAAACTTTCTTTTCAAACTTCAAACTTGTTTTCTGTACCAATTATGAATGAAGATTGAAGTTGGCTTTTGTTCTATTGATTGAAAAAGGGAATGATGGGTGAAACTCATAGTGGAAAGGACGTGAGATTTTTACAGAGGTGCTCAGGTATGATTGATTCATATCACTGAGATTTAGAAGGCTAAAAAAAAATCCATACAAAGGATAGAGAGGGGTTTTCAGATCTCAGATGCCATCAAGGCCACAAATGCACTACTCCTTTTTGACCATGGAAAACCCACATATTGTAAGGAGCCATAGGACTCCAGCATTTTCAGCTGAACTACTCTTACTATAGATTTTAGATTTCCCCTTGCAGTATCTGTCCCTCATTTCATCATCCTTTTCACTATAACTTAAGAAAAGCTAGAAGCAGGAGACTCACAACTTACAGCCCTGCCACTCACTGCTCTTTGTAACATCTTCTGAGTGTATTTATTTAGAAAGAAAGACTTTTGATAGGAAAATCTAGAAAACGCAGTCTCTGCAGTTACAGAGTCCTGGTCCTTAAGCTAGGCTTGTGCCAAGGACTGACCAGTTCCTGGCAGTCTATCAGCAATCAGGTACAAATCCCAATCAGATCCAGATCCTGACCAGATCCAGTTTTAAATTCAAATGTCCCACAGGCTTACAACTTTACTTTTTCTTATGTGAGTGCCTTTCACTTTTGATATATCAGGAAACCAGAGTTTTCTTTGGGTAGTCATTTCCCCAGCACCCTGTTAGACTTTCATACCCACGTACAGCAGGAACTGGTCCAGCAACCCCCACATTGCAGCACTGCAACTGAGTGTAGGCAAAAGCAGCCTTTAGCCCCCACTACCTGTGGATCTGCTCTGGCAGGGCTGTGCCACGGCTGCCTTTTCTTTTGATAAAGTTTTGCGGCCAGCCAAGTTTTTGGACCAATTTGATTTTCTGCAAGTCTGCAATTCGGTCAGTCTTCCTGCCCTTCCCTGTGCCCTCTGAAGGTATGTGCTAAAACCAGTCAACTTTTGCGAGCAAAAAAGCGAAAGTGTTTCATAATACATTTCTCTAGGACTGGATTCACAAACTAGTTACGCAGTGCCTCAGCAGTTCAAAAGCTGTTTGTACTTAAAATGCAGTAATTAAACCCAATTTGCAGCACAGTGCAAGTCTTGGGTGAGTGAGATTAGCTGGATGTGTCTTGCCCTAGCTATTAGGCTGTAATCTGAGACTGTGGCCAAACTGAGCTGAGCAATGGCATTTGTGTCTGCAGGCACCATTGCTAGCGGTGACCCTTG
This sequence comes from Buteo buteo, assembly GCF_964188355.1. Taxonomy (NCBI): domain Eukaryota; kingdom Metazoa; phylum Chordata; class Aves; order Accipitriformes; family Accipitridae; genus Buteo; species Buteo buteo. Next base: position 13,535,853 of record NC_134194.1, on the reverse strand, counting down.
AGTTTACCTTGGCTGAGGCGCTTGGGATCGGGGCTGGCCACAGGAAGCTGCCAGCTAATCCTTCCATACCGATTTCTCAGACAGTTCAGTGCCACCAACTCTGAGGTTCCCAAAGCATTTAACTGGCTTTGCTAAGGGGACAGTAACGGCAGAACCCATTGGCCAAGGGGAAACACCACACACATTTGCTCACTACTTTTGATCCTCTCCCCAAAGCAGCTCCCCTCAGATGATCTTTAACTTTCCTGCTGCTCACTTTCTTTAAATTACATCCCTCAACATCAATAAAAAAGTGTTCACAAATGAGGGTGATAAAGCTAACTAGTCCAGAAAATGCCTAAGAATATGTTGATTTCCTTAGTCTCTAATAATAGAATTAAAATCTAAGAGGGTTTCATTCTTTCCAGCACATTTAGACTGTATTTCTTTTCCCATTACCTTGGCTAAGATACAACACAGATGACATTCAATTTGGGTGATAAGGAACGAAAAGGGGGGTGTTTTTCTGCTGCTGGCAGTCTGGCAATCACTGCAGCCCCATGGGGAGAGGTTTCCTCTGCCCACAGCTCTGGAGAAGTGCCCACGACACGGAGCCTCTGGCAGCCTCCGCTCTCCCGTTCCTAATCCCACAGCACTGCAGGAGCCTTGGGGGAGCACAGCCCCTTTGCAGGTAGGCAGCACACACCTGAAAAGGTATCACAGCAATCTCCAAAATCTTCCAGAGGATCTAAGGAGGGGCGGCACCCACTCAGGTCCCAGGGGTGCTGCACCCCTCCCTGTGCCCCAGGGACACCCATCAGCCTGCCCACACACTTGTGGCAGTGTCAGCCTCTCCCAGTAGCTCAGGATCTTTCACTCCAATGCTTATTTGCAATAGCTACCAGCTCTGACTCTTTAAAGTGATCAGAGATTTACATCAGGAGACTTTAAATATAGAAGTAGTTTTGTGTAAACTCTTGCCTTTATTGCAGCAAGGAGAAGGGAGGGAAAAGCCTTTCTTTTTTTAGACTTGGCAGGAAACAAGCAGTTAAATAAGTGAATACTATAAAATGAAAATCTTAAAGTGATTACAAATATGAAAGGAGTGAATACCAAATTGAAACAGCCGTTTAATCAAGATAAAGTACAGAAATCCAGCAATTGGCCTCTTTCCATGATCCTGTAGAGCTGTGCAAAGGAGGTTGCTTACTGTAGCATTACCAATCTCAGTTGCTCGGCTGCTGACTGCTGATACCCCAAAGTCTTCCACCCTTTGCAGCTTTTCACATGCTAAATGCCTTCCTTTATGGATCACCCTTGATGTAAAGTGGCTTCAGTTACTCAAGAACTGAAATAAAGATGAAAAAGTAATTGCATTTTAATTGCTCTAATAATGGCAGGAAGCTGCACTGAGACTTAAATACTGAAAGGTAAAGATTAAGACTGTTTGTTAGGCTGCCTTTCCTTCAAACACAGCTTCTTTGTACTTTGTGCCAATCTTCCCTCACCCCGCAACCAGTCACACCAGTGTATGCCAGGTTTATTCTTAAACTCCTGAGATGGTTTGGTCTGTTAGACAGTAGTATCTACAAATTGGAGCTTTTTACCATAAGCAATTTTAAGGTTGAGGGACTTCCTTGCAATGCACCAATACCAGACCTCTCAGCTTGAGATATTTGCTTACCCCAAGCATCTACAGACTGGGCAATAGTGGCCCTTTGGAGATGGGTGACAGCAGCGGGAGGTTGCAGCGATGATGTTATCTGGTGGGGAAATTACATTGCTTAACAGGCAGCTCCCACTGCCTGACAGACAGTATGGGTCTGAGGACCCCTGCCACAGGGAAACTTGACTTGGTTTTCCTTGTTATGTGTACTCGGCACACAAAATCCCCAGGATTTTGGAACGGGAGGGGAGGGCATTAAAGAGGATTTGTTTTCTTCTCACTGTACTTTATGCTAAAGCATAGGTGGGAACAAATCCCGTCAGCTAGCCACAGCAGTGGGAAGCAACCTCAGCAGGCAGCCTTTGGCAAGGAAGCTTCAGCACCTGACCTAGGCTGACATTAACAGCACTTTGGAAATTAGTGTGAAAGTCATTGCTCGATAACCATGTGTCACCTCTGAATGTCTCAGTTGACATTTTTTCCTTCTGCACGAGGAAGTTTTCTGCTTTTGTTGCCATCTCTGTCACAACAGGAGTTTTAATTCCTCACACCAGCTTCCTACCACAAACCGGAGCGCTCGCTCCTGCACACAGTTCCTCCTGTGACTACACCACCCGGCAGGATCAAGTCAGACAGAATAAGCTCAGGAAAGGAAAAGATGTGAGTGGAATATAGAGTGAGGCTATTGACTTGGCGTGCCAGACATGAGCTGGAGTCGACTCCAGATGTGAGCTGAACAATAACGAAGACCTTATAGTTTATCACCTTTTAAAGTACACGGAGGGATGTTCAAACAATTGCTTTCAGTGAATGATTTCAGGAAGTCATTAGCCTCATACAGAGAGAATAACACACATAAATACACAGGCAAGTCTATTGTGAGCATAAAAAAAGTTATCAAAACACTTTTTAAGAAACACTCTAATGTAGGGGGGGAAGCAAAATTCATCCTCTCCCTCTCACTACTCCTCCTCTTTTTTTCAATGGTTATGATGCTTAGTAAGAGTTCAGTACTGATGGGAGTTATGCAGAAATTTCATAAGCAGTCCAAAGAGAACCACTGAGGTTATAAAGATGTTGTTATCATTGGGGTAGTTTATTTTTGCTGGAAGAATCATTAATTCAAATTGCAAATCAAAATGGAAGCAAATTCCTCTATTTATAAATTAACTAATTGCTCATTTAAATCAAAGTGAAAATAAGCCAGATATTGGCTATGCCTCAGCAGACCCCTGCTCTGTGAGTATTAGACTGCTGCAGGTTGGACAGACCCAGTTCCCACCAGGAATGAAACCAGAAGGGAACTGTAAGTCCCAACATGGTCCCCCCAGGTGTCCAGGAGACTTATGGTCCTGGTGATGCTGTTATCCTGACGGGCTGAGCTGACCCCTTTGTGCAAAACTGCAACGTGAGGAACAGCACAAAAGGCTGCTCTGGGATGAGATGAAGCTTATTGAGAGAAGATTTTGCTAAGTTAAAAGCAAGAGTAAAGTAAATATTATAGACATTCTTCAGCCCTGTGTAATGGGAATACCACCATAGTTAAGGCTGAACTGCAATTTGCATTCAAAAGTAGGAAGAAATTACTCTAGTTCGCATTTCAATGAATGAAATTCATCTAATGAATTAGCATATGTTGCTGTGAGACAATTTCTAGTTTCAGAGGAAGCCAAATTTTGTGCACAAGGCTTTGAAAATAAAATATTTTCTGGTTTTTACAGAAATACTGTCAAATGTTCCTTCCTTAAAATGTTGCCTCTCTTCCCCACACGCCATTGGGAAGTCCTGCCAGGGGAACCCCCAGATTTGTGTTGCAATATGGAAATTTTATGCAGCCTCTTAACTTTCTCCCGAGCAGGGGAAAGACCAATGAAGCCGTTTGTGGACATGTCAACAGGATTGTGCAGTTGCCCTGAGGAATGGGGCTGGTGTGGGGCCAGGCCAGGAGAAGACGGAGCAGCAGCCCTGCAGGGTGAACTGAAGCCCACCATGAGCAGAGGGGCAGACCACCACATCCAGAAATGCCACCGTGCTTCTCCCCAGAAAGCCTGCTGCCCCTTCAAGGCAGGGATGCTTTATGCATAAAGCACATCGTAATGCTATTTATCACAGGCTGTACCTCCAAACTCCTCAGTAAGGAGCCCACCCACACAGCACCTTGGCAGCATGGGGTGCTGTGAGCTGCTCCATGCTGTGAGAGCCCGCAGCTGGTCCCCTCCCTCCCCTCCTGTTGCAGCTCCATGCTCTGCTCCTTGCAGGATAATTTTGAAACATTTGGTAGAGTTTCAATCTCACTATTAATTGGACACATCAGACCTGAATATAGCACTCAATACACCAGAAGGAAATAGGGGAGATGATGGTGCCAATGGCTACATGATCTTGAAACCCCAACCCAAGCCTATGCTCCTGTGTCAAATTTTGCACCACCACAAGAAACATCTCTGCCACTGATTTAAGATGTTTTTGAGCACAGGCAAGATTTTCTCTCTCTGCATGCAGCTTCGACCCTATGGCTGGCCACACCATCTCTGCTGGGCTGTGAGGATAAAGGTAAAACTCACCCATGTGTTGCCAGAGTCCCTGAAGTATTTTTCATAACATCCTTAAATGACAAATCACCTGCAGTAATTGCAACATTTTCAGGGTCACCTCAAAAAAGGGTGCTGACATGATCTGGCATGGCTGTAAAACTGGACTTAATCTCACAAAAACAAGCTTCCTCACAAGGTACTTGTCCTTCCTGCTCCTTCTTCAAATACAAATAAAATAAATACCTTATTGTTACCATTAAAAATTCAGCACCTATATTGTTTAAACCATCAAACCTATTATGAACAAAGTGCTAACATATTTTAAAGTAATGAACCAAGCACAGTATCTAACAGCGAAGTCATTGCATTGTTCTTGGCAAGTGCAGTAGAAGGATGAAATTATATTTGTGACAAGGGACATCACTCGATTTGAATATCAGCTCTATTAAACAGAAAATAGCAAATGCATCAGCTCTACAACACCTCTGATAGCATGCTGAGGAAAGTATTTGGTAGGGTCAGTAGGTAAAAACTGAGCAGAGTAATTCTCATTGTTGTCTTCACGGGAAGCTCCAGAAGTAATATGCATTTACAGGGAAATTTAACTGAGTCTATGGTAATTTATTCCATGAGAATTTTCCTTTCTTCCATGGTAGTTGTTTGGGTTTTCTTTTCAGTTTCAGATTATGAAAATGATTATTCAGAGGGGAAAATAGCATCGTACAGATGCCACTGTGCAAACAGTAACTTTTGGAGGAGTAAAACATTATCATCAGAGAACATGGCAATTTGATTTACAAGTGAGCAGACAGGAAAATGTGACAGCAAGAGAAGAAAGACTAGCTCTCACGGGGTGAGGCCACCTGTAGCGCTGACGTGGGCTGACTGTGCAGCCACTGCAGAGCCTCCTGCTGCACTCACCAGCTTGCGCGCAGTCTCTGCTGTTTGCAGAGGATGCGGTGGTCTCTAGCAGGTTAACCACGGCAGATATCAAGTTAGACCCAATTTCCCCTTGGCTAAAGCTTCCTTGAGGCTATACCAAGCCTACTCTGCTAGATAGTTCAAAGGGCTGTATGTTACACCAATATTCCCTAAATTCAGCTCAGCCATCTTAAGAGAAGTTTATGTCTCTTTCTAGAGCCCTCTTCAACTCATTGGGTTTCCACTTCTAAGGCAGAGACCCTTCAAAACCCCTTTCCAATGCCAGCCTCTGCTGGTGAACCTACTCTACACCTAAGGCCATATTATAGCCAGTCCGCAGACAATTTCAGTAAAGGCACAGGGGAGAACACTTTTACAGATAGCATCATCAAACTGTCAGTGGCCTCATTAAGCAGAGGGCACCTCTGTCCCCAGATGCACAGGGAGCAGCACACAGGCCATTAGGAAAACCAAGGCTGCCCGGGACACAGCACAGGCTGCTGCGGGGCTTACGGCAGGATGAGCCTCGCTGCCCTGGCAAAGGAAGAGGCAGAGAGCAGGGAGGTTAATTAGTTCATACTTTTAATTAATTTGCCGTTCCTAATAGATGCTACAGATATAGTCCTGAAGTCTTGCTTATCTGACAGGGTAAATTTCTTACATGTCAAATGGGCAGCATATGCTTTCCCAACCAGCTGTGCCCACGTGTGCACAGAGTGAGTCTCTGTGAGCTGTGTCTAACCGGGAGAAGGTATTTCAGTCTCCGAGGCTCATCCTCTCCTTTTCAGACTGATTGTTAATCTGGTCTCAGACAGACCTTTCCACACTGGATCGTGATGTGCTCTGTGTGTTTGTGTGCTGCTTTGCCTGCGTGTGCGCACACTGCTGGGGTTTCTTGTTATCACTGGAAACAGTCATGTACGAGTCTGCCACCTTTTCTTCTTTTCTGCTCCCTCTTTTGCAAAGGAGGGAAGGAGCTGTTCATCGCCTGCGGTGAGACCTGACCTCGGGCAGAGCTACTGCAGAGGCAGGAGCTGATTCCGAGTTCCTCCCGGGTCCTGCCAGCATCCCCTCCAGCACCCGGCTGCCAATGCCAGTGCTGCTCCTGCCATGGTCAGACCGCAGCTCCGCCATTTCTGCCCTGATTGCCATCCTCCCAAAGCACAGGCACTTGCTTAGCTTAAAGCATGAGAGGCATCTCACTGAACCTAAAGAGATGCACATGGATTTGAAATTAATCCTTTGGACAAATGTCTGCAGGAGCAGGCTTCTGCTCCACCGTCGGCACAGCCTGAGGAGGCAGGCTCTGATACCTCTAAGCTGTCACACCCCCCATCAGAGCTGTACCACAAAAGAGCAGAGTTTAGCCCCAGAAATTAGCAGCTCACCACACTGAAATATCTGCCGCGCTTTCCAGTGGCTGAGGTATGGTGGTTGCTTACAGGTAAGCCAGTGGTGCCCTGGTTCTGTATTTCAGCACTACGCAGCTGCCTCCTTCACATCACTGAGAGAGGTCAGAAGTCCACTGTCAAGTGAAGAATGGTGTTTCTGTTTCTTCCTTACTGTGTGAGGGGAAAGAGGGAAGAAAGAAGAGGCGAGAGAATCAGACCTGGATGTTTCCAACGACAATTAATAGCAAATCTGGGCGGCACACACAGAGGGCTCCATGACATCCATGCAGAGGAGCTTGTTTGAGCCAGAAAGCCGGCCTCCGAGACTGTTGAATCAGCTGGGATTATTGATGTGATTAACAATGATTTGATTTGGAAATCAATGCGAAGGAGATTGTTTGCTTGCTTTGTCCAATTTAGTCCATGAAATACTGGCTTCATCTCAGGGAGAAATTTAGCCGAAGCAGGAAGGGGATTTTGAGGAGGGGTGGAGTGGGGTGTGTTTGTTATTTTATCAGACATCCGTCTGGATTCTAGCTGGTGAAAACTTGAGCATTCAATCAAATGTTTTATGTGTGTCTATAATAATCCGAACAAAGGAACAGCTGACAGCTCATGATCATTTAAAGATAGAGCAATTTCTATTTAGCAATCTTGTGACTGCATTTTCTGTATCTACGTGCAAGGCTTCCTAATCGTTATGTGGGTTTTGTTGCAGTTTGGCTTCAAATGAAACACTATGAATTTACAGGAAACCCAACACAAACACTAAGTCTTTAAAAGGAATATTAAGAAGCCGTTCTCCTGGGTCGCAGAGCAAAGAGGCTGCATATGCACAGCTATTAAATGTTGCCAGGTATAAGTTGTTGAGCTTATTTTCTAACCCTAGGAGGAGTGATAATTCATCACAGATAATTTGTATTAGAAAGGAGAGAAGCATTTTTTTAAACTTTAGTCACATTAAATTGTCTCTTCCACTTTAGCTCCAGGGAGCTGCTTCTGCCAATAACTCCTGGGAGCACTCCAAGAACCCCTGGGTGAAATTTTTGTGGTGTGGGCTGGGAGGCAAACTACTAAGTAATTGATAAATGGTCTCTCCTAACATTAATATGTTTTTTGAAATATGTGAAAAGCTCAGTGATGAAATCCCAGACCCCATCTGAGGGTCTCATTCTGCCACATTAATTTTGCTGAGTAGCCACTTGCTCCACAGAAACCACTATAAAAAATCAACACAGGGAAGAGCAGTAAATGACACACCAGAGCTGAAAGCTTGTCATCTTAGTATCGCCCTTGGGAAATTTATCCTCCTTAAAATCAGCAGCTGTGTCAGTTATGATGTAATTATTTCATCACTCACTCTGGGAAATTGAGGTTTTGTGTCCCCCCTGCCATCCAACAGGTTAGATTCCCATGAAATGCTTGGTGTCTCCACTTAGTTACTTTGGAGCCACAAGCCTTTCCCCGGCTTGAATCAAGATTAGATATCTAACAGTCAATTATGAGCAAGGAAAGCTGAAATACGACAGCAAGACAGCCCGGCCTTTTGCGCAGGTCCTTCCCACAGCCCGTGATGGGCACAGGCTGAGAAGGTTGGAGGACATGGGCTGTACCAGACAGCTCTGCCTACAGCAGACAGAGCTGACTGCTGATTCCCTTCCTCCCTCACAGCTTCCAAGGCAGCACCTCTCTTTGGGTGCAAATGGAGGTGTTGGAGGCTGTTCACCCTGCTGCTGGAGGCTGAGTTCTGCTGGGCGGAGAGCTGAGAACTGGCTTCCTCAACAGTGCAGAAAGGAGCAGGACTGCCTGTATGGCTTATTGGAGTCACCAATATCTTGGATATCCTCTGTTGAGACTGCTCACAGGCATCTCTGGTTAGACCTTATCCCCTTGCCCCAGCCATCCTTAGGACCAACTTCTCCATAGCAGCTGTTGTCCTTAAAGACTAAAACTTCAGCCTCCTCAGAAAGTCCTCACCTTTCTGATCCAGTCTTTGACCTGCTAGGAACAAAGTACCTCCTTTTGACACAGGAAATCGTGTCTGCAACATTACCACCACAATTTAAGCATGTCCGTGTAGGCCTGGACTCCTTTGATGGAAGAGTTCCACTGGCTGAAGATACCTCAGTGTCTTTAAGCAGTGGGACTGCTGCAGCTCTACTTACTGTGCCAGGACACATTTCCCCTTCAAACAGCTCAGGAAAGTTGAAATAGCTACAGACCAAAGGAGGTGCCAAAATATCAGCTTATAGAAGATGCTCTGCTGCTTAGAACAGATTAACACATTTTACATACAAAAGCACTGAATGGAAACATTGAGTTAATCTACATTTGGACATTGGGCAATACCAAATAATTCAAAGAAATGTGGGAGAACAATCTTGCAGTGGAAAATACCATCAGCAGTGAGGCTGAGCCCAGACTGCAGCAGTTAGCAAGTTAAAATAGTTATAGCAGTTTGGGCTGTGATCGTCTTAGAGGTTTTTCACTAAACGTTTTTCTGCAACTAAATTCTTCACACAGTAGACAATTTGAGTAGTGATTCAATTCACTGCAGTCTCCTCCGTGAGTCATTACTGAAGCAACTCTTAAATGAAGGTTAAGAATTTTAAACAAATGGCTCTACCTTTTGAGACGGGGTGCAAATCCCAGTTGGTCACAACTAGACATTCAGACAAAAGGGACTTCAATTCTCATAGGCGGGATCCGTCTACATCCACTGATGCATTTTTATTTCAGCAATTCAATGCTATCCTTCAGCCTCTTTGTGCAACTATTCAGTGAGGCTCTTTATCTCTCTGTCATATATTTGTAATATTTATTCACATAAAAAAGACCTAGATGATTTGGACAGTGGCCATAGCCTTTCAGATCCAAAAATCACCTCTACCTTAAAACTATTGACTAATTGGAGTAGTTCTGCAGTACTGGCAGCAGAGTATTCCCTCTCCCATGCGTGGAGAAGGAGCATTTTTGGAGCTTCTGTGCATTGTGGAAAGGCAGCTCTACCCACAGGAGGGCAGCGCCCGGTGAATTGTTTCTATATCTGTAAAATGCTCTCCTAGCAAAGAACCTGAAGAGCTGCCTCTTTCTCTTGTATTTCATCATTGTGGATGGAGAGTGGCAGAGCCCCAGTACCAGCCCTCACAGCACTCCATACCGCCATGGTGACAGGGTCTTTCAGCCTTTGTGGCCAGTCTGAGCCAGCTAAAAGCTTTCTTTTGCCACAATAGTGCCCCCAAAGATCTGCACTCTTAAGGGCCCCGCACTGGGCTTGGGTTCAGACTATAGCCCTGGAGGCAATCGGTTCTGCAGCTCACTATTAAGCTCAGCAGCTATCTAGGCTTCTACACAGGCCCAGTTGTACTTAATTCCAACACCGTTCGAAACTAATACCACCACTGCCTGTAATGTAATAGCTGAGCCATAACCAGACTTCATGTGTGTGTGAGGTAGATAAACACTACACAGGCTCCTGGCTTGCCTATTAAGGTGTTGCCCTGTTGTTCTTACCAACATCAGCACTGCTGACAAAAAGCAAGCAACGCATTTTAATAAATGTGGAGAGCTGTGTTTGGCTTCCCAAGTAGCTCTGCAGGCAGCTTGACGAAAGGGAGCTACACACTGCTGCAAACCAGGCTTCTTCAGGGAAGGGGGAAGGAGATGAAGCAAATGTTTCTGAGGTTCAGATGAGCAATCTTCTGTGCAAACAGACAATCCCCGAAGCAAAAGCAACTGCAGAGCTATTTTGATTAAACAAGCCTGGGATCACTGGATTTCTTCTCCTGCAGAGTCCAGGAAAGGAGTCGGACAAATTCCCAGTGCCAGTCAGTGGAAGTAATGGTTCTGAGAACACCCCCTTACTGACTCTACCCCTTGTTCCAATACCACCTGTAAATTCTTTGCTAAAACTAATACTCTTAAGGCGAAAGACCTTCTCTTTCACAATTTCTGCCTATAGAATTAACCGGCAAAGGTTCATCCTCTGTTCCCCCCCACCCCGCCAAATGCTTGACAGACACTTAGCAACCCATTTCACCAGATGCCCACACTCCAGCTCGCACCCCTTTCCCTTCACCTTCCCCTCCCCTTCTGGAACTGAGCGCCTTATGTTTTTTTTTAAAAACTAGGAGTGCGTTAACAGGGCTCCCAATCCAGATTACGCAGGGTTCGCTTGCAGCGCCCGGGTTTGCGGGGCCGGGGCCGGTGCGGTGCGGAGCGGTGCGGTGGGAGCGGTGGGACCGGTGCGGTGCGGAGCGGTGCGGTGGGAGCGGTGGGACCGGTGGGACCGGTGCGGTGCGGAGCGGTGCGGAGCGGTGCGGTGCCGCCCCCCCGCGGGCGGCCGTGGATCTCGGCGCCGGTCGCGCTGCGGACGCTCCCCTTCCCCCAGCTCCGCCGCGCTGTGCACGGTGTTTGCTGTTCCATTTCTGCCCTCTGCTGGGTAAAGGGAGCTTCGCAGCTTTTCTTGCCGTGCTGAGGAAAGGGAGGAAAAGCCCCGAAAAATGAAAAAGGCGTTGAATTGTTGCCAGCCTAGCGGCGGCTCTGCCCCGCTCCCCCCGCACATGGAAGCGAGGGCCAAACACGCCGGGAAGGCTCCAGTGCCTCTGAAGCAGCAGAGCCAGATGGCAGGAGACAGATTTTAGAAGGCTCCTATAAATATTTGTTCTGCTCAAATAAATATGCACGTTTTCAGTTTCTCAGCCAATTTTGAGGAGTTTGCATCAGAGAAGTAGGCTTTATCACAAGATTTCGTGGACCTCAAAAGGGATTTATACAAGATGGTTTTATTCAACCAGAAGTTCAGAGCACTTTTTTTTTTTTTTTCCTGAGGATGCAAGCTGCAAGATTAAGGGGAAAAAGAAAAATCCCTGAAGTAAGGTAAAACCAAACAGTAGAAATATGAGGCCAGAGCTAGCCAGGATGTGTCTAGCCAGGATGGAGTAAGGAAAGTTTAAACGCTAACTAAGAAAACTACAGAGACTAATTTCAAAGTTACAGATCCACCAGATTTAGCTGGAAAGCTCCTATGAAATGATGGAGAGTAGTGGGTCTTAAAACGCTTAAGCTATTAAATTAGAGAAGGACCAGATATGTTGGAAACATCGCACTGTACCTGAATAAAGGAAGCCAGACGGGTGACAGACAGATTTTTAAAGGTTCCTATAAATATTTGTACATTAGTTTCAACGTAAGATACCCTGCAAGTGCTTGTCCTGACAGTTCCACCAGGCCATTGGTACAATGCGAGCAGCCACAAGCTGCTCCGGTGGCAGCAGTATGACCCGGTGAGTGCTGAGGACATGCAGTGATTCAGTGGTTTCTTCAAACAGTTTTTGAAAACAGCTTTCATAAGTTGTAGCTCATGTATTTACTTGGTTAATTCCTTCCAGTTCTGAGCTGTTGATAGAATTTGTTTCCGTGTTTTGAGTAGCGGGGGAAAACAACTCCTTTTTTTCAGTGGGAAACTACAGAACAAAACATTGTTGGTTCCTTTCCAAATTGTATTTTTTCATTCCATTATAGTTTTGCAGCTAAAAGCACTGAACTGCTGAAAGAGTTGGATCTATCTCCATCTTCCCATCCTAAAAAGTAACTGAGAAAATTCCCATTAAAATGAAATCTAAGCAAAGGTGGATCACCAGCTGCAAGTTAACTTACACAGGGCACAAATCCTACTGAAGCAAATCATCCCAGTGTCATTCCCTGTCTTTGGCCTTCTAATTGTGTTCACTTTCTCCAGCTGCTGAAGGAAGACAATTTCACTGTAAAATCAACAAACCAACCAGAAAAACTTAACAAGGTATGCTATAGCTTCTTGAATGCCTCTATGCAAACAGACGACAATATTTTTTTCTGACGTCAGAAGGATTTGGCTCATGGTACAACTGCCTCAGTACAATATGTCCCGAAGTAGATGGTGGTAATGCTGTTTTAATCCAGTTTGGCACTGACCCTACCATAGCTGCAGCATACAGACAGCAGTGCAGTGAGGCCCTGCGTGTCTGCCTGCTGCATGTGGCACTTTCCAAAAAAGGCAGCAGAGCTTTCAGTCTCAGGGCTGACCAAGTTATTCTCTGCATAAGATCCAGTGGAAGAGAGGACAGACATGACTGGATGATGTCTCTGCAGCTCTGTACCTCCAGCCTCCTTCATGCTGCACTGGCTTATAAGAGACCTTGCTGGTACTCAGCGAAGGACAGGCACACCTCAGCTCTCCTCATTCCTGCGCGTTCACCTCTATGCCAAAGGCATGCAGGGCTGTGCAAATCCTTTGACATGTGGTTGTACTGTGATAGGGAAATTTTACAACATAAAACTGCTAAAGCCCAGATCCAGCCCTGAACTCAAGCCCTGCATCTCCTTGATGTCTATTCGTGCCTCTCAGCTCATTGCATGGTCTAGACTAGAGGATTCCTTAAGATCCCACCCAGCCTTATTTTCTTTGATCCTTCTAATTTCTTATCAAACCAGAAACTTCCCCTTCTAATACAGATATAATTCCAGCCCCTTTGGCAGCTTTTTCAATCTCCATTAGACCTTCACAACCCTGAATAAAGCATAGTTGGTTTAGCGCAGTCAATGGACTGCAAAGTTTCATCATTTAATTTAATCTCTTTTGCAGTAGTGCAATTCCCCTACTAGAGCCCTGCCTATCTAATAGGTGTATATTCTTCTGTGTCCTGGTCCTGTCTCGTCTGATCACAGCAAATAGACATGGCATACGGATTAGATGCTGGATGTCCATTGTGCTGGGAGGAGGGTGGAGACAATGTCAGTCATCCAACATGCAGAATGGGAGGGCTAGAGGGTGTTGAACGTTTCACATCCCTTATGTGTTTTCTCTTAGATGTATTGTGAGAAATGTGATCAAGTCCGCTCTTTTTTCTACAGATTAGAATAAAGAAACACAAAAATCCTCTTTGAATACCTTGATAACACCTCCTCAGCTGGCTCATTACAACCTATTGTGAGGCATTTCCAAAAATGAACATTTCATGGGGGTCAGGAATAATACAGTTGGTACGGACAAAAGGTGCCAATGCTTAGTTATACAAACTTGTGCTAACAGAGGAATGTGCCCGTCCACACCTCAGGCATCTTCCCATGCAAACCAGTAGCTTCAAACGTGCCCAGGCAAAAAAAAAAAAAACTCAAGATTGAGGGAGTAGTCACGCACCTACAGTGGCTGGAGGCCAAAAACCCCATCATTAGGAGCAAACTTCCCGCCGCAGCACTGGGAGCTTCCTAGCAAAAAGCCCTTGCTGTTACAGCTGTAATTACATAAATCCCTTCGATGCATTTGTGTCAAAACCATTGATCAAGAAACAGTATTAATTAGACCTAATCCACACTTCGGAGGCACCGGAACATATCATCATGGCTCGAGGGGGTTTAGGGCAGTAGAGTGTATGTCTCAGCAAGGCTTCCTTAATTTTATCCTCATGATTTTGAAGGTGTGAATGCACAGAGAAAAAGAAGGGGGAAGAAAACAAGAGAAAAATAGCAGCTTTGCAAATTTAACCCTTTTGAGGTGCAGCTAGAAAACTGAGTTGTCTGCAAGGTTAAAAGCTACTATGACTGCACCTACACAAACTGAGTACACCTGAAAGTTTGTGCCTTTGAGACAAAACATTGAAATATCATGGAGGTACTAAATAATCTAACTGCAAACACACCTATTTGCTTCTCTCAGAGCAAGCAGACACCTGGCAACTGCACGGGTAAAAAGGGCTAAATAAACCACCTGGGTTCTTTACTGCAGGAAGGCAAAGTCTGAGATCCCTGGCAATGCTCCAGCCCCGCCAGCCTGATCCCAACACAACTCGTTGCCCTGTCGCTCCACCATGCCACTACAAAACCAGCAGTCTGCTAGAGAGAGTGGGAGGCCAGGCACAGACAGGAGAAGCAGGCATTTGGAAAGTGCCCCAGGTCTTAGGCTCAGAAGAGTTAAAGCAACCAGAGGAATCTTAAACAACAACAACAAAAAAAAGCCAACAAAAAAAAAAAAAAAACCACAAAAAAAGAGCTAAGCAGCAGCTCTCACAACAAAAATGCAGTTCCAAGATTAATGAGATTTTGATACCCCCCCTTTAAAAATGGAATATTTCCATTTTAAAATGTACAAAGACTAAAATCTTCATAAATATCCTATTAAGAAACTTCTGCTGCTGTTTTAGAGTTTCAATTGAAATACAGTGCATGAAGGTTGCCATAGCTACAAGCAAATTTTTAAATAACTGTTTTTCATCAGAGCAGCTGCAGTATCACGCAGAAACAAGGTTGAAGTGGGGAAGCTGGAAGGAGTCTGACCATCTTCAAGCTCCTAATCAAGCAACCCTGAGATTTTCACAAACACAGCTTAGAAACTTTAATACGCTTTCTGCTTTTTAAAGAAAATATTGCCCTTTGTTATTTGGCAGCACCCCAGCAAATGGTGTCAGCGCTGTGTGAGATCTCAGTCAAGAGAATAGCTTTGTTTTCATGCTGGAAAAGATAAAAATTTCCACTACTAAGCCCTTACCATGGTGCAAGTGCCCAGGCACTGAAGCATCGATGTGCTGTGGCCTCAGGTCTGCTCTGAAGGGCTTTCTGCGTGAACTGGTTGATTGGCAGCAATTTGCCTAAAAATACCACAAGAGCCACAGATTTCTGTGTCCAGGAAAAACTCTTCCTTGCCTGAGCTTGCACAGGAAAACACAGAAAGGAGGAAATGTGAAAAACAAGTGAAGCTGTAAAATGTTAGCAGGAGGCTTTCAAAGTGGGGCTGTGATTTAGGTGGTCCTGCCTCCAGTGGTATTCAGTCATTTGTGAGCATGGGGAGGCATTTTCCTCTCCTGTAAGATCTCTCCCTGGCACGAATAGGCAGAGCAACTTTCTGAGCAACAGTGCAAGCAGAAAATGGACATTTCTGCACTGTGGGCATCTGTTTAGAGGAGGTCTAGGCTACGGACAACACTGAAAGCCTCCCTTATGCTCGAGCCTTTCAACCAGTGATATTAACTATGGCAAATTTCCTAGAAAACTTCAAATGGATTCATTTTGTGTCCTCAGCCAAGTATGCCCTGTGTCCCAGTCTATAAAATGAGAATAAATAAAGAATAAAATTTCTGAGAGGAATACCATGAGATTTAACTCCAGCACAATAGTAATTGAATTGCTATCTATAGAAAGTGGAAATGCTTGGCTGGGTTTGGGTTTTTTTCTAAACAACAAATTAATGATCATTATTTAATACACTATTATGAATCTGAAAGAATCATCCCAGTGATGGTTATTTTTATACAAATTGGTTCATTTATCTATGACCTGCTTCTAAGAGGTACTGCCACAGCACAGTGGAAGTGCTGCCTGGTACTTTGGCATGAAGGCTTGTGGTGCTCTGCCATCAGCTGCACAGCAGTGGAGTTTACAAGCAATCCATACAGACAAATCTTCTGGGCAACGTATTTTTATTTCAAATCTGATTTAAAAATTTCCTTCACATCTCGAAATGAAACAGCTTTCTTGCCTGATGACTGTATGGTTGTTTGTTCCAAAATTGATAGTTTTTTCAACAGGTAGTAGACAACAAAATTTTTGCAGGGTAAAAGAAAGAGGAAAACAAAGGGGAGGAAAGTCAGAGAAAACCTTAAAAAAATTTAGAAAAATGAAAGTTAAAAAATCCTATCTCGGCAGATTCTTCTAACAAATTACATTCTTTGACTAATTCCAAGTATTCAAGGCAGTGTTGCAGGCCAGGTTGGATGGGGCTTTGAGCAACCTGGTCTAGTGGATGGTGTCCCTGCCCATGGCAGGGGGTTGGAACTAGATGAGCTTTAAGGTCCCTTCCAACCCAAACCATTCTATGATCCATAAGTGCTGAGACAGTGTAAATCCTATCTTTAGCACAGAAAAGTGCCTCATTTTAGAAACTAGATACTTAATGGCAGCCAGAAGCATCTCAGTGCCCCAGTGAGGTAATGGCACAGCCTGCTTCAGCTGGCTTTGCCCAACACTCCTCTCCAGGTCTGCAGTGAGCGGTCAGAAAATGGAAAATAAGGATGACTACCAGAAAGACAACCTAGCAAATACTTTTCATAATAACTTTAACCTAATGTAAATTTTAAAAGTATCTCTTTGCCAGCGCAAAAATAGGCTAGTATAGCAGAATGAGGAAGGGATGCCAGTGAACAGAGATTTCTATACTTGATGGCATGTCAAAGAGACAGACCTTCCAGCATATCTTTAGGTATTAACTTTTCTGATGTAGAGTTTTTTTAAAGGAAAGAAACAGAAGACAAAAAAGCACAACCTGCTGTATGGTTGGGCTGCCAAAAAAACAGATTGTGAGTCACTGAAAGCTAGTGACCTTAGTCAGCATATTGTGACTCCATAGCTTTTAAGCCCTGCTGTTTCTTTTCCAAGGGAGATGAGAGGCTTGTCAAAGCTGTAGTTTCCATATATACACATGCACACTCACGCTTGCATTAAAGTGCTATTTCTCTCAATCGTCAGGATTGCTGAACCTGACATAAACTCATCATTTTCCTGGAAGCAAAAAGGGACGCTAGCCAAAAAGATAAGCCACAGTCAGCAACAGCTATCTTGTCTTGGGGTACCAAAGGGCAGCAAGCGCAGAGCCATCTCTACAGGAGTGTGTAAGTGCAGCCACTCATTTGAAAAGGCCTAAGATCATTTGCTGAGAATAAACACCTGTCTGCAGCCTGCACTAATGCCTCTCATCAGCATTCACTGGAAAAGGCACACACAGTATAAAGAAGAAATGCAGAGGCTTAAGGAGAAGATGATGGGTGGGAGGCAGCAAAGGGAGCAGTGCTTAATGCCACAGGGCACCTGCTCACCTCAACTGCAATGCAAAACACCGAAGACCTATAGACCTGTTACTGCTGCAGCAGTTCCTCTCTCTCTGTCTGCCTCTGTCCGCTCCCCTCTGTGTGTTGCACCATTTGTTTCCATTCTGCTTTTGAAGTAGTGCACAGGCCCCTCCAGCACTCAATGAGGTTTGCTTTTTTTTCACCAGGTTCAAGCACTATCTGGAAGCAGGGAGAAAAGTGTCCCAGAGCAAGAAAAAGAAAAAAAAAAGATATAATCCCACAATATACAGGGGGAAAAGGCAAAAAAAAACCCAAAAGAGATGACCCGAGAGAGTCAGGGAGGGATCAAGGACCAAGAAGTGGGGACAGAATGTCAGCCAAGGGAGGGGGAGGCAGCAAACCGCACAAACAGCAGGAGTGGGCGACACTGGGGCATGCTGATACCAGAAGAAGAAGGGTGTAGGTGTTTGTCCTCATTTGTTTGTTGTGAATAGTAAGCAGAAAGCCACAAGTGAAGAGCAATAAGCATGCAACAGAATTCAGGGCTGCTTCTCCATTTTAAGTGTTTGGACTCTCAGTTTATTCATCTGCAAAATGTAGGTAGCCTTGCTGGTCTGCCACAGCTGTGTCAGGGGGATGCGGCCCATTTATTTATTCAGAACAAAATAAACAAAGTAAGATCTGTGAGTAAGCACTAGAAGGTGGCATAAATCAAATCGAAAAAGATACATAGAGGGTATATCTTTTTAGCAAATGCTTTACCTGCCCCAAAATCAAGTTTCAGATCTATAGCAGCACTAACAAATATAGCTGAATTCACCTGAATGATTCTGCCAAGAGAAAAAAAAGTACAATGAAAAATCAGAATTTCATTCCAAAATGAAACATTTAGAGGGCCAGATTAAAGAGACTGGTTTTGTAAGTCAGAGAACAGGAGAAGATGGGAAAAATCTTTCAGAAGTGATGCAGTCATCAGAGTTGTGATGCTTTCACTTCTGGTGCTTGTGCACAAAGCTGGTGAATTCAGTAAGGACTTGTATCAATTAATACACATAACACATTGTACTTCTGACAGAGTGTCACGAAATGAGTCACCGAGTCGCTCTACCTTTGGCACTGCGACACTGCATTACCTCGGTGTGCTGAGAGGCACGTATCCCCATGCAGGCTGGCTGGGGTGTGAGCTGCAAGCTGGGGCATCCTGAGGACTGCCCTGGTTACAGTGAAGTAGAATAAACGTGTATACTGCCAGGCAGCATAATTAGACAGACAGAAGGTACATTGGTTTGAAACGGCATGCTAAAAATACTTTCTATTCTGCTGGAAAGACACAGCACTGTCAGGAGGATAGGTCTGGGACTTGAAAACTTATCTGGTTTAAAGATTCCAAGAACATCCAAAAAGAAGATGCCTTGTCATCCAGGGCAAGCGAGGTTCAAAAGTAACTACAGTAGCCTGCAGCAAAGGAAGAACACACTGAGTGGTCGGTCACTGTGCGGCTGAAAGGCAGGCTTGCTCCTGCTTTCAAAATAGCTCTGTGCCTAATCATTTTAATCTGTTCTCTCTCATCCAGCAGCAATTCTACAGCACAGAAAACACCTAGGCAGCTTTGAGAGAAAAAAGGCTTGAGAATAACAAACTCTGGGAACAGCTCTTTCCTCCACCATTTTTCACATGAACAGCTATGATCAGAACATATACTTGTTCAGGGGACAAATACCAACTACTTTTTCATCACACATGGGCTGTGTGACTGTTTTCCTACATGCATACCCAACATTCAAGGAGAGCTGGAGCTCAAGAGCTAGACAGAAGTTTCATGACTCTCACCTAGGCACAGGCAGTTCATGGCACTGGGGGAGGTCCAGCACCATGCAGACATAGCTACCAACTATTTGGTAGTGATATCCCATTTGCAGTTCATGGAAGGTGTAGTAATCTGGTGTGTGAATGTGTAGTGCAGTGTACTCTGGGGGTACACGCGTACAGCTCTGGCCCAGCAGGGGAACCCCCACACCTTTACTGTGAGTACGATCGCAGGCGTGAGCCATTATCAGAGTAACAACAGCCCTGTATCTATTCTCTCACTTACACAATGATGACTTGTTCACCACGCCACGTTTTAACTACTTAAGCTTAATTTGAGATAACATCAATAGTGCTATTATTAGTTCACGATTTATTGTAGACTTTTGAGAAAAAAAAAAAGCATCACTTACACCACATATTGGGAACTGCCCTCAAAAAGGTGGGACTGCAAAGACTCCTGTACCAAAGACCATCTTGATTTCATCAGTGGCCTTGCGTGGTTACCACCATACACACATCATCTTCTCTGCCGCATCACTGCCTGGAGGTTGGACTTCATAGTGAAGGAAGTGGATGAAGTTTTGCGCCTTCAGCCATCTAATATCCACCACGCCACCTGCATTAGACATCCTGTAAAACTGTTCCGTTGCTCTCTCTTCCTTTGCAGACTTTGCTAAGTCCGACCTCAAATTTCATTTCTTCTTTCTGACAGGGATGAAATAAAAAAAAAGAAACTTCAATATCGTCCTTTGTTTGTGCGTTTCTCCCTCTTGTTTAATGGATATTGCCACAGCATGAGCTGATGGAACTGGTGAGCTCTTCCAAGAACTATAATTTCTAGACTGGTGAGTATGGTACATTTCAGACAGCTACAAAGAAGCTCTTCAACCTCTACAATAAAAATTTATATGAAAAGCACATCAGTATGAAGGTACATCTGTATCCACAGGCAACAGTGATTACATCTGATTATTTTTAGTGTAAATACATTTTCAGCATAAAAGGCACATGACAGTTTTAAGCTACTTAGCTGAACACACTGCTCCTGCACCTGTGGGATTTTAATATTTCTATGCTTTTAAGAGCATTGCACGATAGGGATAAGATCAGTGCATGATCCACTTTACTGAGTTGGAAAAATGTAATTTAGGAAGGTGTTATTATTGCAGGAAAGAGGTGGAAAGCTCATTGGTAATGATAACTCTTTACATGCTTATAGACCACAAATATAATTTTCCTGATCCCTGAACGAAAAATTTGAACATAGATCCTCCAAAAAAAAAAAGTCAGCCTGTGTCTTGAATGAATCCCCCTATAAGGGGATGCTTGTGCTGCCGAGCCTTCACACAGCACACACATTGCCATCACTGATTACACTAGAAGCTCCCTAAATGTTTATGGAAGGGTGGTGGTGGCTGGTGCAAATGCATATTCTTTACAGTCACAACTAAGATTTTTTTTTTGCTGAAAATGGGTATTTGGCATAAGACAAAGCAATGGAAACAATAACTGTACAGCAGCAGTACTGGACAGAGGAGGTTACAGCAGGTTATCAGTTGGCAAACTTGGTGTTCAGACTGGGGAGGTCCAGCGTTTCACTGGTCTAGTGCAGCTCACCATGGCTGCTGTTAGGAGCACTGCACCACTTTGCATTATTTGGGGACTGTCATTCAGTCAACAGTATCTCAGGGATTTATATGTAACCTTGATAAAACCGAGAGGAAAGAACAGAGTGAATTAAACAGTGAGCAGCAACACAGAGCCTATCAGCTAAGAAAAGGCTCAATCATTATATAGCTATTTAACATGAGAGAGCCTGGCCTTTGCAATGAAACCTCCCTGTTAAAATGATTCACATCAGTTATTCTTTCTCTCCTACTTGCCGCTATCACCATCCAGAAGAGTCAGCGAATGATCAAGTGCTTCTTTGATCTCCTATGTATGTGAAGACAGAAATATCCAAGCTGAAGAACTGAGCCCCATGGGTCTGACAGCGGATTCAATTACAACCCATGGAATTCAGTTCTCAAAGCTGAGAATACACGACATTCGTTTTAAGGCTGTCCTGACGCAGAGTAGTATCTCATACTCCTCCTTGCTCTCTCCAGTGCCTGGCCTTGTTCCAGGTGCTGTAAAACAGAAGAGTGAAACCTTCACTGCAGCCAAAGCAACTCTACCCAGACTGTAGGTCAGATGCAGAATAATGGCTCGAGGACATATATATTGAAAAATAGGCTATTTTGTATTTTTTTTTGGCACCAGAAGTGGCCACACACATAGACAGAATGTGCCCTAACACATAGCAGAATTCTTAGTAATAAAAAATGAAATTTATAGCCAAGGAGTATAACATTTTGCACTTTTCTGGAAGCCTTTGAGAATTTCAAAGAGGTAAGTTATAAATTTCCTTCCCTGTTTTTTTTAATACGACAACACAGACACAGAGGTAAAATCTTCCAGAGTCACACAGCAATCTTTGTTAACAAAATAATCCATCCAGAAGCTCAAAAGAAGGGAAATCTGGCACTGGTGCAGCCCTTCAGTGTCATCAAAGTCTGGGTGGCAAAAAGGCAAACAGAAGCCTTCAGTATTATAGACGCACAGTTGTACCCTGACACAACTTTGTCTGATGTGACAACCTCATCCCAGGGTGACAATCTCACCCAAAGGCAGTTCTGAACTACAGATAAGTACTGTTCAAATGCAGTGAAGATCAAAGCTGACATCTCAGACAGGAAACACCTCATCACTTCTGA
The DNA here is from genome assembly GCF_964188355.1 of Buteo buteo. Lineage (NCBI taxonomy): Eukaryota > Metazoa > Chordata > Aves > Accipitriformes > Accipitridae > Buteo > Buteo buteo. The sequence goes on along the minus strand of NC_134194.1, from coordinate 13,513,983 downwards.
CAAACCTAAGAGAAGTCACAAGTTTCATTAAACTTCATACCCCAAACTTGGAATTTTGGAGGGAAAATAGATTGGATAAGATGTTGGATGATGCATTTATCTGTAAATTAGATGTTACGTCTGCATAGCACCATTTATAAACAGTGTTGTTTTAGTTATAAAAAAAAATAAATTCAGATTTATTTGGAACATTTTAAACATACTTCTTTATGTTCCAATGAGATGAGGCATCACAAAAAAATCCCTTTGGGTTCAGTGAAAATGAATATTTGGTCTGTAATAAAATATTTGGAGGTCAAGGGGATAAGGGGATTTCAGATTAAATCTTTTAGCCTCAAAAACTAAATTTAAGTAAATTTACTTAACAGAGTGGTTCAAGAAGAATGAATTATTTTGTTTTAGTATTGCTTTTCTTAAATTCTAAATACATAATTTTTTTTGAAATAAAAATATTGAGTGAAAATTAAAAAGCATCAAGGAGTTTCCAGCTTTTCCTGAGAAAGTAATTTGATTAAAAGCTGCAAAATATTTCCATTTTTTTTACTAGAAAAAGCCCAACTTATTCCATCCAAAAATTTGCCCAGCCCTGGCAGGAATTCAGAGCTCCCCCAGTAAAGCTCACTAGTCAAGCTGAAGACAGGGATACTGGTGACTGTGCAGCCACACTGTGTGGATATGAAAACCTTATTCTTTGTACAGCCTATCCTAGAGCAATTACTATCTGGTTTTCTGGATCATTTAATTTAACTAGGAACCCACTCTTAAATTTATCTCTAAAACCTTCATCTCAAATGAACAACAAACATCTGAGAAAATTGCACTGAACGATTCTTGATAACACCCAGTGTCACTTTTTCAGCTAAATTAGCAACACACGCAGCCAAATCAGCAGAGGCTCAGTGCAGAGCGCGTTGTTTGGCAGGATATCCAACAGCTCCGCTGCTGCGGTATCCAACAGTGTGCCTATGTCTTTACGACTGTAATTGTTTTCTTAGGCTGCTGAACCAGTCAACCAAACAACAGAAATTAAAAATATGCTTCTTTAACTATTTCTCTTGCTGGGAGGGAAACCTCTGAACAAACATTTTTGCAAAGTAACCGTCTTGTGGTACCCACAGCCCAGTTCAGTCCCACCAATCTGTCAGTTGACTCCGTGAGACTTCCATTACAGGAAAGGAAAAACAAATTAACAAAAGTAACGTCTTGTTAAGGCCCTCAAACAAAACACAACTTAATCTGCAACCTTGAAATAGGATACCATAGCAATAAACTTTGCTTGTCTGATTTTTCTGATTGGTCACTGGAGTGTTTCTTGCTAAGAAGGTCATTGTTGACGTTAAGCAACACATTCGCCAGCAGCCCAGCCCTTCCGTGGTAATCACTCTTCCAATCTCAAGCAGGAAAAAAGTCAAACCATCATCAATGAAAACATGATATGGTAAAACAGAGAAGGTCAAGAAGAATAAAGGATGGAAGTGCCCAGCCCCTGGGACAGTGCCGCTGCCTGCGTTAAGTGCCCGGCGTTTCTGTAGGGCACCTGGGAGGAGCTGGCACTACCTGGGCACCAGCACGGTCAGCACGCACAGCCAGGGACGCTGAACTTTGGCACTCGTCTGCATTGCACAATCCGGCACACCAATGACAAGGAAAAATATTAACTGCCCCTCCATGAAACACAGTAAGTGGGCCTGCGGTAGCTCTAAGCTAGCTCAGCCGCGGCCGGTGGCCTTACCACAGCAGCCCCCACCCAGGGCAGAAGGGCAGCTGGGCATTGGGGCGCAGCGCGGGGTGCTCCCCAGCCCGGGGCTCACGGGAAGCTAAACCCACCTCTCCCGCTTCCCGGGCGAGCGCCTGCAGAGCTGCTGTCTGCCGGGGAGATGAGCACAGAGAGCAGACGTCCCAAGACAGCGATGCATACGAATATGCCCTGAGATTACTATCTCAGATGCGGGAACCTGCAGCACCCGCCGTGGCAGGCAGCTCCGCTCCCTCCCAGAGCTCTGGGGTGGACCCGTCCCAAAAGTCTCCTTGGGGAGGACAGCCCAGCTGAGCTCTCTACTGGCACAGCCGGTGTTTTAGTGAAATCCCTAAAGGGCAGGTATGGACCGTTGCATCCTCATAATTCCACAGTCATTTTCAAGGTAAGTTGGCTTTAGAGGTTTTTTAGCCAAGGAGGAGAAAAGGTCAAACTCTCTCTCTCCGTTTGCCTGCAGAGTTTAATACCATCACAGTGCATTAGCGCTCTCTGATCTTAAAAAACCACAATGCCGGTTTCAGCCACGTTCTGCTTTGACCCTTCATCAGCTTCACATGTTCTATCCTTTCAGTGTCATTCCTGGAGTGCCCCCCTCCCTCTGAGAACTCATTTACTCAAGGATTAAATTCATGCATTTGCAAACAAGACAGCCCATAAAATTATATTGTTCTGCCTTTGCAAGAGCAGTGAGGACGTGAGTCTTTTCAACAGGCCATAAATCTACTTTTTGAAAAAACATTATTTTTTCCTATTCCAGCAAGGTCACTAAGTACCATATAGCTTGGAGATCTTATTACACCAGAATTAACTATTCCTACAGGACAGATACTTAATAGGCAATCATCATATACAGTTTTACCGTTACACCGAAAGGCAAACCTTTTTAGGGTGATTAAGTAATATTAAGTGCCTGAAGACTATTCTCCCATAAGTTTCCTTTCAAATTAAATATGTTTTAACAGGAAAAGAACATAAAGATCCTAAAGCCATCAAGTAAATTCTCTGCATTTTCCTTATCGGCCCCTACTTTTATTCTCTATGTTGCCATTACTGCCTTTCTTTTTAATACAACATCTACGTTTCTTTGAACATACAACTGAAGAGTGAGATTTTAATGCTTCTTAACCAGTTAATGATCTAGTGCAGCTTCACATGAAATCCAGATACTATTCAAATGAGCTCATCATGGGTGGTAATTAATTAGCACCGATGGGGAACTTGAAATAAAATATGAATATGGTCACATTTCATTAGGAGCATAATGTATCTTCTTCACCCTTACTTAGTTAAATACATTTTCCCCACAGCTAGTAGAAAAATACATATCTCACAGCTACACTGACATCTGGTTAGTTGAACCAAGAGGGCAAAATGGAAGATGAACTCATTCTAGAGATCTTGAGATTAAAAAAAAAGGAAAACTCACAGCCAGAAGGGACCACAGTGACACCAGAGGCAGCCATAGACTCAGCAGAAGCTGGCCTGCTGCGTTGCAAGGCGTGAGAGCTGAGGGTTTCAGAAGCGGGGCCGTGGGCTGCATGCTCTGCAGAGCCGCAGGGTGTTTTGCCTGCTGGGCAGATCTCCTTCATGCCCTGTGACAGCACCGCCAGGTGCAGCGGCAGACTGGTCTCACACCCGCCTGTCTGCTGGTGGGGCACTGGTCAGTGAGAAACGGCTGCTCAGCGTGGTGAGCCCAGATCTCAACATTTAAAACCCAGACCGTCAGCCTTTCCAACCCTTACCTGACCTTTCCGGTCTTCGCCATTTAAAAATTCCCCATTTCTTTGACTTTCCCTCTTGCCCGCATTTCTTGAACTTTCCCACAGAGAAGCATCCCCACGTCGCCCGGCTGGGCTGGCTGCTCGCCCTGGCCTGTCTGTCCCTGCTCAGCCCGGGACAGGCAGCCTCCCTTCATCTCCACAGCGATTCAAATTTCTTCCCCAGCTCACTGTTCTGCAGGAGCTGCACGGTGTGCTGGGCCTTGGGGAGCCTGCCTTGTCCCCGCTCAGGGTTACACCACACCAAAACCAATCAAGCCCTTTCTACACTGATCGGGTCTTTCTCCATCACTCCTACCAACAGCAGAGCAGGTCTGCTCACAAGTTAAGGCTCAGCAAGAAAGCCTTGACTCTGTTGCTTAGGCTACAAGGCAAATGCTGCCCACCCATTAACACACCTTAAATATCATTAATCCCTTCCAGTAAAGCTAATATGCATGTTTACAGGCAAAGAATGTTCACATGCAGAGATGCTATAAATCTTTCCTTGCTCCATAAAGATCACGTTTACCACTGAAAAACCCAAGACGAAAGTTTGGATGCAGTCTTAAAGAAAAAGCACACCTAAGCTTTGCTCTTGAGCTAAATACTGCCAGTATCAATCAGTTCACATCAGACATAGATACACTGGTGCTAAGCACACCCTGCTCCAGGATTACATCCCAGGTTCTCACCACGTCAGTGAAGACCATCAGCAATGTCAGCTGAGGAACTGCCTGTAGGTATTCCTTCTCCTGAACCCTTCAAGATGACAAATGCATCAGGTCCATAGTGCCTTCAGCCCAGCAACTACACAGACACTTTCATTGTCCCCGCAACCAACAAGAAAAAAAAAAAAAATTAAAAAAACAACAACCCTGGAACAGTTAATTTGTATTTGAAAAAAAATTCACATCTCATGATAAAGTATTGGGTATTAGCCCAAGCACTTATTCTGGGCTGGGCAGAAGCAAGTGCATTTGTTCCCAATATGCTTTCTGAAACGCCCAGTTATTTCCTGGATGCATTTTTAATTTCAGGCAGTAGTTATATTTCTACTGCCAATGTCTATGTCACGAATAACAAACATTCAATTTCCTCTCCCGTAGAATTATTCCACTCTGCTTATCTGGAGGTTCAATTCTGTTGTCTCCATTTTAATCACATTTTCCAACAACACAGTACTTTGTGCAACAGACCATGTTGCTTCATGAAAGATAAAAATCATTGCATATTCCACTTCATTTTTTGACCTAAAATTTACTGATGGTTTTTGCATTTTTTCACTAATTTAAAGAAAAAATACATGGCAAAATAAATAGCAGGCATAAATCACTAAGAAAAACATATATTTACACCTAGTCGGCCATCTATATACATTGCAGATGGTTAAAACAGTGATGTGGAAAAGTGCATAATGAAAATGTTATTTCATATTTTTAAAAAGTTCTGGTCATCAGCAAAAATAATAAAGACTTCTAATACTAAGTATTATTTTTTGTAATCTCTATAGCATATACTTACAGTATAGTTACAATATAGTATAGTTTCAGTTATACTTACAGCAAGCCGTAATAGGTCACAGCCCTGGAGACAATTTCAGCAAGGTTTTTTGTATTGAAGAATACAAACATTTATGGGCTCCATAATTTTTGCTTTTTTATATATTCTCAGATGACAGGATGAAACAGTGTAGAGGAATGTAAACAGTCTAAACCACATATTTTGCACATTGACACACTGGTCAATCCATATGTTTCAGATGTGATCTAAACAGCCAAAAAAATAGGAAGAGGGAAAAAAATAAACAGGAGAGAGTAGATGGCCATTTCTTGTTCCCTTCCAATTTCCACATTTTTAATAATTCAAAAGAACTAGCAATGTTTCAGCTGCTGAAAGTACACAGATTTTCACAGTATTTGTCACTGCATAACTATTATACTGTGTATTACTAACACAAAATGATTAGACTCTGTATAAGCAGTTAAAAAACAAACGGGCAAACATCAATTAATCACCTTTTTGTAACCCTCCCATTATTTAAAAAAGGAATGTGACGATCACCCAGCAAGGAGTTTATTTGGAAAAGCACGTTGTAATAAATAACTGTAATGTTAGTAATCCATTAGAAGCCAGAGGTTTGGGGTTTTTTCTTCAAACAGGTTCAATATATAAATACTTGAAATATAAAAGATTACTGTATTTATATTTTATATTGTAACTATACTGTACTTATTGAAAATAAAGTAGTCTATGAATGGCAAGCAAATTTTCAATACATATATGGTCTGTTTCAATATTAATTCACTGAAACAAACCAGTGTAATATTAGAATAATGAAACAGCTCAAGTACTATGGAAACTGGCCATAGTTCAGACAAAGGTACATGACGGTTAATAAAATAGTATGAGAGCAATGAATTGTGACCTGGTTAAGGCACCCTAACCCCTGCAAGCTACTTAGGTAGCATTACTCAGCCTGTGGGCTGTGGACCGCTGCTGTCAGACACCAGAAGCTGATCCATGAACAATCTCATTTAGAAGATGAAAAACCGCACATCTATCCCCACACTGTTGGCAGCGACGCACGAGTGCTGGCAGACAGAGTTGGGAGCCAGTTTCTGGATGCTGCCTGGGACTGCCTGCAGGTGCGGACGGCTCCTTTTCGGGCATGTGAAATTGTCCAAGATTTTTGTTTCAAAGGGGCTCCATTAGAAAAGGCTGAGGAATGCTGACACAGCCAGCCTGCAGAGACCTGACGCTGCTTTCCTCTGGGATACGCTCACCTCCTATTCAGGATTTTAAATCTTGTTCCCCCCTGAGCTCACCAGATCTGATTTTAAAGAAAATAATTTTAAGTGCTATTTAGATTCAGCATAATCACACCTAGAATATTTAGTCAAGTATGTTGACTACAGCTAATGATTACAGTGAAAAGTAAAGACATTCTTTGATGCATGCACAGACTTTTAGCATAAAACCACTGGAGTTGCCAGAATGGACTTGGATATCCAGTATCCACTAAAGGATTAAATGCAGCGTTAAATCAATTTTCTCAGGTTTCTCCTTAATGAATCCCCCCAGGAAGGTCACAGGTAGTCATCAACATATTTGAAACCTCTGTCTCGCAAAAGAGTCCCCATTGCAACCTCAGGCCCTTGTCCTGCAATCACAGCAATCCTCAAACTCCCGCTCCCCCCGCTCCCTAGGAGCTCCAGGCCCCACTTATCCAACAACAAAACTGTTTTAAGCACCCGTGAAGCCTCGTCCCCAAAGCAAATTGAGATGGAATACAGATACTTGAAAAGCTGCAGAAGAGAGAGTACCTGAAGCCTTGCTCACGAAATTAGGGAATCGGTTCAAAAATAATACACAAAATCCATTTCAATAATGAAAACTGACTTTTCTCCTTTCTTTTTTTAATTATGGGAAAAGATGGATAATGTGTTTAATTTGACAAACAAAAAGACATAAAAGTATACATTTTTGTCATCAAAATAATTCACATTTCATCACCATTTCCCACAAAAAATAAAATCTCAACATTCTTCCTGATGACTGTGAAATATAGCTGGTCCCAATAACGGTCTGCACCAAAGCTATGTCGATTAGCAATTTTTTCATCCACTAGCCAAAAAGAAGAAAAATGAGGCAAAAGAAAAATGTCATTTGGCTGAACCTGGAATGATTTTTTAAAAAATTATTTTCTGAAGACAAAACACATTCATTTTAGGTACAAGGTATTTTTTTGGCCTAAAACAAAGAATTGTTTCTTTTTTGCTATTAATATTATTGCATTAGAGCAATTAAGAAAATGAAAATGTATTTTTCAAGGAAAAAATTAAGGTTTAATTCTGAAAATATTAAAATATTTTCACTTTTTTATTATTTCCCCAGTACTATTTGCTGCATTCAGTTAAGCTTTGTAAATAATTTCAGTTCATTCAAAACTGCATTTTTCAGCAAGCAAACTATCCAGAAAAAGAAAAGAGCAGCTGCCTGTCTCTATTCAGGCTAATAGGTGGAAGGGTGGGAGCTGCCTTATCCTGCAGACTGCAGAAACCCATCTCTGCACCCTTCTAACCCAAGGGGGAATTTGTTGGAAATTCCACCACAGAAAGGTGTGGCGTTTCCTTCATCTATTTTTCCATACTGTAAAACAAATTTTTGGATGCCTAGATAAGCTCAGAACACATAGAGGAAAAAATAAATAAACCATCTTCAAAAAAGTAAAGGATCAATGTGAAAGAAGACCAGGTATAGCCAGTCAAACCCCTCGGCTGCAATCAAACATTGTACTTTCAAAATCAGTGGCATTTGATGGAGAGAGAGAAAAAAATACACACATCAATTAACTCACATCCTCTCTCTGTTTAAATAGGTGTTATTTAAGTGGGTTAAGATACAGATTTAAAAGAAAAAATGAATCTATGTAACTCATAATGCAAGGAAAATATTAATGCACATAATGCTACCACACCCCTTGTTTCTGAATTGCCATTGGATTCAGAATAAAGTCATAACAGCGCTGGAAGGACAATAGCAAAAAATTCCTGCCCGGTGAAAAGAAGCATTAGAAAACATGCAGATTCCCTGACACAACAGTATTTAAAAGTCATTCTAAATTTCTCATCGCTTTAGCATAAATGTAACTCAAAATGACTTAAAACACTTGATCTTGATTCTGCTGCTGTTACAAAATGTAAATCCGTTGAAGCTGACAGAATTACTCTGGTTTAAAGCTGGAGGAATCGAGGAAGAATTTGGCGTTTTGATTCAATCTTTAATGTGCAATTTACCTTCCACGTATACAACGCGTACTGGCTCTCAGGCAGAAGATAAGCATGTAATAAATCAGCTTACATTTTTTTCAGCTCTTACTCACAGTGGAATCCCCAAAATTCATTTTATTTTATCTTTTTCCCACTCTTCAGCTTTTTCTCTTTCATTTTCCTTCCTCCTCTTCAATCACCACAGGTTTGCATTTCTCATTTTCTATTTTACATCACTCCGCTTTGTTCTCTACAATGGAAAGACAGACAGACAGAAAGAAAGGCAGACAGACAGACAGCAGGAAGAGACATACAGCCAGTCCAAGGTAACAATCTCGGACACCCACATTCTGGAGTATCTGTTTCTCTCTCAAAAACATTTTAACTTTATAAAGGGAAGGGAATCAAAACTCATTTGCATACGGGTTCATTCCATCTATTCAGCTCACATGTTTATAGCTCTGGAAAGTCCCTTTCTGATTCCCTGGTTGATAAAGAGCCAGGAAGGTAACGCAACAGCAGGGAGAGGTGAGAACTGTTTTGCTGACCTTGCAAGCGGGGCTTAAATGAAGCGCTCCATTCGCCTTGCTCAGAGGACCCAACTGGGAAATTTGGGTGCTTTTTATCCTTTAGATTTCAAGGCTCAGACCATACACGTAGACCTAAAGATTCAAGTCAGAGAAACCCCCACTCTTGTGCAGGAGGAAGCTCTGGTCAGGCGCTCAATACTTCAGCTTCCTGTCTGTACACTCCGCGGTCTAATCTGGGGAAATCCTGAAAACATTATCAGATGCCTGATAAGCTCTTTAGCTTTCAAGTACATAGTGATTCAGTTTCGGTCAAAACCTCATTTGAATGCAGTTTTAAAATCTAAATCAAAAGTGAGACCCTAACGGAGAAGAGATTAGCCTCGCAGTCTAACATCGCTGGTATCCAAAATAATGTGACTGATGTTTAAAACTGGCATAAACAAATCTACTTTTCCATACCTGCATCAAGATGCTCAGTGTGTGTAATCCAAGCTTATTAAAAAGGAGTGGAATTATATGTCTGGTTAATTAAATGCCTTTATTTATCCACAAACAAGTAACGCAGCAGAAGCAGCAGCACGGATTGCTTACTCCATCCTGATGTTGTTCACCACTGACTTGAGGCAGATTGTTTCTGAGAGAGAGAGGGTTTTCTTGAAACTCTGGTGCACACTCATCCTACATGCTTCTCCGGCAAAGCTGGGAAGTGTGGCAATCCTTGTTTTGTTCAATATAGACACTTGTTTACCAGGCATTAGACAGATGTTTCCAAACCCATTTCACAGCCACTCATCGCAGGCTAATGGCAGGCTCTACAATTTGATCTGTGGATTTAGCCCTGGAAGAGTAAATCTCCACCACCACAGTCTGAACCCCCAACATCTTCCAATTCAGATGGGTACTGAATTGGGATTCATCCACAGGAAATCACTCCTGCTCCACTGGTCTCCTTCATCTCAGCCAGGCCAGGGAGTTTTTCTAGGATACATTCCAGGAGGTTCTCCTTCACAGGCAACTTCTGAAGATCTTGAAGAAATTCACTCCGTCTGTGAGTCTGGAAGCAACTAGGAACATTTTCCCAGGTATTGCAGGTCTGCAAGCAGTCAGGGCTTTATCTCTTTTCCACTCCCAGAGCATAAAATTTATCAAATGCTTTTCGTGAGAGCTCTGATGTTTTCTGCTGCGCTCACCCTAAGGGTTACCACAAAAACAAACTCATGTATGGACCAGCTACTTTGGAGAAGAGGAAAATTGGGAAGATATTTATTGTTAATAACTACATTCCTCCAAGTCAGTACAAAGGCTCAGGTTGTCCAAAGTCAGGGCAAAAGTATGTAGCATCTTTTGTTTCATCCCAAGATCTGGTTTACAGATCTCCAATTAGAGTAATACACAAGATACATTTCACAAGAGCAGAGGTTTCAGACACAAAACCACTCATCATTTTAATACCCATGGTAAAATATGTAACAATAGTAATTAACACTGGAAGGCAGATCCATTGACACTGAGTTCAGATCCAGATGGGAAATAATCCCAAAGTTTCAAAATCATCTGGAACTGGGATTTTGCTTTTCAGCAGCATGAGAGACCTGGTGTTGGCTAACAAAATCCCATGTCTGAACTCTCAGATGCTGCCCTGTGTCAAATTTGAGCATGGAGAAGCAAAGGTCCTAGTAGGACTTATCAATAAAAATGCTTAAATGAATTTGCATGAGTCATTGCACAGGAAGAGAGGAAGAGTCATATTTCAAGCTGATATTCAGCTGTATTTGCAGTGCTCACTGGCACAACTTTCAAAATGCATCCTCGTTCTAGCCCCAGGTTTAAAAACCTCTCTGTAAAAGACACTGAACTAAATTAATCTGTTCCCTGCTGACCAATACATCCTTGCTGGTTCTTTAAGTAAAGATCATTCAAGTTTCCTGGGTCCCAAAAGGTAGGTTTCATTATGTGCATGTGTCACAGCTGGATAACCTAAAGCAGAAAGTAGCTAAATACAACCGGAGTCCCATGGTGAGAGAATCACATTCCTCAGTCCTCAGCACATCTTCCAAGCAAAAGCAGAAAAGTGACCAGTAAAGCCTAAACATTTACACAGGCCTTTAGGAAGGAAAGATACAGGACCGGTTCTCCCCTTCGCTTTGTGAAACAAAAGCAAAGACTAAAGGAGGAAAAAAAAAGAAAGCTTGTACACAGTGACTGGTAAGTGAAGAGACAGGCAATATACGTGCACTGCTCTTGACACAGTCAGGATGGTTATTATCATCTTAGCATCTCACCTAGAAAGTTTTGACCAACTGAATTTGTTTTTTGACAAGAAGTCTAGATCTTACCATAATTCAGTGGCTGGAATTTCTTGAGGCAATATTATGTAAGGCCAAACAAGGTAACACTACAGCCCTGAGTGCAGCACTATCAGAAACACAATGCGTGGTCACGCAGTGCTTTCTTAAGGCATTAAATCACAGCCAGGTGCCGGTATCATCACCACCAGGTAGTTCCAGCTTCTCTGCTTTATTTATTGCTGTTCACTGTATTCTGCATAAATATGAAGGGCTGAGTTCCTTCTTTCACTGGGGAGGAAGGTCCTCCCAGAAGGGAGGATCTCTCCCAAGCTAGTTAAAATCTTTACAGCAGTATAAAACATGCAGGCATCAGAGATAAATCAGGTCCTGTATATAAAATATCTTTCACAAAAAATATAGCCTTCAGAAAGCACAGTAAACATATAGTCACTTCTTGCATGATTTCATAAATCTTCCATCCCTGCTTATAGTATTTCTTTGTGACAGACAGTGAGATAATACCATGAGTTATGAATTCCAAGAGGAGCTGCAGCTTGGTCCCTTTGAAAACTATGGCAAAATCCATATTACTTTTGAAGAAACTGGAATTTCTCCCTCCATACTGTTAAAAGCAAACTTTCACTTGGTTTCCCTTGAGAGATGAGTTCTGTGGATCTTTTTCTAGAATATAGAGCCTTATACAAAAAAATATAAATTATTTTTTACTTTTGTGCATGTAGTTGTCAGGTTACTTTAAGCTGAATTGACTTAGAAATTTTATGAGCTCTCCCACTGATTTCTGTCTCATTGCTTTAATATCCAATACAACTGATTGAAAAGAGATTGGCCTGACAGAGAAACCTAGGAAATACTTCATAAATCATGCACCTTTCATAGACCACTTTGCACACCTACAAAGGCTATGGTTGTATCACAAGCCAGGTAGGATTTGATTAGCCAATTCTTATTTTGCCCTGTGATGGGCATATAAATTAGGACACAGTGCTCCCACCTCTTACGCAGGCAGTGCAGAGCTACGTAGGGCATGCTTGGGTAGCAGAGTAGAGAAAGGATGGTAGGAACAGGCCTTCTGTGTATTCCTGATGACCTGTGCAGCCTCCAGAAGCCACAGAGCTCTGCTTGTGGACAGGGCTTACAAAAGAGGGAGGAACATGCCAAGACAGGAGAGCTGCAGCTACCCTCCATGACATGTTTTTCTAAACCGGGAAGCATTCCCAGTAGGAAATGCCTGCAGAGATTCATACAGAGGCAGTAACCTACCCCCCAGAGTCTGTTTGTGTACGTGAGTGCATGTACATGCACATATTTCTTATCCTAAAGGAAGAATTTTGCTCTGTAGTTGCACAGAGGGCTTGGATCTTACCAGAACGGCCCGCGACCCCTGCAGCTTTGCTCAGAGTCCCCCACGACAGCCAGGCTATCTGTCCTAGTGTCTTAAAACCCTGCCAGAGTTATTCTACTCAGGTTTATCATTCGCTTAACTATTTTGCCATGACTGGCTTAATCATCTGTGAAAGCAAGACTGTGAGAGCCGGCACAACGCAGTCAGACCCCACACAAACCCACAGATCTGCCACCGCACCTCGGTCCTGGCCTGCGGCACCTCTGCTGCCTCGCTCCTGCCTGAGAGCTGCTGCCCGTGGTAAGCCCTGGGCTCGCGTGCACCCTACGCTCGTGACAAATGGCTCTCGCTAAAATGAATGCAGCATTTCAATGGGGAAGAAAAAAAAAATCTACTGCTGCCCTATCAGCCAGCTTGAGCGAAAAGAAATGATGCAAAGTAGTACCAGGCAGCACAGTACAATTTCTGTCACAAGCTTCATAGATGGCTTCACTAGATGCTTTGCAGACAGAAGTTAAAGAAAACAGGAAGGTTTCAAACCAGTTACGAAGGCGGGAAGTGAGTCAGCCCTGAGCAGGAGGGACAGCAAACAGCAACCCCTTCCACCACAGACACCCAGCCACGGCACACGGACCCAGACATCCAGAACCAGAGTGAATGGACTCAAGAGCAGAGAGCATCAGCCGGGCAGGAACAGTGAGGAAAAGGGATGCTTCTTCACCGACCACTGCCCAAAGGAGGGAAGATTTTCTCCATGCAGAGGATTGTCTTCTAACCAGTTTTCCTTCTTGTAGAAGCAGTCTAACCACCAAGCCACCAGCTCGTCCGTACCCTGCCCAGGCACACCGAAGCCTCCTGAGCACTTCTGCTCAGGAGGAGCAGCTGAGAAGAGTCCTCCAGAATAACTCAGCTGGGATCGGGATTTCGAGTCCCCTCGAGCATCCTGAAATTTGAACACTGGCCTCTCACGCACTCAGATGAGTACTGTGCTATTGGAAATAGAAACACCAACACCTCCTCCTCAGTTGCCATCCTACTCTGCCCGCGTCCCACATGAGAAGAAACTGCTCTGAAAACACTGTCACATCGTCCTCCACAGAACAAGGAGGCCAAGGAACTTCTTAGCAGGGCTTAGGCATAAACAAGACTAGCTGCTTGCCTAGAAACAGATGGTTATCAGAGAACTCATCTGGAGTAAACAGAAGAGCCATAAGTCATCAGTGCTACTGCAGCTCAGCAGCATTATGGCAGGAGTTCTGAGGATCTGCATTTTGAGGACAGGTAAAAAAAGAGGCCCAGGTCCTTTTGTAGGTGTACCTCCAGGCACACAAGCTACATCTAAAAATAGAACCTGGGTTCTGAAGTCACACAGACAGCTTTGAACATTATAGTCTAAATATTTGACAGTATTGTCCATCACACAGAAATGTTGCATTCCCAGTTGCTGTACCAGGAAATAACAGTCAGCCCTTAAGCCCAGAGAGTTGCACAAGCACCGAGATCCTAGACTGGTAACAAACTCCCACCAACCTTCGAAGACTCCTAAATAGGACAAAATAGTTAAAGAATTAGCTGTTCCACAGATAGTGCATCAGGTTCCTAATATGTTGGCTTCTGTTTCAAGCATACTGTTGAAGCTATTAGGAGGAAAAATCATTTTTTGCTCTCTGTATTAATCAGAAAAATAGGATGCTAGTTCCAACTGACCAAAAAAAAAAACAAAACCTGGAGAAGGACAGACAGAACTGGCTGAGTTCCAGCACTAGAAAAGGCCCTTGCCCTCTGCTTCTTCTTAGAATAAGCTTCTAGAAAGCAGCAAACCACTGTAGCAAAAGACTTAAGAGTCACAGCATGGTCACATATACCAGGTTGGGGAACCAGGACACAAATGAAGTAGAACATGAGCTTCCTCAAGGCAATTAGATTTCAATGCAAAGCATTTCCAAATCCTTCCTAGTTTCAAAAGAAACTCAGAGTAAGGCGTGGGAAGATGGGCACAGAAGAACAAAACACTTCAGAGGAAGGTTTACCAGCACTGAAAGAAGCTGTTGAGAACTTCTTATCTGAAAAAAAAGCTGGGGCAATACTGGGTAGAAGGTAAAAAGCAAAATGCAGTATCTGGTTGCAACTTGCAAGTTTTGAACACCTTCCAGTGGAATAAATATTCTTAGAAAAGTGCTGTGCTGTTGGAATCAATTTCCCACAGGAATGTTTCCAATTTGATTTTGATTTTTTCTCTTGCACGTAGTTTGATAGGTCAGCATGCTTCTGGAACCAGGGGACACTGCATTTACAAAATTAAGTTTCATTCCTAAGTTTTACAGAGTAAGATTTTGTAAGTCAGCTTTGGAATTAGAAGTCTTGCTTTCATAAGAATGGGACACTTTAACTGATAATTTAAAATACCTAAAAAGAATTTTTAAGCTCCTTCACAAAATCCAGGAGATGAAACATAATAGGCTCTACTCCAGAAAAAGGATCATGCAGCTGCTAAAAACAGCTCTCAAGGGTTGTGTATTTTTTTAAGAAGGAAGGTGATGGGCAAGGACTAGGCAATACCTTAACAGCCTTAGAAAGAAAACTGTATGGACAAAGCTTTCAAGCTGAAAAGAGGTTCAGAGCAAAGAAACCGTCACTCACTGTTTGCTGCTGGGTATGTTTAGATGAACAGAACTTGGTACATTCCCTGAAAACGAACAGAATCCATCAGAGAGAATCACAATTTATTTCTCCTGCCTGGAGTTTCCACAAGCAGCAGGTACAGAGAACCCCAATTCTGGCTAATCAGATTTTTAAAAGGAGGTTGCTACCATGCTGAATGAAATGCAAAACCCTCTGAACTAATAAATTCCAGCAGCACCTTGTATTTGATTAAGGAACAAGATGATAAGGTTAGCTAAACACGATGTTTGTTTATTGATTCCTGAAGCTAGAATGGTTTTGCTCACCTGGCTTACAGAAAACTGAAGCCAAACAACAACTGATTCAAGCTTGGTTTTGTTGTGTTGGTTTTTTTCTCATTCCAAAGCTGAGTCATAGAGACTTTGCAGAACCTGCACTGGAACAACAGCCAAAGAAAATATTCTCATCAAGGAAACAGTTCTGCTGAAAGCTGGTATCCCCTGATGGGGACATCCCAGCACAGAGGGGGTTTGTGCCTGCTGAGATCTGCTGCATGCCACAGCCCATCCCTCTCAAGCCAGATGATTCAGCAGTGCGTGGAGCAGCCGTTTTATCACTGCCCTGCAGAATTATTCAGTGCTGCTCTTCAGACCTCAGCAGGGACCTGTTCACCACGTGGACTTCTCACATCTGCCCAAGCTTCAGAAGGAAGGCTGGCCACATTATTCACCCCACGGACTGCAGAACCGCATATTGCTCTGGAGAGCAGTGAGGGCCCGCAGGGCCCCGCGGTTGGGATTTCCCTGCAACAGTCCCAGGGACATCCCTCGATGCAGGGACAGGCACGCACTGGTTTTGCGTCTCTGTGGATAGCTGGGAGTTTACCAGAGAAGGAAGAACGGGATGATTTGCACTTCATGTCTGCAGGAACTCTGCTTGCTCTCCCCTGTGCTCGCGCTGAGGCACAGCATCTCTCCATCTTCTGAGTGCATGTTCACACCACAGCTGGAAAAAAACACTGTGGGGAATGGGAACGTTTCCAGGGATTTTTGCTTAAACCCACTAATATTCAGTATCCTAGCTGGCTAGTTACAGAAGATTAACAGCAGTATCTTGCTTGGGTGTCAGAAGAAATCTGAGCAGCAGCAGCGGAGAGAAAACTGACAGAAATACTAAAAGACACTCTCCATTGTTGCACAGCAGTCACGCTGTCACAGTTCACAAGAAAACACATTTGTTTGGTTTTTGAAGCAAGGGTCAACCCCTGCCCTCAGGGAAGACAAGGGTCTATAATTGAGGATCCAGAAGTCTTCTTACTGGGATCCAAGTCACACGCCCCGAGTGCTGTGGCCGTAGAAAGCAATGGGAATGGGAAGCGGAGGGAAGCCCTGCTGGCAGCCGCGGCTGCGTGGCCGGCAGAGCCCAGGGAGCAGCAATGGCCGCGGAAGCCGTAAGGCACAGGCTCTGCCCCTGCCCCGCTCACCGCTGGTCCCCGCGCTCCAGCTTGCCGCGGGGCCGGGGTCCCTTGCCCTGCTGCGGCCCCCTGCCGCCGGGCCGGGGTCCCCGCGTTCCAGCGGCGCCCTGCCGCCGGGCCGGGGCCCAGCCCCGCCGTGCAGCGCCCCCACAGGAGACATTCAGGAAACGCTGGTCGGCGGCCCCTCTTCCGCTGGCCGGCAGCGGGGGCGCCCTCTAGTGGCGCAGCTTGCCCGGAACGGCTGGCGGGCGGGCGGGCGGGAAAACCCTGACTGCCAAAGGCCTCATCCTCATCTTCATCCTCACCCCCCCCGCATCTCCGTCGGCCGCCTGCTCACCCCCGGGCTCGGTGCAGGGGTGCCGCTTCCTCTCCCCGGCTCCTTTAGCCGCCTTTACCCCTCCTCACACCCAGAGCTGTCGGCCATGTCCTTGCCCCCCCTCTCCTCTTGGCTTTCCACAGCACCCACACTTGGAGCCCCTCAGATGCCATTACCGAGGTCTCTGGATCCTTCCACAGCCATCCTGCGTGGTCACTCACAGTGATAATGCCCTCTCTCACCAGTGAAACATGTTGACCTCAAGTAACCCAAATCGTGTCATCAGCCTTTTATCCTCATCCTTCCGAGCTCCCACCCTGACTTTTTCATTTTCACTCAGGGTCTGGCTCTGCCGTCCGCTGGAGACTTGTTTGAACGGCAATGCGGCAAGTTCAACACCTCGCCAGACAGCAAATGCCCTCCCTGTGACTTCTGTGTCAATGCACATATTAATGACATTATAAGAATTGTGAACAATTCTCTTTGCGATAAGTACATACAAACGTGTCCATATTTAAATACATATTAGCTTCTATATTCACGGATGAAGACTGCACTTACACAACACATAGCTCGTGATCGCCACCGCAATAAAAAGGGCCCAGCTTTCCCCACAGGCAGCGGTCTGGCAGGAGGGGTCTTTCCTCCAGAAAGGCAGCCTTGTCCTTCATGCCACCACAGCAAAGAGCCGCCCGTGCCAAGGGGATGAGGTCCGTCTCTCTCGCCAGCATCAGGCGCTCCCACCTCACAGCTGTGGTGAGGACAGCCCAGTTCTCCCAGTCCCACCTCCCCAGTTCAACCACACCCAGTTCTGCCTCCACTGCATGAAGTTCACCCCATGGGCTTTCCCACCCCACGTGCAGTACCAAACTTGAGAATTCAACTAGTTTTCAGCCCGCAACAGGGGAAAAAAGCACCAGGAGAACGGCAGCTCCCACCAGTACTGCTCAGCTGCGCTCACTCTGCAGAGACCTTGTGCAGCAGTTTGGTTTTTGAGACATGACAGCTTCACGACTTTGTGGAGCAAAGGCCAGGACTAAAGGTAGGATTCCCGAGGCGGTGCTAAGAGCACAATTCAGGAGAATTCAAAATCCCGCACAAACGCGACACACCTCACAGGTACCGACAATGCTGAGGCCGCTGTCCCAGAAGAAACACCCTGCAGCCGGGTGGCCGCTGGTGCAGCCACCCAGACCCCCCCACTTCAGGAAGCCTCAGGCAGGAGCTGCGCTGAGGCAGGAGCTGCCCGGCCCATGGCCGCTTCTCCGACAGCTGGCAGGGGCCCTGCGCCCACAGCACTCTCCTATAGCACTTGGAGTCGCCCAGGGGCCAAAAGGCCGGACAGCACAGGCCCCTCAGCGAGGGAGAAGAGCCAGAGGACTGTGGTGTGTAAGCCACAAGGCTCAACAGATCTAGAGCGAGGCAAAAGGGGGCTTGGATGTGTCCACACAAGCTGCAGTTACCCCCTCCTGAATGCAGCACTTCTGAAATGCCTGGTTTTACTCAGTGCTCTCTAAAAGTTTTGCTCATGGAGATTTTGTTTGAATTAGGAAAGAGCAGAAGATGCAGAATCTGGTCTCTAGGAAACACTAGAGCAGATCTCACAGGGTTGTTGAGCACCCATGCAAAGGTAGGGCTCAACTGAGGCTGCAGACCTGTAAAAGGCTGGATTTACAGCATGCACCCCAAGGATCATTTTTAATTGTGATGCTGTTTTACCTCTGGACTGCTAGGCAGAGGAAATGAAGTCTTTACCTACAAAGCTGCCCCAACCATGCATTTATTTTTTTCTGCAGGACCCTTCCTCAAGTTGGAAATACACACTTACCACAAAGAGAGGCTGTCTGACAGTTCAGCTCCAAAAGACATTTTTATCAAGGAGGCTCAGGGTTAATTGTGAAAATGAAACTAAATGCATATACCTGAAACCAAACTGAATGCTTTTCATTAAAAGTAAAAGATTCTTTCCTAACTGTTTAAATAGCTCAAAACCAGCTGTTTGTTAGGTATTTTCTCCAGCAGTTGGCTTCCTGAGGAAAATATTCAACCCCAAAATACCACATTTGTGAGCTGAAGTATGAGTGCCATCTACACTGGACACTGCTGCCAGAATATGCCTCAATGGTATGGCAAGGTAATAAAGGTTTTTCTCAGGTCAGAAGTCAGCATTTTCTGGGACATTGTTAGCTGTTTTAAAATCTATGAAGCTTATTATGCTGGTTTGGGCTGGGGTAGAGTTAATTTCCTTCACAGTAGCTAGTATGAGGCTATATTTTGGATTTGTGCTGAAAACAGTGTTGATAATACAGGGATGTTTTTGTTATTGCTGAGCAGTTCTTACACAGAGTCAAGGCCTTTTTGGCTCCTCACACCACCCCACCACTGCAGGGGAGTTAGCAAGCAGCTGTGTGGTTCTTAGCTGCCAGCTGGGGTTAAACCACAACAGTCCTTTTTGGCACCCAACATGGGGCTCAAAGGATACAAGATAATGGCAAATTTGATTGGAATGTGTATTAGAGTCTAGTGCTTGCCAGTGGCTGCTTTTTGCTTTCGCTGCTTGCTGTACTCCTTATCATCTTACTCTGCTGTGCCTGGGAACATTTTGATAACAGCAATGGCGATGTGCTTGGGCTGGCACAGGGCCAGGGCATTGCTGCTGTTTCTGTGCTGCTGTAATGGACAGGCTGGAACTCCAGTGTGAATTTGAGAAGGGACTGTGATCTATGGATGAGTCCACATGGGAGCAAGACACCTTGAAGCATCTGTGGCTGTGAATAAGTCCACACCAGAGCAGGTACTTCTCAAAGCATCTATGGCTGTGATTATGTCTGTGGCACAGCAGGTACACCCTGAAGCATCAGGGGCTGTGCATGAGGTCATGCTAGAGCATGTGGCCATGGATAAGCCCATGACAGAGTAGGTACACCCCTGGAGGGACTGCAGCCATAGGTAAGGCCATGTTGGAACAGGTTTACTTCTGAAGGGACTGTGGCTGTGGGTAAGGCCACACTGGAGTTAGAAGTTAAATTTAAGATACAATGAGAGAAGTGTTGTCACCAAGAAGGACATGTCTATCACCCTGCATCATTCTGGCTATTCTTTGAATCTTCGGTGTCCCATACAAAAAAAGTTTTCCTTGCCCTCTTTCAAATCTCTTTGTGTACAGCTACACCAATCATTATACCATCTCAAAGGAAGCATCTCTAATTCTGCTTTAAGTAACTGAAAAATGATACAAGAGAAAGAATCTCCATCACCAAAACAGTACCTCCATCTTACTTGATCTTAAAGGTCCTCAGCAACTCTTAACACAAGTTCAGCATCTCAGTTGGCAATATCCTTGCAGACTGGATCTTAGATCTTTTTCAGTGCTGTGTAAATCATCATTACTAGTCATACTGAGATCAAACAAAGTCTAATTTTGTTCCTGGTTTAAACTTTCCCAAAGTTAGCATTTGGGATCGGTTCAGGTCACTTCAGACGGTGTCAAACACATAAAGGACATGCCTGATATATGCCCTTAAGCAAAGAATTCATAGCTGCAGGAAAAGTATTGACTCGGAGCAGTTTTCTAAGTAAATATATATATTACAGACTCCAGGCTCTCCCTTCTTCCAGTCTTTACATATTCTCCCTATGCATAATAATCTCAGTTTTGTCCCTTGACTAATAAAAAGGGGAATCACTTCCACCAGAGCCTGTAGCAATCCTGGCTATATGATACAGAGGGACTTACAACATGCTTTTACCCATTGGCTATATATTTTGAGCAGAAGTGCTCAAAGGAAGCCCAGCCTGAGCCACTGAAGACCAACATCTGAAGGCCTCCAAAGGCTCCACCTTCCATACAGCTTATGGAAATAATTTGGCTAGCACAAAAAAACCAAACACAATATCTAGAGCTAGAAGTATGCCTTCAGCTCCATGAACCTCCCTCCAACTTCATTAACTGGGAGAGATTACCTCACCTGTTAGAAAAGCACAAAACACCCACCCCAGTAAGTTGTCACCCCAGTAAGTTCTTTGCATGCTCCTTTTTCATCCCGGCATTCTTCATAATCTGACTGCAAGAAAATACACATTAGGCATATTTTTTAACTTTTCCCGCTAATTTTGTAGATCATTCAAGCACAACAGGCCCACCATGCTTTTAACTTCTCCCAAACTGCAGTTAGAAGTAAATTTATCAATTATGCTTTTCTTACATGCTTTGCAAAGTTGTATGCAGAAACACATGCTTGGAGTCAGATCCCAAACAACCAGTTACTGAATATATATTGTGTATATAAACCTCATTATAGACATGCTGATGTGATCAGTGCCTGTGTTTCTTGGAAAACAGCGAGTACCACTTTGGGGCTAGTTAGAGGGACATTATTGTATTTCTGTACAGTACTTTGCTAACACTAATAAAACTATAGTGAAACTAAAAGTTACAAGATTCATGGCTTTGCTAACCCTAGAGAGACCAATTGCCTCCAGGCTTCTAATTTCTGTTCTTTCTAAACAACGAAAGATAAAAATGCCCTTGGCTGATATACTATTCCCTCCAGTCACAGGGTAAAGACACACTGAATTCCTTAGTGCTGACTCTTATCCTCCATTTCACATTAATGAAGCAATGAAACCCATTAGAGATGCCTGCACTGTGCATGATGTACCAAAGGCAAACATCATCACACCACAGCTGTCAGGTTGTGGGAGTGAGAAGCCATAATACATGCTGTTACCATGGTGCCACCCGCTGCCAGAACATTACAAACAGGATAAAATATCTGATGTGCATTGAAGTAATTTTACTCAGCCTTCTAAGAGATTATTTTTATATGAATCTCCAAGTTCTCCTTACAGAAATTCAGGTAAGGATTTAAAGTGGTTCTCACAGCCAGAACACTGTCAAAGAAGATGCTTTACAGAGTGATAACCAACTAAAAAGGTACCTGCTCTGTGTACTTGGTTACAATCCAGATTTCCCAGTCACAGTACAGTTACACTGGCCTATTAAGGCTCATTCAAACTGAGAACAAGCCACCAAGCAAGCATTCAAGTTCACCACAGCCATGCATTTAAAACCCCAAATATCTCAGATCTTTGCAAGAAGCATAAACTGATCAAGCAAGTAAACCAAAACATTACAAGCAGTTTTAAATAAGACTTTTGTAGTCTGACCACTACCCTACACAACATTTTGAACTCATTGCATGTATTCCTGGTAATACCACAACAGAAATTAAAGCTTTGAGTATAAAAAGCTGCATGTTATAGCAACATTAAAACAGCTAAGGAAGTTATTTTTCTGTCATGAGTAGAAGTCAATGTTATCACCTAACTGAAATAGCATGAAGCAGTGCAAATTTCCCAGCAACCAGGCTCCCTGCATTTCAGGAAGCCAGCACTTCATGGGCTGACACCAGCTAGTTTTGCAGCTCTGAGGCTAAGAGAGTTTATTTACATTTTCTAATTAGGAGGCTATGCTTTTGTGACTGTGATCTCAAGTCACTGCAGCCAGGAAACTCAAGCCACAGACTGAGTCTCATCACAGCTTTGTTCTCATGCTAGTCACAGAAACATGCATTTTCCTTCAACCCCAGCCAGCTAAGTTGAAGAGTACATGAAATGGGGAAAATAAAAGCCACCTGAAACAAATGAATCTTTCTGATGAATGTTTACAAAATAAAGCTTCATAAAAGCAAAAACTTGGACCTGCATTAACCAGAAATCCCAATGAGAACAAAAAGCCCCAGACAAGGTACACTACTGTAGGAGACAAAAATATTCTCAGTCACCTGAAATTTGGTGCTGAGAATTAAAATTTAACCAAAATTTAAGTTAACTTTATCATTGATCTGCTATAGAGACTTAACTCTGGGTTTTGTCATGGATGTGTCTGAAATCAGACATTAGCATTTATTTATTTTTAATCTTTTAAACCAAAAGGATCACGGCCAACATTTTAAAAAGCTAACCAATCTTTAAACACTAAATATTAATTACCTGTAGTGGTAGTATAAAGAAAACTGATTTTTGCATTGTGTTGCTGAATACAGATTTATATTCCACACACAAGATTCCTAGCAACACTCCTGTTTTGGCTCAGAGATGGGCTATGTGATAAAACATGCCTTTTTGGTCTCAATTATTTACAACTAAAAAAAAAAATCTTTAAAACCTTGCTTGCTTCTTACTCAGACCTAACTTTGACTGGCTTGTGTTGCTTGCCAGCAGCTATAAGAGACAGTATTTGTAGAAAATCAGATGAAACACCCAAAAAAGGTTCCTACAGAAAGTGTTCCTCTGCACCCAAAACACCCTTCCATAATTTTACAAAAAAAGTGGGGATAGGTGAAAGACAGGACAAAACCTATGACTGTTTCTTTTTCCCCAGACTTTGAAAGGATTAAATATTTAAGTAAAATAAGATTACAATAGTGTGAACTCAGTTTCTTTAGTATTATTACCTTATGTTCCACGCTGTAGCAGCATTCATTCTCATGCAGACAGACCAACAATATTCCCAAGTCTGACTCACACTGTGCTTTCTGCACACCCATTCCACTGTACCTACAAGTAACAAGTTTTGGGGCTTCAAGATTAAGGTCTATCAGTACCAAGAGGCTTATCTGAATCATTTCATTATCACCTTTACAAATATACAAATGCTCATCCATTTTGGTATGAAATCCTACAACTAACAAGCACATTTTAAATGTTTTGACATGTGCACATGTATACACACATGTGGATGTGGCACAGAAAACTTATTTCTGGAGGTTCAAATAATAGATCTAGATGCTTGGTCACAGTAAATATTTTGAATCAACTAAAAAAATAACTTTTACTATGATAAACTTCCATAACACATACAAAGCACTAGTGACTCTCTCCAGATAAGATGTAGGTTGTAACTTTTTGCATGTACAAACAGACATTTATGTTGATTTAGTGTCATATCCTTATGGGATCTCATACCACATTTTCTGGCATTTTGCATACCAATGACTATTTTTACCTGTGTGGCTGCATAACAAGCAGCCACATGATGGCACTGTGCAACCAGTTTCAGTGCCTTCATTACAGGCATTTTTCTGTAAAATGGGGCTTGGACTGTTTCCTCCCAGCTCATTTGAACTGGTAAAGACGAAAAGTCAAAGGAAGATGCATTTTGTCACTTACTTTTATAGTAACTACAGTTTAACTCCTGTGGCTGGTAGACTATATACCCATTAAACTTCTCTCAGCTGAGATGGCCAAGTTATTTCAGAACCAAAACTATTAATGCAATTAATGATCAGCCAAAAGCTGAAATCTCTATAAAGAATTTCCTTAATCATATCTTTTTGTTTAGTTTTATATTCCTCTAAATTCTTTGAGGTTTCAAACCGAAGACAAGAAACAGAAGATAAAGATCAGCTATTGTACAATTCATTACAATTTAACACTTCAGCTGGTACCCTGACAAGTTTGAGGAAGAAACAGAATGTCTTCACTTCATCAGATGCCTGATAACTCAGAAACAGCAGTAGCAAATTCCTAGTCCTAACAGATTGAAGGTCAGAATTTGCAACAGGACAATTCCCAAGAGGCCCATCTACCTCCTGATGAGCAAAAAGCATGAAGCAAATGAAACATGTCATGAGGAAACATCCAAAACTAGAAAACAGTGAAAATGGGTATTCTCCGCTCTACCTGTAACCTTTTCAAGACTAAAAGGAGCCTTCATTACTTATGTCATCACAGGAGGGCAAACAGATTCCCTTCAGCACCTACAAAACAGACAACTTAGTGGAAAACACAAGTGCTCTTCCACTGCCTGCATTTTCAGGTTTCCTAGAAACAACATGAAAGCATGAAAGAAGCATGGTTACACATTCACATCTCATCTTCACCTGCAGTCATGTTGCAGCCATGGCATGCCTCCCAGAAGCAGAACTGTGGGATGCAGCACTGACCCACACCAAATTAACCCCATCCCTTAGCTAGAGTACTTTCATCTTTTAGTCAACTTGCAATCATTAAAGCATATTTCTTGTTACTTCAGACACTACTCTAAGTATGAGCTGAAAAGCTGGTCTTGCCACTGCTTGCAGTTACATAGTGCCACAATGTACTAATGTTAAATCTGACATGACAATTCTTCCTGTTCAGAGCAAAGGCACATCATCGAAGAACAGGAAGGCCTTCCGCCTTAGTAGATGACCAGAACACAGGCACAGCATTGTTATTTGCCTTGAGGATGAAGTGAAAGCTGAAGGCAGCTCAGGCTGCTGTAAACTGACTAGATCAAAGTATTGCTCAGGAACTATAAAAGCAGATTAAGTGAATGCTGACCACCTCTACAACAGACTTGTCTTATGTGATGAAGAACTGGAGTTGAGGCCATTACAATGCAAGAGAAAAGATTATTGAACTTGTGTTCTTATAATTTGAAGGATGAGGTTCCACCAGCCTTTCCTCACAGAGCACAGACAGTACCCAGCAATGAGAGCCTTTTAATTGTCACAGCATTATGTGAAGTAGGCTACAACTGCACAACAATCCAACATACTATCTTAGACAACCACTGTGAAGAAAAAACAAGTTCAAGAGAGGAAAAATGCCAGAAGAGTACTAGCTCTAGTACTTAATTTACACTAGATATACAGATTAGTTTTAAACCCTTGCATGTTTAATGGATAAAGGATAAAGTTATGTAAACAGTGAGGCCTAAAGGGTCACTTAACCTATCAAGACCAAATAGTCTAAACAGCAGGTACTAACTCCAGGATATGGTTCACAACACTGTATTACAGAGTCTTGCTTAGAAGCTTACAAAGGCTCTGCTTTAATTGCTTGTCAGATAGTCTCCTTTTCAGAGCACCATTTTACCACCTGTATCTTGGGTCCACTGAAAAAAGTCCAATATTATACAGATTAGGTTAGCCTTTATTAAAATACAGAACTACATGAAATTTGAACTCAATAGAAGATTCAGAATATGCATTAAAGGTCATAATTAGGAGGTGGCATGTCAATGATCTCATCCAGGGTAGCAAGGAAGTCAGCAGTTGATTGTAACAAGTCTGAAAGTAGAAATAGAGCAAATCAGTTTCTTATGAAACCCAGAATTTATACTCTCCAACATAAGCTAGCTCCCAGGGGATTAGCATAAGCCTCTTGAATGACTAAGGGAAATTTTTTGATTGCATAAGCCAATTCCACCTAACTGATCAGTTAGCAATGAACTACAAAAGATTGCTGAGCAACATCACTTTGAGACGACTACCTGTACTAGTAGGGTTGACAAGTTAAATTCAGCTTGACTATACACCAGAAGCTGTTTGATGCTAGTATGCTATTCTGGTAGTTAGGACAGCAATGGCAGTTCACTACTGTAGCCAACTAGCTTTCCTCCCAAACCACTAATGAACACTATATGTACTGAAAATCATGCTAAATTTCCACTTACTAGACTCCCATGAAGTCTCCTTGATCTTCACAGGTGAAGGAACCATGTTTACACAACTGTCATACGTCCTTTCAAATATCATCAGGGGAACACCACACAGGTTGATATTGCTTACTTTGTGCTCTTCAGGAAGATCAAAACTCTCAAAGTCTGTTTGAGAAAGAGACTGTAGTTTAGTAATAGCACACAGTAACCTGGGAAGCTGTACAGTCTCCTAGATTAAATGAAGTGGGAGCAGGTCCAAAACACAATCCAACAGACCCCTCTTATAGGGTATTTATTTGCAGTTACACCTCAGTTGTCCATAAAAATCCCATACGTTAACACTTATCAAAAGACTAAACTGTATAACATAGCTGCTAATGTAAAGCAGGAGCTTTCAGTAATTTCTTTCCAATCACTACACCAAGTCAACTTCATTAAGCACAGCACATTTCATCAACACTGAAGTAGTCTCTGGTACAGTACTTTTTGCACACTCACTTCCACATGAACTGGATGGTTTAAGGACACACTTTGAAAGACTGAGATAGCACAGCCCATTGCAGGTATTCCAAGAACAGCTTTACAAGTTTCATCTTCAACTATTATACCCTACAGCAGTAGGAATCTCTTCAGTTACAAATTACCATCTTGAATACTTGTCTACTAGTTGCATTTAATGAATTAAGAGGCTATAGCATGGTTATTTGGAACTAGTTTCCTGCCACCATAATAATGGACTCGAACTACTACATATATGGAGCACAGCTACTGCAGCTAGAAATATTTACACAAGAATGAGATGGTATTTCAGAAGTAGCAAGCGCCCTTATGGTTAATAAAGGACTCTGGAGAAATGCAATGCTAGCTTGTTTGCCACAACAGCTTGACCAAAGTCTTACAACAACATCAACACTCAGGAAAGCCTAATGGTTCATTTTAATAATTACACCAATAGTTCTTACCTCGAGGATCAAAAGAAAACATATTTTCTATTTCTGGCCAGTCTTCTTCAGCCACTGCATCACAGCTTTCTAATCCAGCAGTCTTTTCAGTAATCTTAAGAAGAGAAAGCCACATTATTTGAGCTACTGTAATTTCCCACTGTAGTGGTTTTCCTGTACTACACAGGTCTACAGACAAGCATGCCTGCCACACAGTTCTCAGTCAAGCCTAAATTCCAATACCTTCAACACAAATAAGCCAAGATGGGCAAATGCTTCAGCTGAGTTTACATAGTGCAGTACTATATACAGTGGCAACAAGTCACAGCACTAGAACATTTAGGCTCATAATATTAAACTCCTGATACTTAACATGTGAACAAGATATTAACTCAGACTATTTTCTCTAGAGCCACTTCTTTGCCATTAAGTACCCCCTAAGCTGTTGTACTCCTTGTGCCTATGTAGGTGTACTTGTTTTGGCTAGGATAGAGTTATTTTTCTTCCTAGTAGCTTGTAGGATGCCATGTTTTGGCTTCATGGTGAAATCAGTGTTGATAACACACAGCTGTTTTAGCTATTGCTGAGCAGTGCTTACACAGCATCAAGGCCTTTTCTGCTTCTCACAACCCCACCAGTGAGTAGGCTGGGGGTGCACAAGAAGTTGGGAGGGGGCACAGCCAGCACAGCTGACCCCAACTGACCAAAGGGATATCCCATACCATAAGACATCATGCTAAGCAATGAAAACTGGTGGGGAAGTTTGCCAGGGCTGCCATTGCTCAGGGACTAGCAAGGCATCAGTCAGCTCGTTGTGAGAAGTTGGTTTTGTTTTTCCTTGAGATTGAATTATTAAGTTGTCTTAATCTCAGTCCATAAGTTTTCTGACTTTTACCCTTCCAGTTCTTTCCCCCACCCCACTGAGGGGAAAATGAGCAAGCAGCTGTGTGATGCTTAGCTGCCTGCCAGGTTAAGCCACAACAATAGATAAACTATCCATTCCCATTCCTCACCTCAACCCCGTAGAAGGGTGTTATACTCACTTTGTTTGCAGTGCAAGGCTGATTTTTCTGTCTTATCTTTTCCATTTTGCTCATGACTCCTTCAGTTCTATTCACATTTCCAAGAGCCCTTCTTACAGAGTGAGATGTGGCTGGAGGTGTACTGATTGCTTTTTTAGGAAGTGGAGTGTTAACTTGTGTTCTTTCAGATAAGACTTTTGCTGGAGTGGGGGAAGAAAAAAGCAAACTTTAGCACCATATCAACCCTAAAGCTTACTTCAGTAAGCACATGTCCTGGAAAACCAGTTGTCATAAAAATCATTGCTCACCATTTATAACTCAGGAGCATAAGCCCCATCTATGATAAAAGCACAGAGCCATTTTCTTTTTTATAATAATTGGTAGGCTTAGCAGAATCAGTTAGATAATTGGACATAAGAATAGAGAGCTATTACTGTTCAAAACAGTGATTAACAAAACAGGATTTATGCTCTTCCCTTGATCCCCTACTGACTTAAGACAGCATATACGCACAAGATCCTGAAGGGAGTCTTAGCTGATTCTTAGTGGCACCAACTTCACCATTCTCCTTGTCAATAAAGATTAGTGTTGCCATCTTCAGGTTGATGAGACCACTCTGGAAAGTCCATACAGGAAAAAGAGGAAATCATTCTTGTCATTTCTTCCACCACAGCACACTTTATAAACAAACTACATTAAAGGCAAAATAGCTGCCATGTGCCAGTCCCCAAAGGAGGGGGAACAAACCCATACTTCACACCATTTCATAGTAGTTTAGCTACAGACCCTTACATTTGAAGGCACTATTAGTGCATGTGGCAGGCCAATATTCTCAAAGGAGCTTGTATGATTTTGGGAAAGTAGCAAGGTCTCACCAGCAATCCTACACAGAAAGATCTAATACTTTGGTTTGCTTTATCACTTCTTTGTGGTGTTTAACTGTTTCCTCAGTACAGGAAAAGCATACATCTCCTTAGCTTAGCAATCCAGTCCTTAGCTCAACTTGTAGCACTTGAGCAGCCAAGAGTAATGCCAGTTATTTTACCAGCAGAGACACCTTTTCACCAGAGAAAGAAACCATTAGAGAACACCCTATGCGAGTGGATTACTTCACTACCACTTCTCCGCCCCATCTGCGGTAACAGATGAGAGCACTCCCTTGCACCGTTAGGAACAGCCAGGCAGCCCCACCTGGAGCTCATCCCTGCCGTGACACACCTGCGCAGGTGATTCCTCGTTCAAGAGAGGCCTGCAGAAAAACCCGCTGCTAACCGGTGCGGCTTGCAGTCAAAAGCTCAAGCACAAAGTCGAAGCAAGACATACAGCCACAGATCCCGCCGCTCCCCTTGTTTAAGCCACCTTCTGGCGACAGCTCCGGACGCCCTCTCCTCCCGCCCTCGGGGGAGACCCCGGCTTTAACCAGGTAACGCCCTCCGCCTTCCCAGCCCCCCCCGACTCACCTCAGGAGCTACCGGCAGCGCCGAGGCCGGACAGCGGCACCCACGAAGGAGAGGGCTCGGCTCAGGTCGGGGCGGGCCGGTCCGGAGACCCACCACCACACAGAGAAGAGCCGCACTGCCCGGCGCCCCAACCGCCGGCAGATTTTAAACCGCCTCCGCATCGCCCATTGGCTGCTTCGACAAACGCTCAGCAGCCGGTTGGCTCAGCAGCGCCGCTTCCGACCCGCCTCACCTGCTGCCCTGGCGGCTCCACCCCCTGCCCTCCGGGGGCGGGGCCGGCGCCGCGCAGGGGTAAGCCCGCCCCCTCAGGCCCCGGCGCCGCGTTACTGTGGTGACGGCGCGGCCCCGCCCCGGCAGTGACTCCGCCTCGGCGGGGCGGGGCCGCGGTGCATTGTGGGGTGGCGGTGCGGCCTAGCAGGTACGGACAGCGGCGGCGGGGGTCGGCTGTCCGGGTGGGGGCGGGCGCTTTGCGCTCCGGGGGAGCACCTGCGTCCTCGCCGGCCGGGGCTGGGCCCCGGTGGGGTGCTGTTTCCGCGCGGTCGCGCTCTTGCCTCGCCTTCGGGGGACGCGTACGCCCGGCGTTGCGCGGGGCCGCGGCGGGGCCTCCCGGCAGCCCCGGCCTGTCCGCCGGCTCTGCCGGCCCCTGCAGCACCGGGGGAGTCCGTGGCCCCCTCCCCGCCGGCTGGGGGGGCCCGGCGGTGCGTGTCCTGACTCTGTGTGCTGAGCTGCTGCTGTTCGTCCCCACCAGGGATCGTACTGGTCGGAGAAGAGGAACATTAATAAGGCTGTTGGTTTTTTCAGCAGTGGTGCTTATTGTTGTGCTAAGGCATACGTCAAGAGCGCATAACAGAGCGTCACTGGTTACCCTGAATGACGCGAAACCACGCTGAAGAGCTGTGCTGTCAAACGGTATTGATCTGTGAGACTTTGTTCTCCTCTTATTTCTGTTAGAGGGGGGAAAAAACAAAATGGCATCAGGGACGGTAATGAACGCCACACCTTCGGGAGGATCGAATGATGTGAGCCTGGAGGAACCAAAGAAGATGACAAGGGAAGACTGGCGGAAAAAAAAAGAATTAGAAGAACAAAGAAAACTAGGAAATGCACCTGCTGAAGTGGATGAAGAAGGAAAGTAAGTTTTATTAAAGCTATGGTTATTCTAAAGCTACTGGCACAAATGACTTTTTTCCTGTTATGATTATGGAATAATCCTGAGGGTGATACATGATTTCTACATGACTCATTTTAGAAGTAAATAGTTGAACTTTGTAAATCTGCTTTTAACATTCCAGTCATCCTCAGAAAGCAAATATTTTCAAAAAAAATGCAGGTTCAGTGTTTATCTACTGTGATCTATTGACAGTGCTGCTAAAAAGTCCCATCTGTGTGGCTACTTACGAGTGGTGTTTTGAAAGTGACCAAAAAGTAGTACTGGAGAACTTTACTGCATACCTTATCTGTTCCCTCTCTTGCTTCTACAAGGCTTGTTACTTCTGAGAAGAGACGTGTTACTATTTTTGTGCTCAGTAACATTGCATAGAATAAGGTATTTGATTTGGAGTCAGGAGTTTAGGTGAATTAGATGGCAAGAAAATCTCAGTGAAAGTCTGTGTTTATCTAGTTAAATTAGAGATTATTTTGCAATGCACTGTAACAACTTCATTATTTTATTATCACTTCTAAAGCCCTGAACTTTAATGTGAGAGTTATTTGTTAGGCTAAGTTGTTGTGGGGTTTTTTCCCTATGCCCTGTATTTATTACACAATGTCTTTTACAGAGATATCAATCCTCATATTCCTCAGTACATATCCTCAGTACCATGGTACATAGATCCTTCTAAAAGACCTACATTAAAGCATCAGAGACCTCAGCCAGAGAAGCAGAAACAGTATAGCTCCTCTGGAGATTGGTACAAACGAGGAGTTCAAGAGGTATGTAAAATGTTTTTGTCATAAAATAAAGATTGGTTTGATTCCCTGAGGAAATAATTTCTGGTTACATGTTTTTGAGGGAGACAGGAGCTGGGAATTCTTTTTCAGCAGGCAAGTCACAGTGTCTGGTAGTAATCAAAATATGTGTTATGAGTTTGGGTAGACCATGCACACTTTAGTTGTATTGAAGAAATGGTTATTGGGAACACGTATATGGATCTTGCCACAAGTTTATACAACACTGTCTTTTTTTGTTGTTTAGCACGCTGTAGCAACTAGATATCGTAAAGGAGCTTGCGAGAACTGTGGTGCATTGACACACAAAAAGAAAGACTGCATGGAGGTAAACTTGACTTTTGTTGATGGTTTAATGGTTTTGAAAACAATGTGAATTCTAATCTTAGTGGAAAATAGCTAGCTATAGATAAAATAAAAACTACTAGTTTTGAAAAAGCTATTTTGAAAAAGGTTACAAGCATTGAAAGGTGGCTTGAAAATTTCTAAAAAAATTGTTATGCAGGAAAAGTGAAGGGGAAGAAATGATACTACTCAGGGTGTTGCTCATCAATTCTGTTTGTGATAAGCACTGCAATAATAGGTGAAAATGTTTAGCTTTTCATGTTAATTTGCTTTAACTCAAGTGCTCCTGTGCCTGTCTTACTGTTTCATGTTAGCTAAAGCCATCCCCAGAAACTGTGTTTCAAGTGCTTTCTTAATTGTGGCAAATAAAGTTAGAAATTGATGGGATTTGGAGTCAGTTGCAATACTTTAAAATACAGAAATGGACTACTTGCGTTTATTTACAATTCACAGGCTGATAGTGCTGAATTTAACTGGCTTCAGAGGAGCTCCATTGATACTATTTTTAAAGGGATATCTGAGTGAGTAACATATTTTAGTGTAATGGACTGATCCAACCGTTGGGGTTTTTTTCCTTTCAGAGACCCAGGAAAGTTGGAGCAAAGTACACAGGCATGAATATTGCACCAGATGAACACGTGCAGCCTCAACTGATGTTTGATTATGATGGAAAGCGAGATCGTTGGAATGGTTATAACCCAGAAGAGCACATGAAGATTGTAGAGGAGTATTCCAAAGTTGATTTGGTATGTAGGTTCTGTGGTTTACTAGGGAAAGGTTTAGTGTTTGGCTTGGCTGGGAGGAGGAACATTTGTTACCTGCACTGTTAATATTAGACCTTGTGCTGTATTCATAATGAAAAAGCGAGATGGGTTCTGTGTTTGATAGCAAACTTCACCTAAACTGAAAATTCAGATCAGAACTGGCAATCGAGTATGGGTCTGTACAATAAATGAAGTGTCTCCCCAAATTGCTTACTTTCTAATAGACAAGCCGTAGAATTTATTACCCGAGACACAGATTGAATTGCAGGCAAGAAACGGATTTGTTACCTGGCTGTAAATAAATAAGCCAATAAATAAAGAGCCAATAAATCTATATCTATATTGTAACTTCATTCATGTTATTTTACTTATGAATCCTTTTTGTTGCCATGATGGAGCAGTGGACTGTTTGTACCTGTCTTTGTGCAGACTGGCACCTTGCTGTTGCAGTTAACTTTCTATCTGTATGCACCAAATCCATGTGGACGTTATTAACTTTTTAGAAGGCGAAAAAAAAAAAAGTTCACTACCTTGGCTGGATGTTGGCTACCTGGTCCAAAAGGTAGTTAGGCGCATAACTTAACTACCTTCAGTGCCTGGTCCTCAGTATTTTCCTATAGTGTGTAGAAAAACTAATGTTAAATATGATCTATTCAGTGTGTATAAATGTCTACTGGGAGTGTTTAAAGACAGAACCAGACTCTTCTCAATAGTATACTGTGAGGGGACAGGACAAGAAGCAGTGGGCACAAGTGAAATACAAGAAATCCTGTTTGAACATAAGAAAAAAATGTTCTACTGTAAGGGTGATCAGTGGAACAGCTTGCCCAGTAAGGCGGGGGAGTCTCCATTCTTGGAAGTAATCAAAACTTGCCTAGACGGAGTCCTGGGCAACTTGTTGCAGGCACGCCTGCTTTGAGCAGGGGGATTGTCTTGGCAGTCTCCAGAGGTACCTCCAATATCAACCGTTCTATGGTTCTGTGATGTCAAACACATACAAAAATTCACTATGTGCAGCTTTAAAATCTTACTTTAGATGCTAGACTTTGGTGCTTCCTGAATGAACCATAAATGCTTGCAGCATCAGTCATGAAGTACCTCAAGCACTGAAGTTTCTAACTAGAGTACGAGGACGCAATTATAGAACTATCTCATAGTAATGGTATAGCTGCATAAATTCTAGTAAACTGTTTGATTTAACAGTATAATAATATAAAATAGTAAAATGGTTATTATACATAATTTCATTTCCTTGAGGCTCAAAAAACAAACGTGGTAAAGCATAGGAGTAGAGGTGACAAGCTCTAGGCTGCTGATTTTTTACAAGCACCCAGAGAATTTAAAAAAACAAATTTTTTTTTGTAATTTTAAATTACAGCAGTCACAAGAGATGCTTATGGTAAGTATTACTACACACTTGCTACTAAAAAGAAATACTAAAACAAATGCATTTTCATGATACACAGGCCAAACGTACACTGAAAGCCCAGAAGCTTCAGGAAGAGTTAGCATCAGGAAAGCTGGAGCAAGTGGTAAGTAAACTAAAGCCCAACTTATTTTTGCTGAGGCTGAATAAATATACAACAGGTTACTCCTGCTCTCTCATGCTTTTACTCTCTATACAGGGTCTATTATTGGTTTTTATGCCCTTCAGTAATTTAAAGATTTTCCTAGCACCAGCATATTCTGTGTCACATTCAAGAATTTCAAGCATCTTCTTTCAAATAAGAGTTGTTTTGTTTTCCCCTTATGGGCAAAAATTCTGTGTGATTATTATTCTTGCAAAAGTTAATGACACGGCATTTTGGGTCAGAAAAACTTGTTTTCCATGTAGTAATTTTGTTCATGTACTGAAAAGCTTTTTTTGTTTTTAAAGATCGTTACATCTGACTAATGTTGAGACAATGGCTAGTACGTGACTGTGGATTGTTTTAGTAATGCTTAGTATAAATTGGAATAGGAAGGTATTTTCTTTATCTTAGAACCAAACTTGTTTCTTCTTCAGTCGTTGCTATGACTATTTGCAGTGTCTTTGGTTATTTGAAGGCTGAGCATATGTATTTCCCTCTGGCTTATAACTGCAGAGTTTGCATCTTCCACCAACTTCTACAAGCTCCTCTTGGATTATAGACAATGCTTTTGATACTCTTTGATATAAAATTATAATTTTAAAAGGCGTTTCTGATAATATTCTAAGTTTATAAAGTAGGGGAAAAGTAGAGACTGCTACTGGTCAGAAGTAGGTTTTTTTAATCAACATTGTGAGAAAGAAAACACCAAGCAAAAGACTACATACAACTGGGCCTCCATTTTCCAGAGGTTGTCACCTTGCATTTTGTCACTAGATGGCAGAGTGAACTTAATCGCCAACCGAGCACAAACTACAGCGTTCTGACCTTCCCGATAGAAAAGATTCTTTCTCTTTTTGATGCCTGTTTTCACCACAAAGGAAACATTGTTGGCTTCCATACACTTATTCCGTATAAAATGGAGCCGTAAGAAGAACAGTATGTTTGAAACATAAGAGCTATCTCTGATGGAGAGGACCAAGACTGCTTTGCATAGTCAGTGCTGGCCAGTTTGCTGATGAGTGTTCCAGGACTCACAGTTGTTTACATCTTCACTATTGCAAGTATTCTCAAGTTAGAGGCTAAGCAGGTTAAAAAAATAAATTCTGGCTATATTTCTCCAGATTAAATTATGGCTTCTGATTCATGCTCAGTATGCCTGTCAATCCTAACTAAATACTTGCTATATGTCATCTTAATTTTTTTTTAAGCTTTCAGAGTTGAATGTTGGTTATATTTGCATGATATGAAATATTCTAGTCTAAACCATTAGTGTTCAAAGGCATAGCAAGCTCTAAATAACAGTGACAGTTCTAGAATTTGCTGTTCTTGCAAAAGCTTGAAAATTTAATTGGGAATATAGTGAAAAGGTCACCAACGTGTCTGTAATAGAGCTCTTTCCTAGACCTTTATGTAGCAATCTTTGTGCATATTGTGTCACAGGTAAATTGTATTTTGCATCCAACATAAAGCTCAGCTTTGATTGCTCTTTATATCCCTGCCCTCTGTCCTCTCCCCACTATCTTGTCTTCTCTGCTGATGTGCTCTTTGTTTGCTGCAGAACTCCCCAAGACACCAGTGGGGAGAAGAGGAACCAAATTCACAGACAGTAAGATGATTACCCACTGCATCACACCATGGGCAGAAAAAAAGACCTGTAGTTAGTGGATCAGTGGAACAAGGGTGGCATAAGGGTTTGAATGTTGGGTTCATGCCACTGGCTGACTATTCTTTTGGGCATAGGTTGTTGGATTTCACAGAGGCATTTTTGGTTTTGTTTTAATTCCTGTGTGTTGTCAAACCTTAAAGATGCAAGCAAATAACTAGTTTTTAATATGTGGTATATTTTGCCCAAGATAACTGCTTTCTTAATATCATCACAGTTACACTTCTGTAACTGTTTCCGTATGAGGAAACCTGAAAAACCTGAAACCTGTTGAATGTTAGATTAGCATGACAGCACGCTTAAGCCCAGGTAAATGATGCCAGCTTTTAACTACAGGGATTGCAGAATTTTTAATGAAACCACTAAAATCAGATTCTCATACTTGTCTCTGGAGTGAATGTCCTCTTTTACTTAGAAGTTTCCCATCTTTCCTCAGGAGAGAGATCATAACAGTGAAGATGAAGATGAAGATAAATATGCAGATGACATTGATATGCCTGGGCAGAACTTTGACTCTAAAAGACGTATCACCGTTCGAAATTTACGTATTCGGGAAGATATTGCAAAAGTGAGTAAAGAATTCTTTACAGATATTCTTTTGTATTTGTGAGAGTTAATTTAAAAAAATTGTACGCTCAATTATTAATGAGTTTGCATATGGGTCTTGGGGTTTGGAAGTTAAGGTTTATTTTCAGTTCTATTCCTGCTCATGTCATGACTTCGTCAAGGTCATTCTTTTACACAGATAGAACTTTTTAAAATGTCTAAGCTGGGCGATACAAGAGTAACTTCAGTTCTTTTAAAATCATAAATATCGAATATCTTGTATGTTGTTTTCTTTCCCTAGTACTTGAGGAATCTAGATCCGAACTCTGCTTATTATGATCCCAAAACAAGAGCAATGAGGGAGAACCCATATGCCAATACAGGCAAGAATCCAGACGAGTAAGTTAAATCAGGGTCATGCTTGTGTATCCAACAAAACTGTTAAAAATGAGATTAATGGTTCTGTATTTTCTTTTATCTGTATGTCCTTTTACTAATGAATCCCTAGACAATTATGGGTAGAAGTAGTAGTAAACATGGAAAAAATTGTTTCATTTAGCAGCATTTTTTGGTTTAGTATATAAAAGTGGTATTTTAGTAATACTGGCCCTTAATCTTCAGGGATATACGGACCACTGCTTAGTGTAATGATCTGTACAAGGGTTAGAACACTCTGCTGTATCTAGAGGTGATACCTGTAAACAATAATGATGTTTGTAAAGTATTTCAGTAACCAAATCTTAAACTTCATCCCTTGTCTGTGGTACCTAACTAAATGGTTGAACTAGGAGCGAGAGCTCCTCATACATTAATGGAGTCTGCATAGAAAAGGTCTGAAAGCTTTGGCATTGTCTAGATAGACAACTTAATTAAAAAATGCCATAGGCTGGCTTTTGGCTGCACATAAGGCTGTCTCACTTAAAACTCAAGTCAAGCACTTGAGCTGTGACCCCGCCTTGACCTGTGTAGTGCTGTGGACTTACAGAGTAGACAGGCTGTGAGTAGAAACATTTATTCAGAGTACAGTAATTGGATTAGCTCGCTGCCTGAAATAGAATGGCAGTGGCTAAATGCTAGCAAATAATGCTCTTTCCACCTCTCCTTGCCCCCAGCTAGAATAATGCTGGTCAATTCTTTTTTTAGATGCAGATGCTTTCACTTCTCTCTAGAGTCATAATTTGACCTTTGTTGAATCTGTGTTTCTGCCACAGCTTTGCAGACTGTAAATTATTCAGAGGGACTTTGGGAAGATGAAAAGAGTGGGAAATTGGGTTGTTAACGTTATTTGATTTTCAACCTGTGTTTCATATGCTCATTGTGAATCTCTTCAAGGGGTGTGCAAAAGGTAACTGAGAGCAGTAAAGCTATTACCAGGCTTTAACTCAGTAAAATACACTGGGTCTGGGCAGGAGGAGAGATTCACAAATCCAGAAGCTGAGAATCACTATGCTAGAATATCACCTACCATTTATGCATATTTATTGTGCAGTTCAATCAAAGTTTGACTCCTGGTGCTTGGTATTCCAGGCAGAGCTCCAGGTTGTGTCATAAGATGTTTCCATGTAAACGTAGGCACCAGGTATTCTGAGTTGCTATCGTATACTTTCATGACTCTATGGGGAGCCCAAACTTCATTTCATGTATTGAGTTGAATGCTCCTTCCTCTCCCTCCATTCTTAACTCTCAAGGCACAAAGGAGAATTTTTACTTTACTGTTGGTGTTCTATGATTTTATTTAAAAGGAAATCACATTACTTGAATGCTAAGAATCATATTGTTCTTTTCTGCAGAGTTGGTTACGCAGGTGACAACTTTGTTCGCTACACTGGAGATACCATTTCAATGGCACAGACTCAGCGTAAGTGGGTTTTGGGGTTTTGGTTTTTTTAAGGAAACGAACTTAAAAGACTTAAGTTAACAATGCTTTCTTGCAAAAGAGAAATAAATCTTCTTAGATTGAGGCTTTCTTTCAAATTACTGCAGAATTAAAGATTGTAATTTGAATGCCTATGTCAGTTTTAGAATAAATATTGAGTGAAACCTCTTGTGTACACAGTTTTTGCTTGGGAGGCTTATGACAAAGGCTCTGAAGTTCATCTTCAAGCAGACCCTACAAAATTAGAGCTACTTTATAAATCCTTCAAAGTGAAAAAAGAAGATTTCAAGGCACAGCAGAAAGAAAGCATCCTAGAGAAGGTAATAGACTTTTGGTTTTATTTAATAAGAATTCTGTTGAGTTTGAAGTCTGGGTTTTGGGGAACAAATAAGGTTACTAATGCTACGTGAAAATGCATCAGCTGTTCTCAGTAGCTTAGATTTATAAAAAGAATTTTATATCTATACACACTATCTTATCAGTTGGATTCATTATATTATTTAATATAGGAACCTTTGAAGATCTGCTGGTAGTTCTTTGGATTATTGGGAGCTCTTCCCTTAACTGTCAGAATTTCTCCAGTGAAAAATCTGACAGCAGTATGTAGGAGGAGTGGGAATTTAGGGTTTGGGTCTTTTTTTTTAAATAATACAAGTGGTTGAAAAATTCTTTCACAGTTTAGAAGTGTTATCTTTTGTAAAATACCCAAGTTACTATCTCCCAAAATTATTTTTTAACTTTTCTTTTTTCTTATATGTGAAAAGCAGAATTTTCAGACTCGAGTTTCAGGTGTAGTATTCTAGATAAATATTTATTTTATATTTTGCAGCTAGTTTCTTGGACAACTGACAAAGAACTAAGTAATCCATTTAGATTCTAACCCTGTCGACATTCAAGTTTGAAGGGGAACAGAAAGTACTGCTCTGGTTATCCCAGAGCCTTTTTGTTTGGTCTAAAAAGTTTTTCTGCTTTGAGTGAGGAATATCACTGTTGTAATCCTCCAGGCATTAAAAAAAAAAAACAAAACAAACAAACAAACAAAAAAAACCACAAAAAAACCCAAAACATCAAAAAACACCACAATGGCAATAGGAGGAGAAGTATTTCTCTCTTATCTATTCACTAAAGATTAAACTGTCTCCATCCACTTCTTTTGCGTCTTCTTCAGAAGGTACTGAAGGTGACATTTTTGAAATGTATACTTAACTGCATAAAAGGTGGTGGTGGGGGTTTCAAAACTATTTTATGTCTTTTGTATTTGCATTTTAGTATGGAGGACAAGAACACCTAGATGCACCACCAGCTGAACTGCTGTTAGCTCAAACAGAAGATTATGTGGAGTACTCTAGGCATGGAACAGTCATCAAAGGACAAGAGAAAGCTATTGCTTGCTCTAAATATGAAGAGGATGTTAAGATCAACAACCATACAGTAAGCCCTAGCTTATGTTAAAATTATAAAAAAACCAGATTCCTTCCCATTGGAAGGGAATGAGGTATGGTAGGATGCAGTACAATATAATACAGCAAATAAATTTCTCCTGTCTCAAATGTGACACTTTCCCTTTTCTACTAAGGAGGAATTTCAAATTGTCATGGTTGCGATGTGAATTTGAGGAGTTGCAATGGCAAACTTAAAGGGGAAGTTACTGTATTTCCCTTTGACTTTGAATATAAGTTGACCACATCCTGTTGCTTTTCTCTTTTTTGAAACTGTACCTATAAGGCTAATGTAAAATTGCAAAAGTATTTCTCGTAAATTTCCCTTCTGGATTGTTTGCATAATTTACTTATCAGGATATAAACTCAGGAATAAATTGCAGCCTGCCTCTTAAGGGGGTATCATGATGGACATAACTGCCATGGTGTCTTCTCTTGCAGTGCATTTGGGGTTCATATTGGAAGGAAGGCAAGTGGGGTTACAAATGCTGCCACTCATTTGTCAAGTATTCATACTGTACAGGAGAAGCTGGGAAAGAAATTGCTGTAAGTAAGAGCTAAAAAGCATTCATCTTCCTACCCAAGTTTTAGACTATTTCACTTTTTTGTTGGTTGGTTGGTTGGGTTGGGTTTTTGGAGGGGTTTTTGCCTTTCAAATGTGCTTAGTAAATGGGTATGCTTTCTCTTGTCTGTTGTATAGAATACTGAAGCAAGCTTACTAGAAGAGCAACCCAGGGAGGAAGAACACATGACAAAACCCAAAACACTGATGGAGGTAAGTTGTTTCCCTTTCTCAGGAAGGCAGATATTTTTCCTCCGCATTTTAAGAGTTGGAAAGATGCGTGTAACCACAAAATTATGTGAGTCATAATGTCTGAAAATTATTAGACTGCGTTGTTAGATCATTAACATCTCTCTTGAAAACTAGGCTCTCAAATAGCATTAGTAGATGCTTGGGATTTAATGACTTGAAGATTATTAAAGCTTGCAAGTTGAATCTTAACGGTCACTGGTTTTCCACCTTACAGATCCACCAGGAGAAACAGAAAGAGAAGAAAAAGAAGAAGCACAAAAGGAGCTCAAATTCAGATAGTGAGGGTGAAGAGAAAAAGAAGCAAGAAAAACTTAAAAAGGTGCACTATATTCATCAGTGGTTTTGTGGCAAAAAGAACTTGAAATATATTTTACAACAATGTCAGTTTTATGAAGCCTGTAAGGCAGTTCTTGTGGTATTCTGTGGGATGTTCTTTGATGCTAATTCTGAGCTAAAGCAAATTTAACATGCTGTTAGATGTTCTAAAGCACATTCCCTATTTCTCAAGCAAACATGCAATAAATACTTAGTTTTGGAAGACTTAGTTTAGATGATTTAGAACACTTCTTGTTTAGGCAACTATTACAGCCGTAGATCTATATAAGACGTTGCAGAACACAATGATTTGTGTATTGAAGAAAGATGGAGAGATCAAAAGCACTGTCAAAGCTTAACGTAGCACTTTTTATCCCAGACTTGGGCCCAGTCTCACAATTAATGCAGTAAATCCATCCACCAAGCTATCAACTCACTGCTGCTGAACAGCCCTTCCACAAGCACAGCAGCCTGTCTCTGGATATTCAGAGTGTGAAACTAATGTTAAACTATGGTTAATCAAAGCATGGTACAAATGCAACTTCTTTTCAATAGCAAGAAGGAGCAACAGTAGTAGTTTGAGGAATGGGATAATGTGTATTTCAAAAAGCATTTAAAAAAACAATGCTCCCTGACAAGGCAGGGTGGAGGGGAACCCCACCAAACAAACCCAACAAACAAACCCAAGCCACTAAGATCACATGCTTGCTTATCTGCTTTTGTACTTGCTGGATCATGATTACATTTTAGGTAAAGCCAAGAAATTTCTTACTTGATTTTGGCAATTGGAAAGAGATTAAAGTATCTTGTTTGCTAAATACCATTTTACCATCATTTTATATTAAACACTAACAAATGAGCATTAAATGAAGTGTGCTGTAGGTGGGCCAGACAGATGTGCATTGCTTATGCCCCCCATTCTGCCTGCTGTTTGTTCATTATACTAGAATCTAATACAAACTTTCATTGGTTTTTTTGCTTAACTTTCATTGTGGTTTTTTTTTTTTTCTTTTGCTTTCATTTCAGGCACTAAATGCAGAAGAGGCTCGTCTTCTCCACGTTAAAGAAATTATGCAGTTAGATGAGAGGAAGAGACCATACAACAGCGTATATGAAACCAGGGAGCCAAC
The DNA here is from genome assembly GCF_964188355.1 of Buteo buteo. Classification (NCBI taxonomy): domain Eukaryota; kingdom Metazoa; phylum Chordata; class Aves; order Accipitriformes; family Accipitridae; genus Buteo; species Buteo buteo. The sequence goes on along the minus strand of NC_134194.1, from coordinate 13,471,842 downwards.
GGAAGAGGAAATGGAAGCCTATAGAATGAAACGGCAGAGACCTGATGATCCCATGGCCTCTTTTCTTGGACAGTAGTCACAGTGAAAATCATTCCAATACACAAGACTTTTTTTCAATACTTGTTTACAACTCTGTAGACATTTGCTTACCTTCCTTGTGTCTAGTAAGTGCCAGAAGTGGCAGAGATTTTTTTTTTCTCACCAAAGAAGTTGGTGAAAACTTCTTTCAACAGACATAAGCAGTCCAATACTTACAGCAATTTTATGTATGTGTGTATGTATACATATACAGTCACAAATATATATATACACACACATATATAAAATTTATATATAAAATACATATACCTACTCAGTAAATTCTTTATTGGAAGAGAACTGACTGGAATTCTAGGTTTGTTTGGCCAGCTAATACATAAAGTCATGATACATTCAGTAAAACTGACTATTCAAAGGAAATGGTCAGCAGATGTCACTTAATATAGAACAAAAATTGTTGAAAAAAATTGTTAAGCTACTGAAGCCTCTTACTTGTAAAGGGAGTTGCCTGTCACATGGCTTTAAAAGGAGAAATAGTTTCTTGATCACTTTCTAGTATTTTGGAAATGTAAAAATTGATTGCTTTGTACAGTTTTGTTTAATTTAATATAAAGGTCTTAAATGCTGTTCAGTCTTTTTAATGAAGAGCTTAGCTTCTGAGTGTAGAGCTTTTAAATTCTAATTCTGTTTCTGCAGATGTTAACATATAAATTTCAGTTGCAAAGATCTGAGTTCTTTGGTTTTCTGTTTGATAACAGTATTCACCTTACCATTATAACTTCCAGAATCTTGTTACATGGTGTAATGCCAAGTGTCAGGCTTTAATACCTTGTGATAATGTGAAGCAGCATCTGCTTTGTGTTTGGCAATATTAGTCCTTAAACTGGAAGCTTTCTCCTTTAACTATTAAAAGTTGAAGGAATGGGTGAAGGACTTCACAGCATGACTTAGAGTTGGAAGGCTTGAGAATTACTTCTGTTTTGGCTTAAACTGTCTTATTAAACATGGCTTTTATGACCACTTTTCATGTGGTTATATTAATGGTAGGACAAGGAAGACTCCGAAATCCTGGCTTTTCCTCTTAAAATTAAGAACCTGATTACAGTTTCCGCTATGTAAACAATGAAGGAAGCTTAAAGTTACTGGAAGAAAAGGAAACAATATGTTATACCTGTAACATGTTGTACCTGTAATTTCCACCTGTAAAGCTGGTTTCCTTTTTTTATTAGGTTTTCTCCAAGTCTGCTTCCCCTTTGGTTTTGTTATAGACATACTAATTCTGAATGCAGACTTTATTTTATAAGGCTTATAACTCTGACTGCAGACTTTTATTTTATAAAACTTGATTTTAAAATCCTCCTATCGCTTGCAAAAAACATAACCAACTAGTGAGATCAAAGATTTGGGGGTGGAATTGTTAATATAGCCAAGTACTAGGAAGGAAAAACTTTAACGAGTAGAAATCAGCTTTTGCAGAAATTGCTTTTATGTTTTCACAAACAACATGGATTTAGACAGTCAGAGGGGGAAAAATATTAGGGATATAGTTTTCCTTCCACTATAGTAGTGACTCACATTCTAAGTTTCCAGATCAACTCATGTCTCGACCTTTCTTAAGTTACAGATAATTTCAAGGGAAAACTGCTCTTTTCCACAAGTAATTACATACAATAAACATACATTTAAGTGTCATGTGTGTGATTTCACAGCTGCTTTGACGATTGAGTATTTTAGCATACATAGTTAATAATGGAAATTCTGCATTAGTCTGCAATGTAGTTCTATATTAAAACTATCTGTGATATTCTCACTGATGATCAAAATTTTAGGTTGAATATTTACTGTGTTGCAGAGATCCTATGATTCTTCTTAGGGCTGTAACATCTGAAGTTCTGGCCAGCATACCTCCAGCTGCAGAGATACCAACTGCTGTTGTCTCGGTCAGTGCCAAGTTCAGTTTGAGGGAAGATGAGATGTCAGAAGGGTCCATGTTACCAGTTCCTTGAGCTATATAGATACCTTTCTAAAAGTAGCTAGAGACTTGGTTCTTTTTAAAGTAGAGGTGGCAATCCAGAAATAACACTGAAAAGAGTGATTTAGAATGAAGAACAAATAATTCACCGGTCTAGGCAGCCTGTAAAGTTCAGTTTTAAACTCTTGTTTCGTGAGTGTTTTTCTTAGTTTCAAGAGAAAAATGGGGAGAGAGTTGAAGATGCGTGTATTTTAGAAGCCAATATAACATGTTCAGTGCTATAGGAAGATCTGCTTATTACACATAAACATACTGAATTCCACCTTAAGTATACTCATGTGGATGGATTTGCTTTTCAATACCTGAAGACATGACTGTAACTTTTCTGGCATGCTGTGTCTCACTCTGCTAAGAGAGAGCCTGTGGGGAAGATGGACCAGTTTCTTCTCTGGTGAAGCAGAAGGCAGCTCCAGGGGAAAAAGCAATTAGTAGCCTTTTATTCAAAATACAGTTCCCTTGAGCTTGTGAGTGATACAGAGTAGATCTTGTCTGGATCAGTCTCAACAGTTAAAGAACAAATAAAGCTTAAACATGTTGTCCTATTTATATCATAAAGGTTAAATGTTAAAGAACATTGTGGATCTGATCATGAGGATTAATTTTCCTCCATCTGCTTCCCCTTGGATTTGGCATGCAATATGACTGTGCATATCCAAAGACTGCTTCCTATTGCACAAGAAGAATTTTTTCCTTTCTAAAATGAGTTTGAAACAAGTTTGTAGGCTAGCTTGGACAAAAATGAACGTACAATGAAAATGAGCATACTTTAGCAGAGGCAGCTGAAGTTGGGAACTCCTGTTTTTCACATGCACAAAGACAGAAGCAAGGTGAGAGGAAATTCCTTAGCCTGGTAACACAGACTAGTCAAATTCTCAAATCATAATACAAGACAGACCCTCCCAGCACAGCCTGGGGAGCTTTCTCTGAATCTTGCCCTTGGCAAATCTCAAAAATTACTTTCTCAACTCCCTTTGTCAACAATTGCTTTGATTGCCTCATTTTTCATCCTGTTGAGTTCTGATTGTCTGAGGCATACTCAAGTCTGCAAACTGAACTAACTAGCCAGCTGATTTGAAGACATTTGCATTTTTAAAACATGTAGATTAAAACATTCTCCTTTATTTTTTGTTGAAGAGTTTAGCATTCTGTGTTATCTTTCAAGGCATGCCAGAAGGTAGTTCCTTTACTGTCTCTACATTTCTTTGTAATTGGATCTTTATGGCTTTCCTGAGTGGGTTTGCACACTGTTCTACATGAGTGTAATTGTTTTAGGCTGTTGAGGGATCAAAAAAAAGCAGGAATGATAGTAATTAGTTAAAGATGAAATGGAGCTCAACTTTTAGGAAAAAGAAAAAACAACAGGAGAGACAGGATTTTCTGTGCCCACTAGTGCCTAATGCAACCTAGTAACTGCAGTTTTCCGTACCACTTTTGGGTATAACTTAAATTACCCCATTCAGGCCAAAACACCATGCCCTGAACTACATGTAGACAACTCCCCATTGTTCTGTTAGCACTCCTGTTTGCATTTGTTTTGACGGATGCAACAAAGAAATAGACAGAAATATTACTAGAATAATAACAAACTTAAACTAGTTATTTTACATGAAACAAATCTGTTCATGTCTCTTAAGTGACCTAACCAGAACGCCACTGGGGTAGTAGATAGCGATGGTTTTTGCTTCTGCAAAATACCAGCACATTTCAGACCTCAGTGGAAAAGAATAAAATCACTTTGCCTAAGAAAACCTTGCTTAGTGGACAGATTAGCAAACCCCAGATTTCTAACCTACAAAGTCTTAAAAGTAATTCCAGTAATTGCAAAGCATTTTAGAAACAGCCTCCACCCAGCCATTGGTCTGCCCTGCATTTGGATCTAAGCGCAGTCCTCAGCCCCTTGCTCTATAATCTTCCACCACATCTGTTACAAGCGGGACTTTTTCAGATGCGTTTACAGCCTTATCACGTTTGCATATGCATTTGTTCTCAGTTTTTAATACAAAGCTAGGAACTACAGATTTGGCTCCAACACCACCATCACAGCAGAGTTTTAACCCATTGCTGCTTTTTGTTCACAAGCTGCTAGGACGTATGCTAACAGTGCGTTGGGGAAGTGGATGCTGGAGCGCAAGGCCTGAGGTTGAAGTCTCCTGCTGCGGTGCCCCGTTAGCAAGGCGACCGCTACAGCAGCACGGGTGAAGGAGAAGTTTCCTCGCATCAGCGTTGCTCCTGGTTCTTTCTGGTTAGGAAAGGGTTATGCCATCAGCCTCTGGGCTGCATGAGACCCAAGCTGGGCGAGGAAAATGGTGCCTTCAGCTGGCTTCTGGCTTTGCTCAGGTGTCCCTTCTTGCTTTAACACGTCTTATGCTGGGCACGTGCAGAAGCAAAAGCACTGGGCTGCAGGTTTTAACATCCAAGAGGCAGCACAGCCCTACAGTATATTCTGCCGAGACACTAATATTTTCTCAGTATTTTAAGAACAGCTGAAAGACCTTTTTTAGCAAAAGCCAGCGCTAACACAAAATTTTCTGCTTGGGAAATGGCAGTAGGAGAGGGGTTTTATCTGTAATTGTTACTATCTGCACAGACTGTCACTGCTCGCACGCAATGTAAGTAATTTTTCACTCGTCTCTGGAGGATGCTGCTTTGCCCTGAAGGATGGAGGCACTGGACCATGACGGGGGTAAGTGACATTTGTCGCTGGCTTTCCTGGCTTGGGCAAATGCTGCCTGTGTCCCCAGGTACTGGGATTGCTGATGGTGATGCTACAGACTCCAGAAGCAGGGCTGGAGTTTTTTGTAGTTTGGGAAATACAAGGCGTTTTTAGAAGAGTCTTTTCCTGTCTAACTATGTTATTAGATACCTAGGCGGGAGCCAATTGTGGCAAGTCAAAAAGATTGCTGAATTTCACTTTGACTTAGAAGGTGCATGAGACAAAAGAAAAAACCCCAACTTTAACACATCTGCACTGTGCTTGCGGTGGCTCACTGGTGCTTGGGCTGGTTCCCACTTACCTCTTCCTAAAATAAGCTCTATTTATTTTTATCTTAATGGGTTAGGACCGCAGTTCCTAAGCAGAGCTAATGGTCTCAAGGGCATCCTTTAAGTTTAAACAGAGATTTGACTCATTTTTATGGGGGCTTTTGGAGAGGGACAATCACTCTCTGAAGACTGCTCACAGACTTCCAAACTCCTTTCAGGCAGGGCAATAAAAGTTACTCAAATCACCAGTCCACACTAAGCCAGGAGGCCTGTCAGGTAGAAAAATGCTTTTTCCCTCCCATTAGTATCTCTGGAAAAAAACCCCAAACACCTACACTCATCTTTGAAGAAAGGTACGCTTTTATTGCCAGTGCCCAGTGCAATGGGAAGGCTGTATTTTAGGCTGCCTACAGCCTCTGCGTGAACTGCAGCTATTTTGGCATTTGCTGAGTCATTTTATTTGGTTACAAAGACATTGCTGCAAGGTCGGCATCTGTAGTGGTGAAACACATTAGCACTTGGAAGGAAAACAAGGGAAAACCCTTCCTGGCTGGGACGCAGTCCTGTCCTGCAGTCCCGGGGTGGGAGCTGGCAATCACCCACCTTCAGGCACTCGCGTTTCTCACCCAAAGCTTGTGCACAGGTGATAGCGGAGCTAAATTTACACTTTCTACTCTGTAGGTGCTGGATGGTGCACCTTTCCGTTGCCACACGAGCCATGCATCCCCCCAACACGCTTTCTCTAAAGGATGTAAAGCCACGGAGCGTTGTGCTGGGGGACGCGGGCAGGGGGACAGGACCACGCCAGCCAGGAGCAGCACCCAGCCCGGGGGGAGGCAGCACCTCCCGGGCCGGCGCGGGGGCTACGAGGTTCCCCCCGCTCCTACACGTGTCCCGTGGGGGTCTGCCGAGGCGGACGTCGGCCCACAGCGGCTCCCCGCACCGCAGCAATGAGCCGCCTTCCCTGCCATCCGTGGTGAAAACTGCGTTTGTCACGGCGGGGAGGCTTTTGCTAAAAAGCAGCACGGACGGGACGTGATCTCTTGTAACGCTTCCCTGCAATGTCCAGCTGAAACAAAATGAACCGAGAAGCAAGTCTCCGGGCTGTTCTGTTTCACTGTGAACGGGCAGTTTATTTATTTAACAAAGTGTGCTGCCAAACATGTCCTCCAGCAGAGCTGTCTGGGACCCCGGGTGAGCTCCGCTCGGCATTGCAGCTCAGACATATTTTCCATCTGCCTGGCAGGAGCTTCCCAGCACTGCCTCTCCCACGCCGCCGAACTAGGTCAGGCTCTTGCTGCCTTCAACACGCTGCAGATCTGGGCACAAAATCACCAGTAACCGCAAATTCCCCAGTCACACCTTGAGCTGCCTGGCAGGACTGCTGTATTTTCAAGCATCATTTCATCCCCGGCCCGTTTCGCATCCATCCCGATGCCCCGGTGCCCCAGCAGAGCTGCCACGGGGCAGGTTTGGGATAGGCATAAGGGCTTTTTCTTCTCAACACCTTTAGTGCCTGAGGAAACTGCTGTGGCTTCCCAGACCCATCCAAGTGGCACCTTGGCAAAGACCTCGGGAAGTTTTCATCGAGTTTCAAAAGAAACCTGATGCAGGACCCGTGCACTTGCAATGCTTTGAGCCTTTTCACTGACTCCAGCCCCACACCTGGGCGGGAGAGGCTTTCCAAGAGAACTGGGTTCCTACAAGCTTTATGGAAACAGGCTATAAGTAGGAATTCATACTCGACCGATCACCAGAGCTGCCCCAGGGGAGAGTGGCTTTCGGAGCCCGTGTCTGGGGGTGTCCCCACCTGCGCTCCCCCCAATGCCACTGGGGCAGTGGGGCTGGGGGCAGCTCCCTGCAGGCACGCCAGAGCTCTGCAGCTATATGGTAGCTTTTCTAAAATAGCCCTTACCGGTGACATTTAAGGTGATGGTTGCATGGGTTTGGGGAGGGGGATTGTTCTCCTGCAGGTTGTTCAATGGCAGGGAACATTGCTGAGCCATCAAGGAGCTGGGGGCCAGGGCGCCGGCTCTGAAGGAGCGCTGCGGGACCATCGGCACAGCACGAGAACAGCCCTGTGCTTCCTCGGCCAAACATTCCCACCCCTCCCAGAAGCAGCTGAACTGGTTACAGCTCACAAAGCAAACTGTATACATACTTCATTTTTACTTTCCCCTCATGTTCCAACAGCAACTGCAGGGGAAAGCTTAAAAAAAAACCACAACAGCTCCAAAAACGATGAATTCTGGCAGTGTAAGGAATGATACTTCCAGTGTACTCCCAATAATCTGCACTGAGCAGAAAATATTTACTGGCTGGAGAGCAGCAGGGCAGGATCTGGAGCCCTGCCGCCAAGCACACGCCTGGTCCCAAGCCCTGTGCAGGATCCTGGCTGGGGCAGAGCAGAAACCGCACACCCGCAACCGGGACCCACAGGCTGCGGCCAGGAGCACCAGTGACCCACTCTGGGTGGGTGAGGATGGCCCCAGGGCCATCGCTGCCTTCCCGGCAGGGTGATGGGTCCCCCATAACCTCTCACCCTGCCAGCCCAGGCACCCGTGGGGCCAGGCTCTATGTCTGGGTCATCTCACGGCTCCTCTTTAGACTCTACCCACCACTCCATTAAACAGATGAGTCTGGTCGGTACCAACCAGCATCACAGAGCATCCTGCAATGCGGGGAGGGAGGGAAGGGGTGGGGGGAGCAGGGTCAGGAAACTCTTAAACCCCATTTGTCTCTCTGCACCTCCCCAGAGGCTGTTAGGGAAGCACTGTCTGTTTTGAGAGTTGTAAGGTATTTGCAAATTCTGGCTTTAATGGGCTGGTGTAAGCCGGGATATCAACCCTGCTCAGAGCTGTAACACCGCGACTTGCTGCAGCGGAGAAACAAGAAGGGACAGGGATTTACTGCGACTCAACACTTCTGTGTTGGCAAAGCTGAAGCTGAACTCCGGCTTCAGCCACTGCTTCTGGTGTTACTGCCTTACCTTAAGCAATTGCTGGGGGTTTTGTAATTACTTTGCAAGGTAAAACAAAATCCCAACCCTTTCTAAAGACAGAAGCGTTCCCCCCCTGCCATCCCTATGGCTGTCGTGGTTTAACCCCAGCCAGCAACTAAGCACCACGCAGCCGCTCACTCACTCCCCCCCCACCCAGTGGGATGGGGGAGAAAATCGGGAAAAGAAGTAAAACTCGTAGGTTGAGATAAGAACGGTTTAATAGAACAGAAAAGAAGAAACTAATAGTGATAATGATAACACTAATAAAATGACAACAGTAGTAATAAAAGGATTGAAATGTACAAATGATGCGCAGGGCAATTGCTCACCACCTGCCGACCGACACCTAGCCAGTCCCCCAGCGGCGAATCCCTGCCCCCCCCTTCCCCGTTCCTAAATTAGGTGGGACGTCACATGGTATGGAATACACTGGTGGCCAGTTTGGGTCAGGTGCCCTGGCTGGGCATGAGAAGCTGAAAAATCCTTGACTATAGTCTAAACACTACTGAGCAACAACTGAAAACATCAGTGTTATCAACATTCTTCACATACTGAACTCAAAACATAGCACTGCACCAGCTACTAGGAAGACAGTTAACTCTATCCCAGCTGAAACCAGGACAATGGCAAAGTCTCTGTGTTTTGTCTCACACATCCACCTGAAGCAGCACCGAGGTATACCCAGTTTCCTCTCAAAACTCCCATTTGCAAAGCTGCTGCTTCACAAAGATGTCCTTGAATTAAAGCCTGGAGTGATCTGCCATTACCTGTTTGTCTAAATTGTTTTAGAAGTGAGTTTCCACCGTTAGGACAAGATTTCCTTCCCTTGCTAATGCTCCAGGATCAAGCGGCAAAGTTGTTCCCTAGTTTGATCTGTGTTACCCATCCCCTTACAAATTCTGCTTGCGTGGGCAGCAGCTACAGCAGAGAGGGGCAGATTCGGTCAGAAATGATCAAGGCAACTCCTGAGCCTTTCATACAAGACTGCAAGGGAGAGAGAGAATGGGAAAAACTCCCCAAGCATCAAGAGCTTTCCAGCCATATGTGCGTAAAAATTTCTTCCTGTGCCACGTGACAGAGGAAGAGGCGCAGACCCATTACACAGTAATAAAAATATGCCTTTGGCAACGTTGAGCCAAAACCTGGAGCTGCTGCAGGAAGCTAGCAATCCGCACAAAAAGGAGTAAAACGTTAACAAAAAAAAGGACCGAAGTCTATATCGCACACCTCTGGGAAGGACGCTGCTGCAGCAGGACGGGGCTTGGGCTCTGCGTGTGACAGCGATCTGCAGCAAAACATCTGCTTAAAATCGTGTAGGTTTCCAGCGCCTGTCAAGATCTCGCTGAAGAGATTAGTTGTGGTGAGTAGATTCACTTTTCCTTTTTTTTTTTTTCTCCCTCCTCTTAACCTTAACTTTGAAAACTTACCAAATAAGGTCTAGATCATTGAGCACTCAGGTTTCCAACGCCTGCACAGGAATCCATAAGGGCAACAGTCGCCAGTTAAAATAAATACTCGAGGAAGGAATCATTCCTCAGACTTCTGCTGGAGTACCCATTTCGTACAGCCGAAACCACAGCCTCTCCCTTCGCTCTGGTACCAATCGGCAGTTTTGGCAACAGGGCTTTAGCTCAGGGCTAGGAAAGGTTTGCCACAGGCATCCCTGGCTGCCCAAAGCTGAGATGGTGATGCAGGCACAGAAGATGCATCGCTCTCCTTTATCTCCTTTGATGTTGCTTTGTGCAATAGCAGATAGCAGATCAAACTCATATCTGGTATAAACTACTTCACTGGCTTATATCAGAAATGAAATACATCCATTTCAGCTGCTGTCACCGGCGGCACACCTTATTTTATCTCAATCAGCCCCACGCTCCCATGGGTTCCTTGTGCCCTGGGGACTCTGCAGGGCAACCACCAGAGCTGAGAATTAGGCTCACGGGGATAATGATTATTTTGAAGACTAATTAAGAAGCCTTGAGGTATGCTGGGAAATTGTGAAGCAGGAAGATGGTTGTTTTGTTTCAGAAAGCCTCGAATATTGAAAGTAAACAGAGTAGAAAGTCATGGTTGTTCATTTGCTGCTGGGTCCCCTCTTGGGCTATCAGACCGTCCCGCTCCTCCCTCCCTCCGAGCAGCAATTGCCCCCAGACTCTCTCTTCTCTTCTCTTCTCTCCCCCACTGCACTTTTCCTCCCTGTGGGTGGGCACACGCCACCACCGCATGGCACAGGACGGCTTCCCTGGCCAAAAATCACCGTCCGGCCACCGCATGTGCCAACAAACCACCCCACGTCTGGCAAACCCTCAGGGATTTTCCCTCTGACGTGAGTTCAGCCCAGCTGCCCTGTGAGCACCAGAAAGTACAACCGATCCTTCGCGCCTGGGGCTCACTCTTAGGGGCAAAAGCTTTTCTTGCAGAAACACCTTTTTAAATGCATATAGGTCTGTAGAATCAGTCTGGCTTCTTAACTATGGAGCGATTCAGGAAGGTCACCTGCAGCAGGGCTGGGACGAGGGTGGTTGCGCAGAGGCTTGCAGGAGCCACACGGAGCAGGGATGTCGTGGCAGCCGAAGCTGGAGGGGACACATGGCCAGAGACGTGTCCCCCAGGCTCCTGCCTCTGGCAGCAGCAAGCCCACCCCACACTGCAGCGGCCAGCAGAAACAGGAGCTGCAGGTCAGGACGGGGGAGCTGCACGGGGCCCCGTGGGGACACAGCTCCTAGGGACGGGGGCTCTCCGGTGACAGAGCCATGCGCTGTAGCTCCGGCGACAAGGAGCGTGCACAGAAAAGCTGTTGGAGAGCCTGGGTTTGCAGTCCCCCTGCACAGATGCTCCACGTGCTACAGAAGTTCATGGGATGCTGGGGTTTCAGCATGGACGGGTCGGGTTCAAATCCTGCTGAGCGTGAGTGTCCGCTTCAGACAGGCTGGTTAGGGCAGCTGGGGAGTCAGGCAGCCCCCCCACTCCCAGCTTTTCTTGATCCTGAGGGAAGCTGAGCCCCAGTCTCCCCTCCCCGGTCCCTGCGGCGGGGAGAGAGACCCAGGACATGGGGCAGCCTCTGCCAAGGGCCCGAGCTCCAGCAGGAAGAGAAGGACCCACCGAAGCGACAAGGGCTGACAACAGAGTGTCCTAAAACAGAAAGGGGGTGTCACGTAAAGGTCTAAACATCCTGTTTCAGACACATTTTTGCTTTGAGTCATTCATTACATTTTATTATGTCATTATAGTGAAGGCCCCTAAACATGTGGCTCGTTACGAAGAGAGAAGCCAGTAAATGCTCAGCCCTGCATGTACCATGCTTGAAAATCAGAGATGCTCTGTCTTTACTGCTGTATTTGTCCTGAGGTATTTTCTATAAAGGTGTGTTCAAGCTCTAAGTTTCAGGAGTGAACACTTTCCAAATCATCCCCTTCCTGGTTTGCTTCCTGACAAGTATTCCCCAAAATTACCCAGTGGGGATCCACAGCGCAGTTTTACAGACCACACTGATTGGACCCACAGCAGCAATTCCCATTGATCCAGCTGAAGGACACAGGGCGTCATTGCCTCTCAAACCCAGCTGATTGACACGTGTCACTCCACCTGTCTGCCTCATCCTGCTACCTCAGGGCCCGGCCAGCCATGCCTATGCTGCGGACACCTGAGCTACCTTGTTTAAGTGAAGCTGGTCCACTTTCTCTTCCCGTGCTGAAATCAGTGCCCGATACTGGTGTGCTCTCCCCAGGTACTGAAAAGCCGAACATTTGCATTTCAGTGGCACGTACAAACTCCAGCCACGCTCAGTCAGACGATGGAAGATCTCCTCTCCTCTCCTCTCTAAGCAGTCCTCCACCACGTTTCAGCTCTCATAACCCCCTGGGCACAGTGCACACTCCCGCACAACAGGCATCGGTCATGACCAAAAAGTCTCCAAACCCCTATTACCAAAGACATTAATTAAAATGTCATTAGAAAAGTAAGACCTCAGCTGAAACCGTGCTGCATGGCCTCCAGTGCCAGGCCTGCCGCCCGTACTGTGAAGAGGAAAGATGCTGATCTGTTTCCAATTTGCTTTTTGGAGCTCATCATACGTTCTACATCGAGAAGCAATTTTCCTTTTAAGGTGGAACAGCATGAGGTTTGTTTTCTTTCAAAGAGATTTCTTTAAGAGGTTATTTATAGAACCTCTTGTGAATGTGACTGTGCTTTGCATCCCACACGCACTGCTGTGATGTGGGATGAAATGTTCTTGTGGAGCTGTTAATTAACACCGACTCAGGAGCTGTGCCAGAGCATGGCTCCAGGTAGCAGAATATTGCCCGCCTATCCAAGTACCAGCACTACTAACCTCCCAGCCTCGGGGTATTTTCTGTTTGCCATTTTTTATGCCATCAGGTCAACTAGCTGGGTTGTCTGAAGGTAATAGAAGTACTTATGGTAAGAAACTTTAAGAGAAGGAGCTGCCCTCCTACCCTGTGCTCCCGCTTGCCAGTTTCTTCTCTACATGAAGCAGTTCCAGCTTTTTTCCAGGTTATGCTCCCCAATGACATTTTTCCTTGCCACAACTTATTAGTGTCATCGAGCTCCAGACACCTCTCACTTTTCTTCTGTGGTTACTGGGAAGCAGGGATGTAGCTTTCCTCGGGATCTCCCCACTCCGCAGGCATGTTAACATTTTGTTTCCCTTTCCGCAAACTGAGAAGCCTTTATTCAACTGTTCACATTAATACTTGTTGGTGATTTCTGTCTCACAAGGCCGTTAAACTGACAACTTTCACCAGCAGCAAATAAACTTAGATATAAGAAAATCAAAAGAGAGCTGAAGAACAAAATGGCTTAGTAGCCAAATCCAGCCCGGAGATCAGTTTTGCATTTCCCACTCCTCTGCGTGTTCTTAATTATACATATCACAGAACTGGGGGGCTCCCACCCAGCATTGATATGTAGCATATTGCTCGCTGGATTTAGAGCATGTAATATGCATTTCCACCCCCTTCAGGAGCCAATACCAGGATGAGAGTGCTAAGGCCAACGTGAAATTTATACAGTACTTTAACCATCTTATTTCCAGTGCACGAGTTAAACATAACACTACTGGGGAGATGCTAAAGCCTCCTGGTATTCAAGTTAATGTCAAGCAGGACCTTGCCTGACCAAAAGGCCATTGACAGATTGAAAGGTCTGGGATGTCCCAGCTCATCTTCTATTGCATCTGTGTTTAACTACAAATTTTCTTCAGCACCAAAGCTTGAAGAAATATGTGAAAGGCAGTTTGTTTGCTTTTCAATTCTCACTTATATTCTGTATTTCATTAGCAGGACTTCAGGATGTGACAAGAAAGCCCATGCAAACAGATGATTCTTGTAAAACCTGTAACCCCCTACCATCAGAGGTAGCTGTAATAAGAGAAAAGACTAAATTTCATAGGAGTCTTTTCCATCAGATAAGGGTGGGCACCTCTTAGCCTGGGGGTAGGAGTTGTATCAAAGTGATACATGGCTAATTCCTTTAAAAAAAAAAAATTTTAAAAAATCCTTTGGCTTTAGATTGATCTCTCCTAATCAAAGAGCTAGCGAACAAACAATGAACCAGCACAGATTTGTATGGGGCAGTTTCAGGCTTCTCGTCTCATTTCTCCAAGGGCTACTCCAGCTACAGAAGCTGAAAGAAAGAAATTGGGCCAGGGGATGCCTTTCATCCCCCCGCCAGCTTGTTCCCATATTCATACAGCTGGGAAGAGCCCGACTCCATCAGCGTGTCCCCTCAGCCCATGGTCAGTGCCCACCAGGGAGCTGCTGGGGAGCTGGTGGCCATGGCCATAACCTCCTTCACTGGCAGAGCAAAGGGAGGAAAAAATCCTCAGCCCAGGCATGGGGAGGCCTTCTGTTCTGGGGAGGGGATGGCAGGAGCACCTTTACCCATGGGTAGTCAGAAACTGATCCCATAGGGGAAATTCTCTTTTCTACTATATAAGTAACTATGTGTAGAACCCATTTTAAATGCTTCTAATACCCACAGTCTTGAGTGGGTCATGCATGGAGGTGGGATTTGTCGGTCAGCCTGATTTTGAGCATCTTCTCTAAGCTGCTGATACATCTAAGCACTATTTCAAGATGCGGTGGAGTTACTTAGGAGTTGCACATGGAGCATAGCTATTTGCAAACAGCACAACGTGCAGACATCCAGAGGGATATTTTACGTATAATAACTGCTCTGTATCATTAGCAGGTTCATGGAAATAGCTTTATTCCAGAAATTATCTTCTATCAGTATCTCCCCAGTCAGGAGTGGAATAAGACAAGCCCAGGAGGCTCAGCCTCCTGTCGTGAATGAAGGCAGAGCCTGGGATGCTCCAAAAAAAAGCCCTTGAGGTTTGCTATACTTAAAGCAATGGCTCGCTTTACAGAGCCAGGAGACTGCCGGGGTTGTAACAGTTACCTATCTTTCCAAGGTGAATGTTAGAAACAAACATAAAGACTGAGCTATTGCCCCCCCAGAGAGGCAGGTCAGCACGGCAAGAGGTTAGAAAACCGCCAGCAGCAGGGCTGGTGACGGCTGCGGGGGGGGGGCTGCACCCCGACACTGAGCCAGAGACTTGGCCAGTGATTTGGCTGCAGATTCGGCTGCAGATTCGGCTGCAGGTTGTGCAGTGCCGCGCGGCCGAGCTGCAGTGAGGAACGGGACAGTCTCACCTAGCCAAGAGGCTCAATTCATACTGGCAGACAAAATGCAGTAAGGACTGCCTCGGCCCAAAACCTCCACAAGCCCATCTTCTAACATCAGCCCTGCATCACACGATGGGTTTTGTGCTTGGTAAGAAATCCCACTGACCCAGCTGCAGGGCAGGTCTTACTGGGGAAGTTTACACCAAAACCCTTTCTCCTTCCTCCGCTCTGGTAGTCCCGAGCGGCTGCTTTCTGCACCCCTCTGCCACCGCTACTTGTGTTTCAGGGGAAGGGAGGCCCAGGGAACAAACAAAACGATGGATGGCCGCAGATACAGACTTAGAGAAGAGCGAGTTTGAAAACAGTATTGGTCAGACCCAGAAAATTCCATGAACCAAATCCTTGAATTCATGTCACACCAAATCAGCTTCCCCACCCTGTCAAAAAAAGCCCAATTACCTCCCATTTTCATGAAAGTCTACACAATAAACCGTCCCAACGGAGGGGACACAGCCGTACCCACACGTGCCAGCTACCACACATAACAGCCACGTCCCGTCTCCTTTTTACAGGCTGCGCCATGATCTCCGCTGTCCTCCTCCTCTGGACTGTGCCCTGTGTGGCAAACCACATCCTCGGGGGTTTTGCCAAGGGAACGCTGCAGGAAGGTCCCCAGCTGGCGTGCAGCCTGCCCGGACCCCCCGGGCCACCCGGCCCCCCTGGCGCACCCGGGGCTCCAGGGACGGTGGGCAGGATGGGATTCCCGGGCAAAGATGGCAAGGATGGCAAGGATGGGGATAAAGGCGAGCACGGCGATGAAGGTAAGAGACAAGTGCTTCGTAACACAGGGGTAAAATGTAAAAGCAATAGTGCAACAGCCCAGTTAACAGCAACCTGTCACCCCAAATCGGAGCCCCAAGACAGATGACATCTCATAGGAAACTCTTCTAGAAATTTCCACTCTCCCTCCTCCAACATCTCACAATTGTCAGCTCCCGCCAGGAGGGTTCAGACTCACATTATTTGCTGATAGCATCTTGCTTTATGCAATTCCTATTGGCTTCATTTTGTTATGAAGTGAGATTTGCCCTATTCTGATATATGCTGTCTAGACGAGACAAAGCGGTGGTCTCCGACTCCTGCTCTCAAGCAAAACAGGTGAAAAAATTAAGTACTTGCTCCCTGGAGCGCTCTAGCTGGGTGAGAGGCACTGTTCTGACCATGCTTAATCTAAACCAAAGCAAACAACCTTTCTTTAATCCTGAGGTGGGGCTGTCCTTTAGATCCAGCCTTACAGTCAGCAAGTATCAAGACCAGCTACAGTGAGAAAACAGTGATTTCCCATTGCCACACTAGAGTGCACTCCTGATTCAGCATAACACCAGCATGCCAAAGCCGCAATTTACTCTCTTCTCCTACCCCCAAACCAGGGAATCTGGAGAACAGGTTTTCAACCACAGCTGCATTTAAATATGCTCCAGCAGGTCAAGAGATGGGGTATAAATCCCCATGAATTTGTCTTGTATCAGACACTGCTGCAATCAGCACTAATCAGTGGTTTTGGCATCACTGTAACATCCCAAATCGCTTCCCACCTCAAGGCAGTCCCTGTATCAGGTGTCTTCTGGTTCACGACTGATTCATCCCCTAGCTAGAGTGGGATTCTTACTGCACCTTGAATTTATTATTTTTTTTTAAACAACAGTTTCACGTTAACTGTGAAAAAAAAAAATGAGACAGGAGATTAAAAGTACTCCCATCTGCTCAAAGCAAGGTTCCAAAAGCTTCACAAACCTGTCCCACTCCTGAAAAAAACCAAACATTTAAAGCTTGCTCTTGGCTAGCTTTATAATTAATTACTTCTTTTTCTCAAGTGAGCCAGCTAATTGAACCAGCCTTTTGGTCCTTAAAAGGGACAGACTGTCCTGCTCCCACGTCCCATTGTTATCATGCCAACTACCTACCTGACAGAGTTAGTCAGTCCTGACAGATGTCCAGCCCCAGGTGGTATTTCATCGGGATTCTCACCAGCAATGTTTTCCTCCTAAATGAAAATATACTGCTGCAATGATACAACCCCTTTACACTTGCCAAATCATCTCTTTCACTGAAAAATTTACAAGGTTATTTGTCTTCTAGGTCTACAAGGCAGAACAGGAAACCCTGGCAAGCCAGGACCAAAGGGGAAAGCAGGAGCTATTGGCAAGGCAGGCCCACGAGGGCCCAAGGGTTTAAAGGGTAATCCTGGGAAAAACGGGGCACCGGGAAAGAAAGGGCCCAAAGGGAACAAGGGCGAGACCGGGATGCCAGGACCCTGCACCTGTAATGCCAACAAAGCCAAATCTGCCTTCTCTGTGGCAGTCTCAAAGAGCTACCCAAGGGAAAGGCTGCCCATCAAATTTGACAGGATCCTGATGAACGAGGGAGGACATTACAATGCTTCCAGCGGGAAATTTATATGCAGCATCCCAGGTATTTACTACTTCACTTATGATATCACTTTGGCCAACAAACATTTGGCCATTGGCTTGGTCCACAACGGACAGTACCGGATCAAGACTTTTGATGCCAACACTGGGAACCATGACGTTGCCTCTGGATCAACCATCCTTTCTCTGAAGCAAGAGGATGAGGTATGGCTGCAGATCTTTTACTCAGAACAAAATGGGCTCTTTTATGATCCCTATTGGACAGACAGTTTATTTACTGGCTTCCTGATATATCCTGATCAAGATTATCTCAATGAAATATAGGATGAGAAACTAGCCTGTGGGAAAAAATAGGAAATGCATGAGACCTCAGTCCAGCAAAGTGTAGCCTGTACATGGACATGTGTGGGATTATCATACGATTCCACATTTTTGGCGCTAACAGCCTGTATTGGCTATTTAGATATCTACTTGATGTCATCAACTAGTCCACAGGGTACCAGGACCAGCAGGACTCACTTTTAAGCAGCCTCATGAATTTCTAAATCTCAAAGCCACCCATTATGTTTTCCCTGGTGATTCAACACACCATGGACATGTAACTCAAATACTGGTGCAGAATGCTTTGATTATTATATTATTATTCTAAAGCATGGAAACCAACAACCATTGCCTGAAAGCTGGGCTCAGAAGTGCCACTGATGCTGGAGATGGTATCACTGCGTCTCCTCCCTCTACACCCCATAATAGTATAATCCTTGTTAATACAGAGTTACACTTTACCAGCTACTTAAGAGTCAGAAAGCTGTCAGCTAAAGTTATAAGAGTAGCTCTCAGCCTCATCAAAGCAGCACTAATAAGCAAAGGCATCTGGTCTAAATAGGAAATGACACAAAAGAGAGATCTCACTTCAAAGGTTAAAGGTAAGACGACTCGTAAGACACGAGCTGTTGCACTGAGCACCACTGGCATTTCTCAGATTTCAGCCTCGATATACCAGCGCTGGAGTCCTGCATCTGGTTTCAGACAAGCGTTGGTAACGACCAGAGCCTAAACTGGACTGCACAAGCCAAATACCTGTGGGCCTCCAAGCCATGGTGGAAGATGAACTTTACAGATAAGACTCAACTGTCAAAGACAGCATAAAACTTCACTCCAGAAACAGATTCATTAATAACCCCCTTCCGTCATCCCTGGCAGCTTTTGCTGGAAGAAGATAGAATCATAGAATCATTTAGGTTGGAAAAGACCTTTAAGATCATTGAGTCCAACCATCAACCATACCCCCTAAACCATGTCCTGAAGTGCCTCATCTACATGCTTTTTTAATACCTCCAGGGATGGTGACTCAACCACTTCCCTGGGCAGCCTGTTCCAATGCCTGACAACCCTTTCAGTAAAGAAATTTTTCCCAATGTCTAAACCTCCCTTGCCGCAACTTGAGGCCATTTCCTCTTGTCCTATCTCCAGCCACCCGACAGAAGAGACCAACACCCACCTCGCTACAAGCTCCTTTCAGGTGGCTGTAGAGAGCAATCAGGTCTCCCCTCAGCCTCCTTTTCTCCAGCCTAAACAACCCCAGCTCCCTCAGCTGCTCCTCATAAGACTTGTGCTCCAGGCCCCTCACCAACTTATACTTGTGCTGCTGCTGAGATCCTCCTCAAGGGCTTAATGCTACAGCTAGACTATAGCTTAAATGCTACTTTGCTTTTTTGATGTTGTATGTCAAATATTACAGATGCTCCAAAATCAGTGGTTTGGTTCTGAACTGTATGGAAAAAAACCCAGAAAACTCAAAAGCTGAACTTCTGCTCAGCTAAGCTTTTTGCTTTTGCTAAGCGGAGCTTAGCAATTTTTTTTTTCCTCCTCTGTATCAGCTAATACAGCGACATGCTCCAAAATGGTTTGCTATTACCAGAGCAAAGAGTTCTCCTGCTATAAAGCCTCTCAGTCCAGCTACCTTGCCCCAGGGTGTCCAATGCTCCTGTAACACAGAGGTCTCGGTCTCAGGAGCCAGATGGAAGGAGTCTCTCCCTCGCTGTCAGATACATCTTCTTGGTTTCCAGTCATATTTCTCATCTCCTTTATCACTTGGTGAAAACTCTCATGAACTTCTAGCTCCTCTAATCCTCATATTTAGGCATTGAAGGGATATCCCACAAGAACAAAGTTGTGGGTTTTTTTTCCAATCTTACTTTTACAAGTCAAAAATATTTGTGTGATTTTCATGAACTGCAGTAATTGTGTTGTATCTTACAAAAATCTTTTCAAATACATTTTATAAAATAAAGCTGAACAAAAGTACTGCTAGTACATCAAGAATAGTCTTGATATTTATAAAAGTGATTTCCTGGAAGGTATTTCAAAACCGTGTTACAGATTCCACAGACACTGTTGGATTTAGTGATGGATTTTGTAGGGCTGGTGCAACAGGAGTATTTCTCCCTTCCCGGCCCAGCAAGTTGGGAAATGCACAGAATTTTCTGCTCTCTGTGCAAGAAAACCTGCAAGGTAGAAGAATAGGATCTGTCCATTCCCCCAAAGCTGCTCACCCAGATGTCCTTTCCCTGACAGTGGTTGCTCAGATAATATATTTTGTTCCAAATCTCTCTCATTCAGGGTGTGCTGGGGTGCATTTGCAGGCGGCTTCTCAAGGGCAGCAGCAGTTCAAGCATTGCATTTCCCCCTCAGTCCCACCCGGACAGCCCAGGAGCCCAGCGGGGACAATAACTGCTTTTTGGCTGGCCCGAGTTGCACGCAGGTCTCTACCTGACGCAGGTCCTCCAGCAACTGTACGTGTCAGGGGCAGCGCAAGGGAGGCGGTGGGACACGTGGGAGGGTATTGCGTCTCCACACCACCACCCAGCTGTGCTGCACCCAAAAGGGAAATTACATAGTACAGCTTTAATTAATCCAGTAGCGCTCACAGCCCACTGCTGCCAGAAGACAGAGACCTGGCTGCCCTCCTCAGTTTTTTCCCCTTGATTCAGTGCATTACTCAGCCCCAAAAGTGGGTATTTTGGGGGGGTTCTTTTTTTATTGTTTGGGTTTTATTTGTACTCGGGTTAGTTCTCCAATGATTTTACGAGCAGAATCCACTTGGCACCAGGCAGGTACCAGAGCTGGGAGGGGATGGGAGAGCTTCACAGGGAATAAGCCTGAGAAGAGGAGGGTGGAGAGGAAGCAGCAGTGAGGAATTAGATCAGCTCAGTCTTCCCTTGTTATCTCCAGGGAAGGCCCCAGCAGGCAGCATTTCCTCCCACTGTCAGCCCTCTCAGGGGCACATGAGCTGGTTTCCCCAGATGAGAAGCAAGGGAAGTTTTTAACTGTCTGGCATAGCGTCCTTTTTATTCTAGTGAAAAGGAAAACCTGCAAACGAGTCTTTAAAGTCTGGAATATCAAAATGCAAATTATAAAGAGAACCACCGACCCCCGCTGAGTGCTCAGCGCGATAGTGCTTGCTCTCAGTTTGGGGCTAGCCGGTCCTTCCCGCAGGAGCAGCACAGGACCGCTGGCTCCAGCCTGTTCCCGTCCTCCCTCGGGACCTGCCCCAGCCGCCCCAGCAGGTCACGGTGCTGGCCTCTGCGCCACGCAGCTCAGACCCCACCTCGGGCATCTGCTGCCATACAGGACTCCGAGCAATGGAAAACCCAAACGAATAAAATGTAGCAGGCAAGAGGGAGAGGAACAGCTTCTCCAGATTGTTTAACCTCCCATTGGGCTGAAGTAATTTAAAGACATGAGTGCTTGAAGTGATACACGTGGGTTCCTCTTGCACAGGTTCCTCTGAAAATGATGAATTTCCTCTTATGAGGCCTTAAGAGCAACTTGCATGCTGAACAAAATGTCTCCACTCAGTCTAGTCTTGCAAGAAGAATCATCTCAAGCAGCTGTGGGCTCTCCTCCTCCTGCCTCACCCAGGAGAAGAGGGAGGGAAGGGCAGCTGGCAAGGTACAAGTGTGTCTGGGTCACTACAGGGCCAATCACTGAAGTACTAAAAGGGGGTAAGAACCCTCCACAAAACTCAAAATGACTGGCTCAGGCTTCAGAGGATTTTAAAAATAACACATTCCAGCTCGCTCCTGCATCTTCAGGCTGCGTTTTGGTTTGTGCTGCCATTGTCCTCCAGCCAAGCAGTTATTTACTTTGTTTTTAAACTGCAACTGAGATTTACATAAAGTCTCTTTATTCCAGAAGCACAACGTTTCTGGAAAACCACCAGATAAAGAGCTCTGGTTTTCACAGCCAAGCTGTCTCAAGAGACCATCACTCCCACGCAGGCTGCTCACCCCAGCCCAGGCAGATGCCCGCACCTCTGGCATGGTGGGAGAAGAGCTGGGAACGGTGGTAGCTGGGTGAGCACACGGGCAGATGCCATCAGGAAGGAAGGAGGAATGTCCTGGCTGAACAGGATTCCATCCACATCTGCCACCCTCACACAAGACCTGTTACGCTGCAGCATCCTCCTTCACAGCAAGTGTCAGGGCTGCCCTTTGCACCACATTTGGGCACAAGCGAATCCCTCCGGCACATCCAGCGTGCCAGGGCAGGGAGGCAAGGCAAGGCAGGAGCACCCACCTTCAGTGTTCAGTCAGCGACAGAGAAAAGGCTCAGCGGGCTCAGCTTATGGCTCATTAAAGACCAGCACAGACCTGGCTGTGAACACATGTACCTGCCCAGGTCCCCTACAAGGCAGAGGAAGGTTTCTCTGCCAGAGGAGCTTGTCTCCACTCCCACGCAGCCTTCTCTCTCCCACATCCACCCCCAATGCTACGCAGCAGCGCACTTCCAGCTCAGGCAAAGCTGTGATTTCACACTCTCTGAGCGCTCTGCACAACCATCAGCAGGGTGGGAAGCACTCAGCACGGGATGAGCCCAAGGACAAGTCTTCCTGCCTGCTGCAGCTTCTGACCCTTTAACTCAGCCTCCCAAAGCCCTTCTCCTCCTCCCTTTAGGGCTCATCTACTCAAAAGGATCTCAAAGTTGGCTTTTTCTGTTTGCTTTTCATTTTTGTTTTGTTTTATTTTAAAACCATACATTTCAATGCTAACAATGAAAAGAAAAAATAACCATCAAAAAATATTTTCACTCTAGAAAATTAACATTAACTGTGGACTCAATGTACACAGGCTGTCTGGAAAGTAAGGAAGCGATGTCGCAGCTGGAAATAAAGGGAAGGCAGCACCTCCCCTGTGCAGCCCATGAGCCCGGCGCAGCCCTGAGCGCCTGGCGCTGCTGAGCTTCAGCACTCACCCAAGCAGAGCAGCGCCTTCAAGTCTCAATCGCATCTTCCTTCTGGGGGACTAAGGAGAATCCAGGTGCATTTACCAGTCACCCTGGTTTGCCCTGCTTCCCAGGTGAGCCTGCCCTCAGTTACACCAGTTAACACCCAACAGTCAGCACCCCAATGCTTAAAAAAAAAAAAAAAAAAGTGGGGGCAAGTCTTTTTTTTCCTCTTCTTCCAGGTTTTGTCAACACTGCCTCGCCAAGCAGCACCACGTCCCTGAAGACCGTGTCATGGCAGGCCCACGATAACATTACACAGCCCTGGGGGCCGCATGGCTGCTGGCAGCTCTCTGCGCCGTCCCTGCTGTCCTGCCTCCTGGCAGCCACAGCCCCTTCCCACTGCCAAGGGCCATTTCTGCACTTGAAACAAGCCAGGTCCAACAGTAGAAACTGCAGAGTTACACCAGGACAGCACAAGTCCGTGACCCGCAGCTCCCCGTGCCCCACTCCAGCGCTGCTGTGACCACCGTAACGGCCCCGTCATTCCTCCCTGCGCTTTTCAGCCACTGTGTGCAGGAGAGGCCATGTCCTCCGGGTGCTTGACGGGCAGGTCGAGAAGTGACAGACCTCTACAAGGAAGGGTATGTTCACAGAGTTTCTAGTTTCCATGTAAACCACTGGCTGAGAGGAGGAACAAGAAAATGAGTGCTCAGACCAGGAAGGAGCAGGGATGAGGGGGTGGTGTGCTTGAAGGGGAAATTCAGGGGAGGGGGGTTGGCTTGTGCATGGAGCCGGTTCTTGGGCATGAAGCTCAGATAATTCAGGCTGCTGGGCAGCAACGGGCCCATGAGCCTCCCCTGGGGGCTCTCAGTGCCCCAAGGTAAGGCACGAGCATCCCAGTTCAACCCACTGAGCATCAGCAGAAAGCTAGGAACTGCAACCATTTAAAAGCCTTTGAGTAGAACAGCCTTTTCAAGCTACACGGAAGCCCAGCAGTGTTTTCCTTAAACGCTAGAACACTATCTGTAATATTGTTCTTTCCTTGCACTGTCGCAGGCTTAGTCTGGCATGGATACACACCCAACAGCAGCTTACTGGGGGTAAAGCCCTTCTTACAAGCCAGCCAGGCTTAATAATTACAGCTCCTAAGAACAGTCCTAATCCTATAACACTGTCCTTAAAAAAGCCAAGAAGTCATTCATAGCTTGCGTCTACCAACAGCAGAGGAAAGCAGGTTGCAGGTCTCCAAACCCATGAACCCCACATGGAAAGATGCAGCCTTCTGCAAGGGCACAGACCTTCCACACCTCTGACCAGCTTGCTAATGGTTCTGTGTTAAACCTGATCCAACTAAGTCAGTAAAGCGAGGGTACAGCTCCACACAGCTTACAGGATCTTCCCCTGTGCATTTTTTTGCTGGATCAGGCTCTCGCTACCCAGCCCCATCGGTGCTAGCTCTTGGAGGGCACAGGACAAGCCAGATTTGGGCACAATTCCACAAATCACATCATCCCATTTTAACACTGCTGAAGGAAGAGGCCCCACTTACCTCTTGCTGGTCAGGGCTGCACCTCCTTGCTTTGTACTGGCTTCAGATCCCTCTGTGAACCAACATCACTCTCTAAAACTGCAGAAAACTCACGCAGTAGAAAAACTAGGTTCAGTATGGTAGATCAGATAACAAAAATGCATGAAAAGTGACAGAGGAACCATGCAGGCAGGGCAGTGGAAGGTGTGGACAGACAGAGAACCAGAGTTGACAAAGCTCTTCCTCCTCATCAACAGGAAAGCATTACACTGTGTGAAAGTACTCAAATTGGCTTAAATTAGGGCTCAGCTGTTGCTGAGCCAATCTAGCTTTGGGATCCTGGTGAAATGGGAGGCACCTGGGTAGCAACAAGTTGGGCTGCTCACCTGGGGGGGGAGAAGCCCTGGGGGAGGTGTTGGGCCTCGTGTAGGTGCGAGGTGGTCCCTGTTTGAACTGGCATCCTTGTTGGGTGTGAGGGAAACTCCTCTCCACCTCCAGGAGCAGGTGAGGTTGTGAGGGATAGAGGAGCGAACAAGAGGCTTTTTCACGTCTTCCTGACACACACAGCCTCCCTGGCAGGAGCACAGGCACCAGCAGGTGCTGCCTGTGTTATAGCTGAGACTTGGCTAAAAAGCCCGTTTTTTCCACTCAAGCTCAAAGAAAAGCAGCCCAGCTCCTTGCTGACACAGGTACAGCCTCTCCCTGCCCTTGGTGCTGTCTCTTTGCCAGAGTTTCCACCGCATTGCTTCCCCAGCTGAGCCCCTGCCTCCTCCGAGCCCTTCGTGCTGGCAGGTAAGATACAGGTTGCCTGAGCCAATTTTTGGTCACTTTGTGGTTTGTGCCTTCAGCTATCTTCAGATAGCTTGTTGCCTAAAAGCAATGTTATTGACCCAGCACTCAGAATGGTAGCACTAGTGGTAAAGATGTTAACTTGCTTAGTTAAACTGATTTTTTTTAAGGGGAAAAAAACCCCCTCAACATTAACCATTTCATTTACTTACAAACTCAACATGTATCAGTGAAGTTTTAGTAACTCTGTATCTGTGCCTTACCCAGCCATGACTTGCTAATGATGAAAGAGTAACATAAAAATTCTCAAAGTTAATATAAACCCTATGCAAACCTACTTTGGGAATTTATATGGGATTTTATGTTTACCTCTCTTGGTCTGTCTTTTAAAATACTTGAAAATTAAATCAACACAGTTCTGTTGTGGCTAAAGCCTGTATTTTAACCCAAACTTTACCCATTATATCAGAACCTGATGAGGATTTGAATGATCCCATTTGGATGGAAAAAGAGACACTGCAGCTGCAGTCAATTTTTACAATATCAATGTGTTAATGATAATGTCTGTATGTTGTTCATTTGACTATCAGATGGAAGAGTACTGGATTCCGTGTTTTATGTCCATGGCCTTGCTGGCACTCCCTCCTTCAAAAGAAAGCAATTCCAAGGTTCAAGGCTATGTCTGAGCTCTTATCAAATCCAGAACTACTGCGCTCTCTGATTTGTTACTGTGAATATTTTATAATATCAAAGACACTGTTGCTTGGGTGTTTTTTTTAAATCAACAGGGCAGTCTATTTGAGCCTTGCTAACAGCCATGCTACAGAAAGGAGAACCTTATTCATTATTTCTTTCCATTGTTAATATCAATGCAGTTACTGAAGGAAACTTTTGGTACATCACACTTAATTTATTTTCAGATGGAACAAGTGAAACACATGGACCATATTCTGGAAAAATAAAATCTTTTGGCTGCAAAATTAAAACCAGCGTTATATGGAACAGTTTTCTATTTCACATGGAATCTCAAGATTTTTTTAAATAATTCAGATTTAGAAAATACAAGAGTTTTAAATCAGTAGATGCTATGGACATGAGTTTCTGAAAATCCATACCATGTTCATATCATTGAAACTTTATTTCAAAGAACTGATACTCTTTCTTTCAAATGATACCATTGGTTTGATTTGCACTGAAAAAAAATTGAGAATTATATTGATATAATACGTGCATATAAAAACTGTTATGGCAAATTAATATATCATTGTATGAACTGCAAACAGACTACATTGTAAAGAAATGCTCCGGCTGTTATTCAACAAAATAGTTAAGCATGTGCTCAGTTTTAAGCAAAAAGACAAGATATTTTTTTCTTTGCCTTAAATTTAAGGGACCTAAGTACTTCAAGGGATACTGGGATGTACTTAAAAGAAAACAGGGGAAAATTATTTCTGATGGACACTTGGTGGCAGCTTTTATCTGTAGGCTTAATAGCTGTTGACACTTTACTTCACTGCTTCTCTTTTATAGCAGGGGACAAGCCAGCAAACACAGACTATAAACAACTGGGGTATGTTTTCCCCAGAAGATTTGGTCAACAGCTTTCTTTGATCACAAAAATATTTTCCCAGGAATGCTAAAATCAAAATATTTATTTTGACAGAAGCAGGCAGATTTTTGTTGTTCCTTTCCTTTTAAGAAACCAACCGAGGAGCAAACGTTTTTAGGAGGTTCTTTTGCAAATTTGAGTGCAGAATGACTGGCAATTATTTAAAAAAAAAAAAAAAAAAACACAAAAAAAACCCAAAAACCAAACCACCCTAATTCTAAAAATGACATTTAGTTCTTTAAATGGGAAAGCCATTGCTAGGACTGGTAAACTTCCTTATGAAAATTCTTCATCCTTAACGGCTCAACAGCGCGATTTGGGTATAAAACAGGTTGTGTGGTGGGTTTGTTTTTTTTTTTTTTTTTGGCTCCTGGAATTGTTGAAGCAGAGTGCTGAGAGACACTTGTTGAAAGATTTCAGTTCCATGTGCTGAAATATCCACTGGACTATAAACACGGCCCTCAAAGGCCTGGAAATAAAGCTACGTGGTGCCTGATGGTTTCGTGGGCTCTTTGGGCACAAAACTTGGAAAGGATGAGGGTCCTTGGGTTCCCAGGGCGCAGCAGTGACCGATAACCTGCCTAACGCTTCGAGACGGGGTGAGCTCCCGTGTCAAACCACGAACCGCCGAGTTGCGTGGCAGCACGTCAGGGTCCCGCTATAGCCGGTGCTGTGCACTGCTGCGTAATAAGGATGGGACCCGTCCCGAAGGCATGAGATACGGGTTATGCCTGCAGTATGGAGAACGGGGGGCAGCGTGTACTCCGGCAGAGGACAGAGCTGCCTCCTTGGCACCGTGAGCGGGAAACCTTGACGTGTGGCCCGAAAGGGAGCTGTGCTCCTGCCAAACCTCACGCTCAGACGT
The DNA here is from genome assembly GCF_964188355.1 of Buteo buteo. NCBI lineage: Eukaryota > Metazoa > Chordata > Aves > Accipitriformes > Accipitridae > Buteo > Buteo buteo. Next base: position 13,444,695 of record NC_134194.1, on the reverse strand, counting down.
AGGTGAGCGCTTCTATCTGCAGGTTTCGGGCAGCTTTAGATAAGGCATCCTGTACTGGGAACCCTAAACCGAAGAAAAAGTCCATCTCCTCCGTTAATCCTGAGGGTATTTATTGGGTATTCGGCGCCTTCGTTCCGGGGAGAAGCCTCGCGTTCCGTTTCCCCCGGCGCTTTTCCCTGCGCTCCCCTCCCCGGCCCAGCCAGGAAGACAACCAAAGGCCGCAGACCCCCGCCAGCCGTGCCGGGCTGTTGCTGGTTTGCCCTCACGCCCCCCGGGCCGGGGCTCCCCCCGTCCTCCGGCGGGGGCCGCGCACAGGTGCTGCCGGCCGGGGGGGGGCTCAGGGGCACGGAGGGGAAGGACCTGGCCCTGCCCTGGGGCAGGCAGCTGTTAATTAGCGCTAATTAACCTAAGAGGGGGGGCGGCAGCAGCAGCACCCCTTTCCCGCCCCTGTCGCCCTCCTCCTCCCGCCGGCGGCGGTTGGGGGCCGCGGGCAGCGCTGCCGCCGGCACAAAGCGCCGAGCCCTGGCGATGGCTCCCGGCCACGCGTGGGCGGTGGGCGCCCGCTGAGGGGCTGCTGGGGGTCGGCGGATGGACGTCTTGCGCGGCTCCTGGCCGTGACCGCGGGGGCGGGCCGGGGCCGGCGGAAACAGCCGCGGGGCTTCGGGCCACTTGTCCGGCTGGTTCTCCCTCCCGGCAGGGCGGCCCCGCGTCTCGTCCCGGAGCTCCGGCTGGATGGGAAGGAAAAGGATGGAGGAGCAGTGGTGGAAGGGGGAGCTGGCGGCGGACATCCACCGGACCCTGCGGACGAAGGTCGGGTCCCACTTTGTTCTCCCTCCCCCTCGCTCTGCCCTCCGCGCTCTGCTCCCCGGCAGAACCGCCCGGGCACCGGCCCGCGGCTGCGGCTCGGCGGTGGCCAATCTCGCCTTCGGCAGGTCCCCCCGGAGCGGGTTCGCGCGGAGCCCCTGCCGGGGCTCTGTTCGAAACCAAACCTGCGAAAGCTGCTACCCAAAAGTACCTGCCTGCAACTTTTCAGCGGCTTTAACTTAGCCGGGGTGTTGACGACTCGTTGCGTTAAATGCTGACAGGGTGCTGGTGGTGACCCGCAAAAAATCAGCGTATCGTAGGATCTGGAGGAACAGCGTTGCTGCTCTTCCAACAGATCAGTGCTCCAGTTCGAGGAAAAGGTAGGAGGACCCTGTTCCCTGGCAGGCTGCGGAGGAGCTGAGAGATGTACGGACGTGGCTTGTAGTGGCTCTTCTAGAAGTTGTGTATCGTTTACTCATGGACTGGAAAACCAGTAAGATGTCCTGCAACAAGCCAAACAGTCCGGTCGGTGTTTGATGAACTGGTGTACTTCTACAGAGAGCCGGTAGAACTAAGGCTGTTGGTTTACTTTTCACGTTTCCTTAGGTAGACTCCCAACTTCAGAGAGGCTCTAAATGCGGTTAGCTAGGTAACGTGAGAGAGAGCCCTCAGCAAATACTGACTGCCTGCACTTGACACAGCTTTTAAGTTACTAAAGTTATGGCTAGCAAAGTTAGTGCTTTGGACATTCGGTTCCCTTTGTTTTCTTTACAGGCATTTAGCAATAAATTGTGTCAGGTGAGTTAATTGTTATCAGGTCCCTGTGAGGGGGTTGGTTTTTCTCATGTCCTCCAGCTGAGGCAGGTCTTCCTGGCAAGGGGGAGGAATAACTGAGAGAATCCAATTGACAGGGTGTTAAAAGGTGGGGGGAAGCTTTGTTTTTTGGTTGTTTTGGGGTTGTTTTTTTGTAGCGTATCCGCTACCTCTTAATCAACTATTTCATTCTTCAGCCTGCTTTCTGGATGCATCTGATGATTCTAGATTGCTAAAACAACTTATTTGTATATATGGATACTAACCTAGGCCAGCTGAAATGACAAGAATTTTTGAATTCAAGGAACCTGCAAAGAGGGAGAAGGATCTCTGGGCTGTTCTGCTGCTTCTGCTCTGAGGAAGGTCTACAAGTCTTACTGTGTGGACAATTCTAATCCTAATTCTACCCACCTTGTAAGGACGTCTTTTCTTTTTGAATGAAGTACTACATGAGAATCCAGAGTGCAAATATATCAAGCAAAAATAATCACAGCCCCTAAAACTTCTTTGGTTCACTTTCTGTGATTTTTTTTTTTTTCCTCCCCGAAGTAATACGCTGCAGAAACAACTCTTAAGTATATTGCCAAGGTTTGCTTTTCTGATGTCTAAAGTGTCAGAATTTACTGTAGAAGGTTGTGAAACTCCTCAAAAGGATCCTTCAGCAGTTTGGGAAGATAAGTAGTTTTGAGGTACTGAAGTCAGTTTTGTGAGCATGGACCAGTTTTAGGGATGCCTGTGGCCATTGCATAGAACAAAATAAGCCTCAGTAGTGACATCCTCACTAGAGTATTAGTGTCTTAGTGCGTTATTAGTGTACTAGCATGTTAATACTGGAATACAGGAAATTCAGGCAATGGTACCCCTAAGCCTAAATGACCTCTCTGATTTAAGGTACTTGCTGAGGAGTCCTAGTCTGGAACGGTGTGTGTCTCTGATCTTGGGTAAGAATAAACAGGCCTTAGCTTTCGCATGTAAATCTGACAGGAAAGTTAAAGATGCTTGTCAAGGAAGTTGAAATGCATGTTGCAGGCTAGCCCACTTCTTTTGAAGAACACGCTTAAACTCTGGGTTTAAGGTGAGGAATAAAATGCCCCTTTAAAATAACATAACTCTTTTCCTAAAACAACTGAAAGATCATTAAAAACACTTTTTTTTCCCCCAAAAATAATTGAGACGCATTAATGTAGGACATGTATGTCCTAGGTTTTATGTTAACAACCGGAAAAAATATTATGCCATCCCTCCCATCCCCCCAGTTGGCTTTGGAAATTCTTCTTAACCTCATTGAAAGTTAGTGTCCTTTGTGACAGATGTTGTGTGCAGTATCTGATGGATATGTTCTGCATGAGAGCAGATACTGAATGCGTGTGGTATACCTGGCTTCTAATTCAGAGAGGGCTGAAAGATGCTGTGAGGCTTTGTGACTTCTCAAAGGCTCTAGCTCAATGCAGAGGAAATTAATAGCCCCTGAATTGTCTGACTAGTAAAATATCTGCTGTGATTATTGGGATGTAGTATTCAGCTTAGCGGGACTGTATTGTGTTAGTTACTGAGCGTGCTGACCTAGTGGAGCAAAATGCTTAAATTCCAAAAGTGCTACACACATCCTTTGACTTTAAATGAAAGGTTAAAGTGTATCCCTGGATTAGGCCAGAACATTAAACCTGTTGCAAGACTGAGCCGGGAAGGAAAATAAAAATTGGAGCATACTGTGTGTGTTTGTGCTAGAAGAGCCTAACACACACCAAGCTGAAAAAGGTGCTGTGTGTATGCATTGATATTTTCTGGTACTTCTACAATGGCCCTGTGTAACTGTTAATGGAAAGGTGCTGGTTGTGCCTGGCAGCTGACTTCCATATCAAAAATCAGAGACCTCTCTGGACGTGGGACTACTGCAACATCTGTGCAAAACTCTTCTGTCTGCTTCAGTAGCCCTGAATATGATGCAAGTGTGGAAAGCTGAGTAACAAGTCAGTGTTGGCGTAGTTTGTTTGTTTGTTGTTTAAAGTTGAGGAAATACTTTGCTTTAGAAGGCAGCCTTGAGTGTCCCAGAAATAAGTGATATCTGTTTGCCATTCCTCCCCCATTTTTATGCTTATGTTGGGCTGTTTCCTTCCAGGATATGTTAATTTCCTGAAATTAATAAGAATTACTAGATCTGCCTGCATTTCCCTCTTTATTCATCTCTTGCATAGCTTCTCAGAGTAGGGCCAAATTTTACAGGACTTGTTCCTTGCGAATTTAAAAGGTTAATAATTGTAACTTGATCTTTTTAAAGGCAGTCCAAATTACTGTCTGCAATTACTTTCAGCCAGTTCCTTGCGAATTTAAAAGGTTAATAATTGTAACTTGATCTTTTTAAAGGCAGTCCAAATTACTGTCTGCAGTTACTTTCAGCCAGGTGAGGAGAGCTGATCCTCTTTCTGCTGAAGGCAAACAGTGCTTTGCTGTTAAGTGGTAAAAATGTCTGAGTGATTTCCTCTAGGTAAAAGCTCCTCCACACCTGACTCCCAGCTCCTCTTGGTTTAAAGATCTTAATGAGGAAATGCTGTTTACCATCACGGTGTGTTTCATTTTATTTTGACGTGCAACATTTCCCTTTGCTTTGTCCATGGTGTCAGTCTGGACTGCGGTCTCTGAAGCAGGAGTGTAACCCAAACAGGGTTTGTTGTATTCTTCACTGGTGTGAAGTATGGTGGTGTACTCTTCACTGGTCTTTGAGTACTGTCACCATAAATGCATTTCTTGCAGTTTTAAATCATCCTGTTAGAAGTAGTACAGGATCCTGTTATTAAGTTTTTTCACTAAAAGCTTTGGTAGAAACACAACCTCTTCCTCTTCTCCCTGCACCTGGCATATGTCCCTGTATGTATTTTCTGTAGTTGTGCCAAAGCATCTGGTTTACTTGACCTGTTGGTAGTGTGAAGGTCTTGATGTAACGGGTACTGTTTTATCTTTTAGCCTGTAAGTACTCTCTTGTCCTTGTTATTTTAAAAACTGGTCATCCCTTCAATGCTTATTTAAATGGTAAGTTTGATATGTTCAGATCTGCCTGGCACAGTCTGAAACGCAGATTGGTGCAGACTAGACAGTAACACTCTGAAGAGAGGGAAGGCATTAGAGTGTTGTGTAGATGCTGCTTCTGGGTTTTTCTTTTTAAAACGAAATCTAGATGAGAACTTCAGCAGTCCTGGATACCTGTGGACATGCAAAAGGTTTTGTGCTCTTTTCCATGTTGTTTAATAGAGAGGCTAAAACATAAACCTTTCACTCTGATGCATCTTTCCAGTTTGAATCAGCTGTAAAAGAAAGTAAGTGTAACAGGCATTGAGGTGTATTAATATAATTTCTTTATCCAAGACTGGCAGCCCAGCAACAAAAGTATAATCTGTTCACTTAACAGAAAACACACACACAAAAACCCTAGCTTTTGAAAATCAGCAACAATGCATTACTGGTTGCTAGCTGTAACTTGCTTATGTTATAGATGGCAGCATGTGCATGAAGCTGAAAGGAACAGGTGTCCTAATAAAGTACATGGTTATTCATGATCTCTCTTCTTTTTTTCTTAAAGTTGGAATTTCAGTCTTCACACTCCTTTCTCTGATCCTTCTCAGATTAGCTGCTGAACTTCTTAATACTTTGAAGAGTGTAAGAAGGACTTAATGAAAAGCTTGATAAAATACCACAGTGGAACATGTAAAGTAATGGGTTTTCAAGCACAATACTAGTTCAACTTTCCTACAAATTTCAAATGCCTAGGACTGTTATGAGGATGCTGAAGGGTGGAGTGGATTCAAGCACAAAAAGCTTTTATGTACAGTTGAAATACTGTCTTGGTCTGCCACAGGTTTTGTGTGTGACATCTCAGTGGTATGCCTGAAGCTTAAGTGTCTACACTGAGCTCAGATCTCAAGGAATGGAGCCTGTGTTTACCTGTAGATATCTTGGAAGGCAGAACTGGGTGGTAGGGGAGATGCATGAAGAGCACAGAATGTAGTCTGAGATGGCCTTTAATCTAGGTAAAAGGGGAAAACTATTGAAGGCTCTTTGAAAGAGTAAGTGAAACAACCCAGTGTAAGCCAAAGTCATTGAGTAGGCTGGAACTTGAGGTTCTGTTTTACGTGGCCAGGGTTCTGGTCCTTTGTGGGAGATGCACTTGAATTTGCTGCTCCTTTGGAGTGTGTAGGAACAGTGGTAACACAGAAGAAAATCTTAATTTATGGTGTTTCACTCATGCATCAGTGGAATGTATCATAAATCAGTAAGGGTAGCTGCTGGCAGCACTGATCTAGGCAGTGTAATGAGTGTGTTTAAGCTGTTGCTCTGTCTATCTGATTGGTTACTGTTGAATGAGGGGGGAAAAATAAAAGATATATTGCCCATGTACCCTTCCTTGTTAGAAAATCTCTGGATTTTAAATTTTCACTGGAAATAATGAGAGAAACTAACTGACATCCTTTTTGAAATGTGTTTCTGTCAGGTTTGTCTCTTACTCCCACATACTGAATCCAGACACTGTGCAAGACTGGCACTTCTCCTAAAATCTGATTAAGACTTGTCTAAAATGGCTGAAGGTTGCTTAAATAATGGGAAATGCCGTAACTTCCAGGACTCTGAGAGATATGGTTATGGCAGGGCTGAACAGAGGAGTAATAACTCATGCAGTGAATCCTAGACTGTCTGTTATTGCTGTATCTTCTAGCAGGTATAATCATAGGTGTCTCCGTGTTATAAGACAGCATAGCTTGTGCTTGCACACACGAAGTGAGTGTGGCTGTTTCAGAGACTTTCACCGTGGCCTTTCTGCTCTGCGAGGAAACACATCCTGCTGCCCATACCCGAAGAGCACTGCCCTGTTAGTTATCTTTGCCCTTCCCCTTGAGTTTGCATGGCCAACTTAAAGATAGTAAAAGCTAAATGCATCAGCTGTACTCTACTACCAGTCTGTTCACAAACACACTAACTCTTAACCTTTCTGACCGACTAATTAAATGGCAGTCAGCTGCCTAAGCATAGAAATGCTTACCAGCAAGTTTTGTATGAGTAATTTTGTTACTGGAAGGCATAGTGCTGCAGTCTGTGCAGAGGCAGAAGGATTGTTCCTGTGGGGGAGAGAGAATAGCATGACATTAGTAGCAGCATTAAATTGGTAGCATGCTACCTAGTCTGCAGCAAAGGAGCATGCAGAGTGCTCTGAATTTTCAGACTGCTATTAAAAAATAGCATAGTCTAAATTTTTCTTTGTATATCACCTTCTTGCCCCCATAAATAATGAATTATAGAGGACTTAGTTTTCAGTGGTTCCTCATGTGCGGTGCAATAATTATATCTAAGAGATCAGTTTGGCACCTTTCTTCCAAAGCTGGAAAACTGTTTGGTTAGAACACAAAACAGGAAGGAGTTTGTCTCTTTCAAAGAACAACTGTTAATAGCCTGCTAGATAAGCTTTCTCTTTATTTTTCATCTACAGGCATTTCTTTTTCCTGTTCTAATGCCAACAACTTTGCAGTATCTGTTGTTCATACTATAGGAATTCTTAAGGGTCTGGTGGAAGTCACATACATGCTATTTTTCCAGAACATGCAACATACAGAGAGTGAAACGATTGCCAAAGTTACCATGGTTTTTACTAGTTTTTTTTATTAATTTGGGTGCCTTATATTGATACCACACAAATGGTGTCTTGGGTTTATATACTTTTCCCCTGGATTAATAAGAATCATGGAGAACTTGTCAAAACTTAAGTTATATTTCACTGGGTATCTTTGTTCATCAGCTGGAACCTTTTTTTCAGATTTTTGAGTTAGGATCAGTGGTGAACATGTGAGCTGTGGTAGCAGGGGCCATACACTGGATTCTGTTTACATATCCAGAAAGAGAAGTAGATAATAAGATTAAAAAAGAATAATAATGAGAGGAGTATGAAGTTCATACTAGTAAATGAAGCTTGTGTCTGTGTAGGGGAGTATTGCAACAGCTGTTTCTAGATGAATAGGCTTTACTGTTGCCGAGTAGCTCTGGTTCAGGTGCTTCATTTTGCTCCAGAAATGAGAAGGTGATTTACCTGGCTCTTCACAGAGTACGCAGCTCTCTGGAGATGCCCGCCTGCAGCAGCTGGGTATCTTGCAGCTGAGACAGCTGGTGCTGAGAGGAGGAGAGCAGTAAGAAAGACCCGAGCTGTTGCAGGGAGTCAGGAGATGCTGCGTGTTTGACCTGTGGCACAGAACAGATCCTAACTGAAGTCCAAGTGCTCTGAAACCAGATTCAGTTAACATCTCCCTGAATTTCAGAACCCGAGGCATATTTATTACAGCATTTCATTTTCCTTGTCAAAAAGCCTGTGAGTTGTTCTAAAATACCTTGATGAATTCCACTTCTGTTCCAAGAACTGATCGTTATTAGTGTGACTTATTACCATAATGTCACATCACTTGCTAACTTTTCTACTGCTAACTTTTTTCTCCTGGCTGCTTGTCAGTTCATTACTGGCTTTGTAACAGTGGGAGAACAGTTTTACTGAAAAGAAATTGGACAGAAAAAATGTATGCGTGGAATTTCTTGCCATGTTGAAAACCAAACCATCTGATGTGGTACTCTGAAGATAAGTGCTGGGTAGACTGGCTTGTACCAGCTGCTGCTTTAAGGGACCTGGAGGAAGTGATCCTGTTAAGTTTTCTTCCTCTCCACCTTAATTGCTGTTTGGCTGATTAGTTCAAATGGCCAGTGAACACCTAGCCTTCATGTGGCTACTCAAAAGCTTTAGTTTAAGTCTTGTTGCCTAGCGTCAGCTTTAGGTATGGATTCTGAAGGGCATTTGCTCAGCCCAGTTACAAAACCATCCAAACCAGACAAAATCTTGTCTCCTGAGCTCAGGTACTGGCTGGTGCCAGCTGAAGTGCTCAGGTGATGGGCTGTGTCTCTGCAGTGAACGAATGGCTCATGCCTGGAGCCTGGCTGTCTTTCAGATGTGATTGCTAGGAAGATTTGTCGTCCAACACCACTTAAAAATGTTTACATTGATTCCCGTCTTTTGGAAGGTCAGGTCTTGAAGCTGGTAGGAGGTGGCAGCCTAAAAATTTTCTTCACCCTTAACACTGGCTCTCAGTCCAAGCCTTACTTTTCAGGTTCTGAGATTAAGCAGTGATCCCTTTAAAGTCTGTGCTGTGACTTTCTGGAGGCTTTTTTGTGGAGAGACACCGATCAATAAGTTGAGAAAAGCTTGTTAAGTAATTTCCAAGACACCTGTGAGCCTTTTATGTTCTGCTGCTTTTAGCATTTCAATGTAGCAATTGCTGAGTAGCCCAAAGCAAAGTTGTTGAAGTAGATACAGATGAACGGGTCAAAGATAAGCAGAAGCAGCACATGAAAGGGCAATTCCAGCAGACAGCAGGACTCCTAGTTTCTTCTGTGTTCCTCTACTGGAGATAGAAGAAAAAAGAAGCAATGGAAACGATTTATTTTATTCTTGGTCCCCCAAAGTTAAGTTTTTTCCATATAGTTGTATCTGCTGATCCTGCATCACTGTGCCCAAAGCAGCAAAGGCATTTTTTTGAATTCAAAGGAGTAATTTTTTTTTTTCCCTTGACGAACTTATGCTAAAGAACCCTGTGGGGGGTTGATGGTACCAACTGTGTTGGTAACCCTAAGCCTGCTATTCAGCTCTTGCATTGTTAAACTATGTACCCCTCGCTTTCCTTTAAAAGAAAATCTCATCATTTAAGACTGATCTATCAGTGTAAAAGCAGCCCTACTGAACTACTTATTAGCTGCTTCTTGCTATGTGGTGCAGGGCCAGGCTCTTCCCTATACACAGATAATTACCCTGGATCAATTAATACCTAGGAACTTGATCTTGTAAGAAACCCCAGCACGTGGCTGTGTTCCTCCTAACATTAATCCTGAAGTTGAACCTTCTCTGTGCTGTCAAGTCTCGTTACACGGAAGCCCCCGTGGGTGTGTTTGGGGAACAGAATGAGAACGCTTCTCACTTACACCCTTTACTAGTACCCGATTTCCAGTAAATAAATTAAAAAACCAAAAGAAAGCAGATGGCTTACAGGGGAGTAAATGTCTGTGTTAAACCAGTAGCAGAATAATCCTATTGGCTTAAATTCAGTGCTTCGACTGGTCTTCGAATTTTCTAGCGCAGTGGGCTGAGTAGGGGTAGTTCTGGCTTCTGAGCATCTGAGGTTCGGATGCAAATCTCCAGATCTCACCTTTCCTTCTGAGCCTCTAAAGCTCACCCACTGAACTGTAACATTTGGACTTGTCAGATTTTTTGACTAGATGTATATAACTGGAGTTACTCTTTATTTCTTGCCTTTGTTGTTATGGTCTAAAAAGCAAATTTCACATTAAATATGTATCCTGACCTCAGAGTATACAGTATAATTTTGCTGGGAGACTTAGCTCCCAGGAAACAGGAAGCACATTTCAAAAAATAAAACTTGAAGCTCCTACCAGCCACCTAGAAGAATAAAATATTTCAGAGGTAGAATTGCTACCTGATCTTATGATAGCTTGGGCTTTGTATAGACATATTAAAAAAAATGCAGTTATTTTAACTGATGTAAGCACTGAGCTCGAAACCATTTCTGCCAGAACATTCATGTTACAGGTACGCTATGAATTCCTGCTCTGAACCAGTGTATGTCAGTTGTACTGATGGATTGAAACCTCTGTACATGAGGCAATCGAAAAATCAAATTTATGGGGCTTTTCTGGGTATAAAACAATCAGGGGAACATGTTCCATTGTCTCCCTGCTTTGTAAATTGTTACTGGTGGGCGATTTCTTTATAATCCCTCAGTGAAGGCTGTCCCAGGTTTCAAAGGACTGTTTGCCTGTCCACAGCATGTGTCTGTTCAGCCCGGAATGTGTTTTTTTCACTGACTTTCTTTAAAAAGGCCTGGGAAGCAATCATCCATAACAGCACTCCGCTTGCTGTCTTTGTAAGCTGCTTCTCATTCTGGAGCCTCCCTGGTTTCCAGTTATGTGTGCCCCTCTGAGCGTCATTGTGTAGCTATTTTTTCCTTGATAAGTTGAACCTCCTTGTGGAATGTCCCCTTCCAGGGGATGAAAGGAGTGTGGGCAACCACTGTGCTGCCTGTGCAAGGTGGTGCCTCTTACTTGTGTAAATGGGGTAGCCAGTGCAGGTACTTCCCCTCAACACTTTTTTTTTTTTTTTTTTTTTTAAAAAGTCATGATTGATTTAGTAAAATTACCTGCTATGTAGTGCTTTGTATGCCACACGTCTATCTTGCAGCACTGTGCTACTGCTAATTTATTTTCAAATATATGTAATGCAAAAATGCTGTATTACCTTGACAAATTACTGAGATAGATACTTTGCTGAAACGGTGTTTTTCTAATCCATGCCTATCAACATGTATTCAGCACATTTTAATTAAAGTCTGGCCACGGTAATTGCATTAGTATATGATCATGTCTAAAGTGAGAAAGTGTCAACTTTTAAGTGGCATTAGCTTGTTGCAGGTATTCCCAAGGATCTTCACTCCTTCCCTTAACCTACTCTTTGCATAGTGGCTACAAACCTGTGTGTAAAAACCCTTGCAGGTGAAGACCTAGCATAGGTAGACCAAAACCTTATATAATTCTCCCTTTAAAATGAAAATTCTTATGTTACATGTGAAATACAGTCTGTCAGTTCAATAATTAGCTTTTATAATACTCAAATAGGTTACTACAGAACATACTCGAATTTGCTGTGATTAGAAAAGTCTAATCATTCTCCCGTTGGTTTTTTTTTTTCTTGTTAATGCCTACTTTTGTTTCTTGCTGCAGCCGTGCACCATGTGATTATTTTTTTAATATGTTCAAGGTAGATGTTAGTTATTCTAAAGACCTATGCATTTTTTGGCACAGGATGTAGTAACTTGGGCAACTGAAGAAGGGCCAATATCAGAGAAACATATCTTGACCTTCTTGCCTATGAAACTCTGTTAAAACCTTACTTAACAGTCTGATCTGGGTGAACAAAATTAAAAAGGAGTCCTTCAGGAACAATTTTCATGGCCAAGAAGTTTGGTGGTCTGTAGAAAGCAACAGCAAGTTGTTCTTGGGTTAAACTGTAATTTAGTGTTTGACTATGTGTTTAATGCTTGTGAGGAAAGTGTGTGGATGACCGAAGTATTAGAAGTTAACTGTCAAAACATACAGTAATCCAGCCCTGATTCCTGTGTCAATCATAGTGTTGTAGCTGCTAAGCATCTGCCATAGCAGGTGGTGGGTGTTGGTTTGGGATTCCAGCCACTGAAATGGTATTTGTTTCAGTACCTCTCTTTCGTCCCTTTTTTTTTCCCTATAGGAACTTAAGTTGCCTATGTATAAGGCTCATTCACCACAGATTGGGATGCGCCGATACTTCATTGATCTCTTGACTGTCCTCAGCAACCGTTGCAATCTCTGCCCCACGGCCCGGCATCTTGCTATCTATTTATTGGACCACTTTATGGATCGCTATGATATCACGGTCAAGCAACTGCACATCATTTCATTTGCCTGTCTTCTCCTAGCAAGTAAGTTGGCTGCTGTATATTAAGGCTTTTTTTTCTGAGCAGATGGTTGTTTTCCTTATATATCATGTGCTGTTTTCTCTATGTTGACAGTTTCCACCTACTTAGGATAAGGCCTAATGAAGTCCAAGTCAAGGCATAAAGCAGTCTGTTAATACACTCTGCTCAAATGCATAGCTTGCACTACCCATTTATATGCTGGTGTTAATGAGCAGAGGAAGTTTTGGCAGCTGAAGCTGGGTCAGTGGATGGGGACAGTAAAGATCAGGGGGTGATGGTGTGGGAAGAAAGTGGCAAGACTGGGAGAGGTTAGTTCCAAGGAAGAGTTGGTAGTAGGGAACGACATCTGTGTAACACGCAGCCTCTCCTGGAGATCTGTCCTTGGACAGTCTGTGCCTCTGTTGTGATCGCTGGGCATAATCAGTTCCTTGTAAATCACAGGTTTCTTATACAGGGGCCAAAGGAAAATTTGCTTCTTGAGGCACTTAGTGGATGTGTTGATGATGCTGGAATGCATATTGCTTGTTTGGGCTCCTACCAAATAGCTAGGCATTGCTGCTTAATAGTAAAGTTTCAGTATTGGCATCCATTTAGCAAATGATCTTGAACATTTGTCGTTAGTGCTTTCTTGAAATCTTCTCTGCAGCCAGTGCTGTGCAAGTGGGGGAAGGCGAGACTGGTGGCTCAAGGAATTGCAGTCTACCCCTGCAGACTCTGTTTCTAGGTTACAGAGAAATTATCCTGCCATATGGGAGCCATGTAGAGCAATGCACTATTGTGGACAACAAAAGTTATGCAAACTTGAGCATTAATGGCTGAAAAGTACAAGTAGTCATACTGGTTAAGGTAAAAAACACTATGGAGAGCCAGAAGCCACTGAGGGAAGAAGGTGATACTATATGTTTACCCCTCAGGACTTGGGATTGCTGCTGCTTTTCCTTGAATCCGCAGAGATAATAGCAAAATAATAAAAAACCCCATACACTTAGTATATTTAAGCATTGCTGTCTATCCGACTCCAGCGAAGATGGTGAATTATGTGGAGCAGTTACTGGTTCATGTTGCAAAAAAGGCCAATATTGAAACTGGAACAAAGAAGAATGTAAATGGTTGCTGTAGGTGCAGTCTTACAGCAGCTTAAGCGACACTCAGATATTGTAGTTCTGCTGACCTGAACTTTTCGTTAGCTCCTTCAGACCAGTAGACTGGCAGAAAACCATCCCAGCTGAGGAGTTGTTTTCTTTATTTACCAGAGAGGTATTTTTCTGAGGGGTCAGACAAGCTTTGGGCTCATGCAATGGAGGGGAGAGGGGCTGGGGCTGTTTTGTAAATTGCTATGAAACTGTACCCTGAATTTCAAACACATCAGACTGAATGAAATACCAGCTTCAGGTAGCCTGGAGACTGATGCCTGCTCAGAGGTGTACTCCTTCAGCTTTCAGACCGTCTCTTTTTCTTTTTTTGGGTAACCTCATAACTACAAGATGCCTTGCAGCATTGCTAGTTTTTTGGGTTTGGTGGTTTTTTTAATTATTTTCCCAAGTGCATAGATGAATGTTACCTTCAGGAAGAGAGAATAGGATTTTCTTTAGATAAATCTGATACTTTAAGCTATACTCCTCCATTTTTCCCCAGCATAAAATTGATGCTTCAACAGTTCTTCTAATAACTTTTCATTTGGATTTAGAAGAAGAATTCATAGCTATAGGTTATGTTTCCAGTGCTACGCAGATAGGATGAAAATAGTATCCTCAAGCTTTGTATGAATTGTCAGAGTTTGTATACTGGTAAAATCTTGGGCAGATGTTCACTATATCAGATCAGGAGAGCTGGACTGCTGACTTCTGTAGGTTTCAGGATTTAAAAAGAAGCAAAAAAGCTTTCAAGATTTTCCTTATGTAAGTGACTGAAGTAAAATGCAACTTTAGGCCAACTCTATGCAACTGTGAAGCAAAAGGAAGTTCACAAACTGCCCTATGATAACACTAGAGGGAAATGTTTTGCAACTTCTGCCTGTTTAAAAAAAAAAAAAAAGGCAATTTGCTTAAAAGAACAAGCCTAAGTCTAGTGGGTTAATGAGTGTGAGAATCTTTCTAAAATTAAGATTAGAGCAATGCAGTAGCATGTATACATCCTGACCTGGAATTAAATCACCCCTTACAGGAAGGGGAAAAGGTCTATTACCGTAAAGGCAGCTGTCCTACCAACATGTAGGAACAAAACATTGAAAATTGAACTAAAGCAGCTTTGCACAAAATTAATGCCTAATTAACTTGTATAGATAATGTTTAAAATGGTAGGGCTCAGTTTGGAGACTTTTGGGAGCATAGTAAGTTCTGTTGTTTACTGTCTGGACCATCTTAATGTGCAATAAGGATATTCTTTTTTGGTATGTGTACTTCAAAATGATGCAAGTCAAGTCAGGAAAAGCCACTTTACAGTAAATGGGGATTCCTGTGTTTAGTTTGTTACTTTCAAAATTACATAAAATGGAAGAAAACTTGTACTATGTTTTTTTGTTGTTGTTGTTTTGTAGTAAAAGATTCTGAGTAAGTCAGAAGTATTGACCTGAAGTCACCTAGAAGGTTCTCATTGTAGTGAAGAAGAATAAAACTAGTCCCTTGCTTGTTGTTGCAAATGCACTAATTAGAATTTCCCACAAAGCATTACTGTAGGAAGTTGCACAGTTTTTCAGCAGAGAATTGTGGCAAACATGCTCTTCAGGCTGTGTTGCAAGACACTTGTACTTCTAAAAAAATTTATACCTTCACTGTGGAGAGCAAAAAAACTAATTTTTTTTTTTAAGTAGTTGTGGTGTTTACATCATAACAAGATGAATGTTTAATGCAGACTGTCTTTCAATAATTGTTATAAGCACATGTTGAGAAACTGGTTTTTTCTTCCTGATTGTTTCCTTAGAGAAAGAGATTAAGGGTAGTGTGCAGACCACAAGGAAGATGAGGTGTAGTTAGAGGCAAGATTACTTATTCCCACTTATGGTAAGTGGGGGTTTCTTGAGGGGTGGGAGGGTAATAATAGAGAAGCTTTTAGACACACAACTTTTGAAATGGAAGCAACAAACTTCTAAGCTAAATGCAAGTCAAGGACAATTTTTAAGCTTAGAGAAATTGTTGTAAACTTGTGTTTAGCTTTGAAGTTTGTTGCTTCTATCTCGGATCTAAAGGATCTCAAAAACTTGTCTCTCCTTTACCTATAAACATTGCCATTGCTTATTTTTGATAGCATACGACAGCAGTGCTCTCATGATGGAGAACATAGCATTTTGCTAGATGTCATTTAGTTAGCTGGAGCTAATTTCTCTTGCTGTATTCTAGAAATGCGTTTTGACTGGCTCATCGGTTTCTCCAGAGGGGGAAACTAAACTGGATGATGATAGTGCTTCCCACTTCAGTGGTAATTGTGAAAGAGATGAGGGAGTGAGAAAATAATACTGTTCCAAAAAAATTGCACTAGCAGCCAAGTAATATTCAGCCTGGACTTGTGGCAGTTGAGAAGAATGTGGGTGTGCGTCCCTCAAATCATCCAGTTGTTCACTAGCCGGAAGATGTATGTTTCTTTGAAATATATGCACAGTGTGATAATTGGAGAAGGCCTCTGGAAATTCCTGCCAGATAGTTTAGCTCCTCAGAACAGCTATAAAAACTTTGAAGTTTACTAATGTCATCAATGGTTGTTATTTCCCCTGAATCAGTTCTGAAAAAGAATGGTAAAAACTGTTCACAGTAATCTAGAGGTGAACTGACAGCTATTGGGGGAGGGAAGGAAAAGTGGCTGGAAATGTTGATGTCACAGTTACTTTAGGAATGTATTTGGAATATTTAGTCTGCCTCTTTCACTTGCATTAAGGGAGCTTTATGATCTAAATCAGAATCATAAACTAAACATGTTTTTGTAATACAGAACGACCTGGTCTACATGGATGTTTTGGCTAGGTACACAATTAGAAGACAGAGGACCTCCTTTTGATGTCCAGCTGTGGTAATACAAGAGATTGTAGGTTCCTGCTGCTGCAAGATCATTAGTGAAGTCCAGTGGTTTTAACTGCTCAAGATGATCCATCTATCCCTTGCTTGAAGCAGACTAGTGATTGCTCAGGTTGACTGCTGTCAGGTCAGGGAGATGCTGGCTTTTGGTCAGAAGTAACGCTGGGCATCTAGGACCGGTGGTCTTCAGGCAAGCCAGCTGGATCTAGAGCAGGATAGTTACCAGTGCACCTGCACAGAAGCCAGGATTGCTCTCTTTGCACCAGGCTCTGGATGGATGCTCGCTTTGCAAACAGGCAAGTGACTGAAAAAGTTACTACTTTCCTTTTCTCCCCAAACATCCCAGTGCTTTGTGTAAACTTTGATTTTACTCCAGTCAAATCAGCTGGCTTTCAGTAAGTGGATAGATCTAGTTTAACTAACATTTTGCCTGAAAGGAATTGAGGAACTTTCAGTTCATCTCACCTGGCAGCTGAGAAGGCAGCCCCTTGTAGAGGAGCACTGTTGAGCAGCAGCAGGTTGTAATGTTCTGAACTGCAATTCATTGGGCAATTTATTACAGAAAATGAATGTGATATTTTAAGGTGCTCTAGCCCTAAGCGCTCTGTTGGAAAAAGGGATTGTGTAAAGATATCCCATCTGCTTTAGTGCTACTTGGCTCAAATTGCCTGCTGAAAGCTGTGCAAACCAGCTGCCCCAAAGTAGGTGAGATGCACTGATGCAGTCCGTTCAGATGGTCCAGCTGCAGGAGCAGTAAACTCTGGGGAGAGAGCGAGCACCTGGGCAGTAAGTCTTAAACTGCTGTCACTGTTTCTTCTGTGGGTTTTGTACCTGCGGTATACAGGGACTGTACCGTTATGGTGTATCAGTATAGCTAAAGCAGTGCGGCTTTTGCGTGTTGCTGTAAAATCCTAGCTGGGTCTTAAAAGCTGTTCCTTTCTTCTCTGAAGAGCTAACCCTCTTCAGTAGCGCGCGCTTCAGTACCTGATAAAAGCAACATCTCTCTCAGCCATTCAGTGGCATTGAATGTTCCAGCAATTCTAGTTCTTATGGCCCCTCTTCCTCAAGAGGGTTCTGCTGCTATGGAGACATGATAACAGTTTTTAAATTTGAGTATTTTT
The DNA here is from genome assembly GCF_964188355.1 of Buteo buteo. NCBI lineage: Eukaryota > Metazoa > Chordata > Aves > Accipitriformes > Accipitridae > Buteo > Buteo buteo. The sequence continues at coordinate 13,427,415 of NC_134194.1, read as the reverse complement.
TTTTTTAAGCAAAGCTAGCTTACTGTTCAGCACATCCAGTGCTGCATTGCTTCACAGAGTACTTGGGTACTTCTTGTGGTTTTCCTGGCTTTACTTTGCCCAGCTCCTTCATCTGCCAGTGTATCCTCAGTAGCCGAGTTAAATCAGGACAATAAAGGAAATTAGAGCAAGAAAAGATGTCTGTGCTAAATGGGCTGAGTTTAGGGCATGGGTAATCCTTTATCACCTAATTCCCCATTGACTTCAAGGAGCTGTTGTCGGACATCAGGCAGCTTTTCTATTGGACTGTGCTTTGTGATCCATATTCCTTTTATTGTCTCACTGAGCAGGTAACTGTTCTGATAAAGACAGCTGAACTACTTATTTTGAATAAAAGATAACAGTGGGTTGTCAGTCCAGGATATAGATTAGTGCAAAACTTAGTCTCTAGTCTTTTTTTTTTTAATTTATTTTTCTTTCCCTGCTGCTGTAACATGTACAGAATATTTTCTTTAGTAAATAAACTTTACTAATAGTAAGGCATTAAAAACTCAGGTGCCTTGAACTAAGTGGTTTGTGTGTGTGCTAGGTATTGTACAGACAGATGAAAGACATTGCAGAAAAAGGAATTAAGCAGGCTATCTCTAAAATGGTCTGTCTCTTTCTTGCCTTGCTTAGAGGACAGTTAGAAGCCATGTTTCTATCGGAGGGCAGCATTGGGAGAGAATCTCAAAAGTTTGTTGTACCCCCTGCAAAAATGCAGGAATAAAGGAAAGTAGTCCTTCAGCTGTGAAAGCAGCCATAGGTCTGTTCTTTATGCTAGGATAGATGGGCTTGACTGGTTTATCCTACTTTTGGATTGATTTTAATTGTTTATGGGACAAAAAGTACTTACACCTTAATGACTCTTTAAATTGGTAGTCCTTTTTGTTCCTTGGTCTTCTCAAGGACTCTGAAAATGTAATAAAACAAATTGCCTGCATGGCCTGCTTTTGTTTTGCTACCCATGAAAAACCCAAGGAAGATCATCTACCCAACTGCCAGTAATCAGTCTCAACTGCGTGCTGCATCGCTAGGTGTGACTCTTGCCTCCTACAGTGGAAAAATCAGTTCTTCAGGGTACATTTGACAGCAGCAATGCTTCTCTAAGACCTTTGTTTTTTCCTAGTGAAAAGCTGGCATGGATTGATAGGCTGTTTTGATAATGTGACAAATGTACTAATGACATGTACTCTTTGTAACTTAAGCCTGTTCCCCTTGACAACAGGACTTCGGCTTTCATTCATCAAAACAGAAGTGTGAATGTGAAACATAAAAAGCACTCACTTTTTTTTTTTCTGGGGGAGCATCTGATTGTAGAATTCAGAGTGGGGCAGAACATGATCTAAAGTAACATGGCAAATCTTTGCATCATTAATTACAGTAATACTACACACTCTTAAAAATGTCCCATGCTGCCCCAGTCTATTTAGATTTTACAAAAAAAAGTTGGTCACAAATGTAAACCTAAATTACATGTTCATCTTATTTTATTCATCCTATTGATGTCAGTAGGCTTCCTTGTATAAAAAATTGCAGCATCCATATACTACTTAAATTAAGCATTGCTTCAATGGCTTATGATTCTGTTACCTCAAAACTGTTTTTGAGGGCAATAGTGACAACTAAATGGTTTTATCAGTAACTGGAGCACAGAACACAATAGCAAACTTTTAATTTGAGGTGTCTACAGTGGCATTTCAAAAGCATGCAAATGACTTGTACACAATTCTCATGAACTTCAAACCACAGACTCCAAGTGATAATGTAGCTGAAACAGCTTTGTTTTTCTTCCCAAACCCTGATGTTGATTAAACCAGTCAGTGTTACTTGTTTGGTCAATACCAGACTTCCAACTGTCTTGTCTGAGCCTTTAATATTCTTGCAGCAATTGTATTGGAGGTCCTGGTTCCCTCAGCACAAATATGCTGTGCATAGAATCTCAGTTTCTGGTGTAACTGAAGGAACAAAAAAAGGAATAGTATATTCCGATATCTTTAAATTAGGAAAATTGGGGAACTGGAAAAGGACACACTGCATTTTAAAAACATCTTAAACTTGTTCTTTCCCAGTTTGCTTCTGATCAATTTTGTCTGATGGAATGAACTAAATTCTGTTGTCTTCTCCCGATTTCAGTTTAAAAATAGGGAAGTGCTTGGTGAACTTGGAAGCAAAGTGCTTAGGTCGAGGTAGAATAGGGAAAGAAAATGTTATCAAGTTGCTTGTATGTTGCTTTGGAAAGTAGCTCATATTCAAATTTTACCATTTATTTGAAGTAAAACTTCTGAGTTGATTTATCTCCCTCCATTCCCAACTCAGTTTTGGAGCCTTTCTTCAACTTACCGAGCTACATTTATACTCTGTGTCTCCAATCTGCTGCAGTGGCTGCTCTTATCTAACATTAAAGCTAGGAACTAGTGTACTGGAAAGCAAAAGGGGGAAAACAATAAATAACTAGTAATCTAAATCACTAAATTTAGCTGTTGTAAATTATTTTTAACTTAAAAAAAAAAATTATCTTGGTCAAGTCAAATAGCTTTGCCCTATGTTGATATGATACCTTCCCAACACTGCTGTGCTGGTAGTCTGCTCTCTAGACTATAGTCTGACCTTTTAAAATTTCCAAGATTGAGTGGGAAGAAAGAAGGAACTGGACCTTTTGAAAGCCAGAATGACAGATCTTGCCCTTAGTTTCCTGGGCATGCAGTGGTTTCTCCTACTTCAGCTAGCATATTCCTTCAATTTCTGTATTGGGCTGTGACATCACCTTGGGGGGTGGGGAACAAAGGGTTAACTTTTCTCTCAAATTTCATTTTTCTTAACCAGTTCTAAATTCAGGTGACAAGGAGATACATGAACATGTGTACAGACTCCTGGATTTTAAGGGCTTTTTCACTGACAGTGTGCCCACAATCCTTTCCTGCTCTTCATATGATGGATGAATTTTGTTTTTCATGATTATGCTCTTTTATGGTGAGGTGGCTGCTATATTACTTTTAATGCATTTCATATCCATGATACCTGAACAGGCTCAAAGATGGAAAATCCATTTTTAAATGTGTTAAAAAGACATTTAAGCTGCTAATAGTACAGAAAATTGTCAGGTTTTTAATACACTGGAGACACTGTGGATAGAATTGGTATCCTAAATGGATAGCAAGATCTTACTTCCTTTTGAAATAATTTTCTAGTGCAACACGCATTTTTATTGTTTTTAGATTTGGTGAGAATACTCTGAAGCTATATGATATCCTACTGTCTTGTCAATTGGTCTGTGTTGGTGAAGGAGGACTCTTACAGAGGCAATGGAAGGACAACTGAAGCAAGAATCAATTGTGGAATATATGCCCTCAAGAACAAAGAGGAAAAATAACTACAGAGTACTCTTTAAGTAGCTATGGATTTGGATTTTGCAGCAGGGATGTTCTTTAAGCTGTACTGGAAACATTACTGGTGATTGTTTGTTGCTAGCTCTTGAACAAGGAGTAGCTGGAAGATAGGTCATTTTTGGCTTGGTAAACCAACAGTGTGAATTCAAGAAGACTTAATTGTTACTTTACTGCAAACTTAAGAAAACACTGTTGCTTTATTACTTGATAGATCTAATCCTGGGAATCAAATCTGATATTGGATGCTTTTTATGAAAGAAGGCTGAATAGACTTGAGATTCTGTTTTTCTGTACAAAATGACAGCACATTGTAGCTACTGATGAAAACTGAGTCATTCTAGAGACTACTGCTGTTTCAGTAGGCTGGTAAATACAACTTGGAAAAAGGTGCAGCTTTGCTCAGCTATCTTGACTGTGAAAATGTATGCTCTCTTCTAACCCCATAGGAATTATTTACGTTAATCACTTGGTTACAGTGTACTTCTAGCCTTTCGGTGACCTTAGCTAACGAGGCCCTCCAAGACAGGAAGGAACAAAGAGAAATTCTGAAGCAGCAAGGGCAAAGGTGGTGTTGCCCAAGGGTTTTTAATGTCTTCCTTTTTGTAGCATGTGCATTTAGCTTCCATACTGTCCTGGTTTCAGCTGGGATAGAGTTAATTGTCATCCTAGTAGCTGGTACAGTGCTATGTTTTGAGTTCAGTATGAGAAGAATGTTGATAACACTGATATTTTCAGTTGTTGCTCAGTAGTGTTTAGTCTAAAGTCAAGGATTTTTCAGCTTCTCATGCCCAGCCAGCGAGAAAGCTGGAGGGGCACAAGAAGTTGGGATGGGACGCAGCCAGGGCAGCTGACCCAAAGTGGTCAACGGGGTATTCCAGACCATGTGACGTCACATCTAGTATAGAAACGGGGGGCAGTGGGGAGGGGGGACGGTGGCTTGGGGACTAACGGGGTGTCGATTGGCAGCTGGTAAGCAATCGCACTGTGCATCATTTGTATATTCTAATCCTTTTATTATTACTCTTGCCGTTTTATTAGTGTTATCGTTATTAGTTTCTTTTTTTTCCTGTTCCATTAAACCGTTCTTATCTAAACCCATGAGTTTTACTTCTTTTCCCCAATTTTCTCCCCCATCCCACTGGGTGGAGGGGGGAGTGAGTGAGAGGCTGCGTGGTGCTTAGTTGCTGGCTGGGGTTAAACAATGACAAAGGAGCTTTTTTCCCCTCAATATTAGATCTTCCTTTGCCATATTTTCCCCATACTGCTTGCTTTCTTCACACTTGACTGAATGCCCTTCAGAAAACTGCTTCCAGTTATTGTCAGAAAAACTATCTGTAATCCTAATGAGTTTATGGTCTGAGTTTTGGCATCAATACTATACAAACAATTAAACAAACAAACCCATAAGAAAGGATATAGGAATATGTTGACCAGTCTGTTGCTGCTTTCCTACTTGTGTCACTGTACTTCCTGTCCATCTTTAAAAACCACCTTTTAATCATTAGACTTTCTGGTTTGGGGAGTGTTCTCTGTTGGCTTTTGGCCACTCAATTGTAATGATAAATCTTATCTGAAAACCATCTCTTCTGGCAGGTAAATTTGAAGAAAAAGAAGACAAAGTTCCAAAGCTGGAGCATGTAAATAACCTGGCATGCATGTGCAATGTGAATGTAGTATTGAACAAGAAAGATTTGCTTAGAATGGAAATGCTGGTTTTGGAAAACTTCAACTGGAACCTCTGTCTACCAACCCCAGCACACTACATTGACTACTACCTCTATGTGTCCATTGGTGAGAATGACCTTCACAATGGCTGGCCGATCACCTCACTCACTAAAACCAAAGATTTTCTGGAGAAATATGCATATTATTTCCTTGATTTCTCAGTGCAAGGTAAGAGGCTTATTTTTCTGCTAGAATGATCTTCCATTTGGCGAAAGGCAAAAATCTGAAAGAGATAAGGGCTTTAAAACTTGTCATAATATGGATTGCACAAAATTATCTGTGCAGAATGGATTCTCTTTGCAGTTATTTCAGATGGCAAATGGTACAGTGTTCCTTCCTTGCGCACAAGCCTCTTGTCTCTTTTCAGAAATCCGTAGATGAGATCAACTTTTTTCTTCAGCTTAGAACGCTAATTGGTGAGATTGTCAGAAATGGGGTCTAATTTTTGATCTGTCATGGAGTATGAACTACTGTCAGTTGCAGACATGATATTATGCAGTTCAATGTCTGAATCTTTTTTAATGATATTTTTTAGAGTCCTGTGTTGCAAGACATGACATATTTAGAATGATGGGGCTTTTAATGATTTGGTTTGCAGCATCGCTTCCAATATCTGCCTGTGTGAGAGGCAGTGAACTGCAGCATCCTCATAAGCTAGGTTCAACACTAATGTAAGTATGTGTGTAATTGTCAATACCTAACTTTGCTTCAGGTGAGATCAGTCTACAAATTTCAGCATAGTCTATTTCATGGCTTTTTCTGAAATGAAAGAAACTACAGTGAAACCTTGATAGTAGTTATGAACAAGTGGTGCAGAAATCTTCAGGAAAGCTTGATCCAGTTTTGAGAGACTTTTTTCTGGTCATGAGTTAATACTCAGAGATGCGTGGAACAAAGTTGTAGATTTAATTTTGTCCTGTTTTGCCATATATACACATAATAGGCTCACTGCAGCGATTAGTAAGAGCACAATTCTTGCTTGCTTTTTTCTTTTGTAGATCACACTTTCCTCCATTTTCGTCCATCTCTGATTGCTGCAGCTTGTGTGTGCGCCTCACGTATCTGTATGCAGATTTCTCCTGCCTGGACAACACAGCTTGAATTGCTAACATGTTATTCCTGGGAACATCTTGCCCAATGCATCGAAATGATGTTCATGTAAGATCAGAAAGAAAGTAACCTGTTTGTCTCTTAGGAAGATGTTAATATTCTTTTTTTTTTTTTTAAGTAATTATTTAGCTAGAATTAAGATAGTACAATGTTACACCAGTAATTTCCATCTTCGGTTTGGGGAGAGGAATAAAAGGCAAAAAAAATCAGGACACTTTATCAAATACTGTATTTTAACAACATTTGCAATGCAGAATGGAGTGCACAATTCAGTGTTCATTATGTTTTCTTGTACTCATTGTCTATGTGATTGGATGGAAGCTTTTATGGGTGGTGGTTGAAAGCTTTTTTCCCTTTGTTTTCTCATTGTACCTGCAATATACTTGCTGCAGAGAGACACCAGTGTATCTCTAACATCAAGAATACAGTAGGGAGACATTTCAGAACTATTCTTTGGGTTTTTTTCCAGTAAAGGACATGGCTGCAATGCATCAATCCTGGTCTGGTATGTGAGCACATACAGTCTTAATGGAAAATAAAAAAAGTTTAATAGAATGATTTGGGTTGGGAGTGATGGTGGGCCTTCTGAATTCCTACTTAAAGCAGGGCCAAATGAAGTTAAATCAGACTGCTTGGGGTGCTGCCTAGTCAAGTTTTGACTATCTCCAAGGACGGAGACTTCCTAACCTCTCTGGCAGTGCTTCATCATTCTCATGATAATCAAAAGCGTGAAAATGTTTCTTCCTAATATCTAACAGGAATTTGCCTTGTTCCTTTATAGCTATGCATTTTAATACTCTGCAAGTACCTACACAGAGTATTTCAAAATGTCTTTGTGTTGTGGACTTAAGGTTCCAAGATAACCAGCCCATCAGTAAAAACATACTTGTGATGCAAAATGATCCATAAACCTGATGTTAAGTGTGCGAAGATCGCAGCAGGATAATTAGAAATTAATTGTGGAAAGCAGCTGAGGATTACCATATACTGCTAGAGCTGCTAGAGCCAAAAAGCTGATGATGTAGCTGGACTGGTGAAAACTTCAAGACGCATGCAAGCTCTGTGAACTTCTCTCTTTGATAAATCTTACTTTTTTTCTTTTTTTTTTCAGATATTATGAGAATGACATCAAAGAAGCCAGTAACCTAAAAAAGCAAGTAACAATTCAACATCAAGAACAGGAAGCAGTGGAAAATCTGAGCCATCGCGCTACTACTCAAGTTCTCTTCCAGCAATCTAGTTATCACCCTTTAGCCCAGCATTCAGCTACACTTTCCCAGTTCCAGTCGCCAGTGCAAGATTTGTGCTCTGCTTATCGTGACTCCTTACAGGCCCACAGGCCCAGTGGTCTGCTCGCTGGGAGCGCTGACAGCTCGCTGCACTCCTATGCAGCTCTTCAGGCCGGCCTTCGGCCATCTGCCCAGACTCTGCCCATCCAAACGCCCATTGCTGTGCAGGTAGCGTTAGGAACAGAGCCCAGACACTGCATTTCCACGGCTTACGGCAGTAGTTACTTCAGTGGTCATCACTCATATACAGCTGGGTGTTTCGATGGATAAATATTAGCAGAAGAAAAAGGTGAACAGAAGCTGAAGAAGAGACCCTGTATGTGATACAAGATGTGTATCTGAAGGAACAGTAATCCTTATGACTCGTTCAGAGGACATTGGTCTGGATCCACCGATCACTGGAACCTGGGTGCCTTTCTGCTGAGGGCTGTACCTGTGGCTTTTAATGAGAGAGAGAAATACAAATCCATTAATACACCTCATTCAATGCCACTTTGAGAGGCATCTGCATAGAAACCCTGTGGAGATGACTTCCTTCTAGTCTTCAGTTAGTGACTTGTCAGAGTTGGCTGAAAGCTTGTGTTGAAGAGTTATTTCAGGCTGGAGCATTTGTTGAATTTCTGGCCAAGTAGCAATGTCCCTAGAGATGATGTTGGAAAACACGGAGTGCTCTCCGTCTCTCCCAGTGACGTGTCACTTGAACAGTGGCAGCTTATACTACTGGAAGTTTCTACTAAAATATACTGAAATTGGTATCAGTTAAATGTGAACTTAGTTTATGCAGAAATCTATGTGTAGGACACTTTCCGTTTTCTTTGAGCAGGAGTGATAGTTCAAGAGTAAGACTTCAGAATAAAAGGAAAAAAAGAAAAATGGGCCAGAAGACTATCAAGCATTTTTGACTTAAAATTCTCTTGGAATCTAAATGTGCTGCTGCTGAACGGAACATCACTCTGCCTTCAAGTATTTTAGAAACAAAAACAAAACCTTAAATCATCTCTTGGATCTTTAATGTTCTGCTGTTTTTGAGACTGGAGATTATTGTTAGTAAAACTCTTCATGAGCTTTATCAGGGATTTAATGTTACTTGAAGAAATCCTCTTGGAAAAACTCTTGAAAGGTTCATTGCCTTCAGTTATTTCATCTTTTGAGCTCAATGACTTGTGGCAGTAGTTCAGGCTCAGGACAGAGGAACTGGCGTTAATGGGGGCAGAGATGTGGAACTGGTTAACTTTACTGTGAAATTAGAGTTTGATTGCAGTGCTAGACAATGCTGACTTAGTTTTTTAAATACCATTTTAGCATTCTCGCGGAAAGTGTAGCTGGTAAATTGAAGATCCTGTTGCCTCCACACCTACTGTCACATATCCAAAGGTTTCTTTCTCAAGGGAAACCGGGGATGATTGTTCAAAAAACTGTATAGGTGGTTTTTTGTTAATGTAGATATTTACAAGAAATGGACTTCTGCAAATGTGAAACTTTAGTTTTGATATATGCAACCACTATATTGTAAGTTTGTTTGAAGGCAGTACTCTTGGTTTGTCTTTTCTCTGAAGGTTCTCAGGACAGCAATACAAGTAATGTGCAATATGCTTTTACTGACTTGGGGCAATTTTTTCAAGTCATGTCACAGTGCTGTTTTAAATTATATTTTTTAGAGAATTGTTTTTAAGGGTGTTTTAGGGTGGAGGGGAAAAACTGGCCTGCATGCTAATATGTGTTTGTGTAACTGTCTTCTGAGAATGCAACTTTTGGTATCAAGTTAATAATTTCTTCCATTCTGCAGGCTAGAGGAATCTTCTTGGTTTATTAAAAAAAAAAAAGCAAACTGTAAATGAAGAGGCAGTACTCTTCAGAAATTAGTCTAGAAGTTTAGAGAACTTAGTTCATTTTCTGTTGGCTTTGTATTTATATTAAACTTTATTTTCAGAAGACTTCAGTGTATTTTTTATGTCATTTGACAGATGTAAAGAACAACATATATGTGGCGGTACTGTTGCACAGTTTTTATTTTTTTTATCATCCTTATAATTTGCATCATGTGCAGTGTTACACTTTGGACCGCCATCGTGCTTAATTGTGAAAATACTTGCTAAGTTCCCAGTGAAGGTTTCCAATAAACAAGCACACAACTGGAGTACCCTCTTTGTACCCTCCTTATTTTTTTTTTTCCCCCTAGTGTTCCTCCTTAGCTTCTAAGAGCTAGTCAAGAATGTACATTTATACCTTAAAAATACTTGATCTGAGCACTCAATATTTTACAGAAGAGTGGTAGGACAAATGTGATGGAAAGGCCTTGCCAAATAATAAATTGTGAAGGATTAGGCAGATAAGGAATTTGGTCACTGCACAAGAAAGGCAGAAAATGTGCAGAGACAAGGTAGGGACATAAACCAATATAAGAACAGATTGTTCCAGCTCACGTGGCCAGTGTGTCTTAGGGGTGCCATCTTACCTGAGGAGATTGAAAGGCTGAACAGGAGAATGCAGTTGTATGTTCAATCTTTCTTCTGGTAACTGTATTTTCTAAGAAGGAATTGTCCATTGACTTCTAGGTTCTGATTGTGCTGTTGTATCATGGGTGGAGTTGGGGCAGATTGAGTCTCACAGCAGACCCTGACAGGGAAAAGATTTATGAAAATTTGAGTTGGCCTAATACTGCTTCGATTGACGGTTCTCTCCAAAATGCTTTAAGTGTTTGTGGCAATTCCACACATTTGATTTCTAGGAAATACTTTTTCATGTGACTTTTTTTTTTGTGAAAACATACCTCCTCACGAAGAACGAATGAATGTTGCACAAGACTAAATGTAGTTGCTTCTAGAACTGGAATTAGTGGTGGCTGGTTCCATTTTGTTTCCAATGCAGGGAACTGTCAGGTATCAGCATCATCTCTTTCAGAGCAGGTTCTTGTGGGTGTGAATGGTTCAGACAAAACACCACCATCCCTTAATTCTAGTATGAGCTTTAGGTTCATACAACACTTGCCCAGTGTCTACCTGTGCCTGACTCTACAGGTCATTCTGTGTAGTTGGTTAAGTGTTGAATATGATGGGTATAGTCTAAATTCAGGTGTTCTAAGATGTAACATTATTTGCAGAGGAAGGTACTAGCTGACTTGAACTCATATGAGTAAGCCTGAAGAGATCCCTTATTACTCCTCAGTATGACCTCATATAACTGAAGAGGCTGAATTCAACAAAATTCTATCAGTAGATCTGTTTGTTGCAAGTACCAAAAGAATGTCTCAAGATTGAGCAGGTTGCAGATTTGACTCGTGTTTAATTAGAGCTCAGCATTATGCTTTGCCTTGGAAACAGAGTAAGTACTATATTGAGCAACACCTGGTCGTAAAAAAAAAACGTGCAGTCTGTTTTGGTTGAATGATGGAGTCTGGATGAAGCCTTGCTGCAGCTGGAAAGCTTAGTAATCTCTACTGAGGAAAAACATAAAAATTAATTAAAAGCCTTTTTTTAACGCAAGATACCTGAAATGATTGGGATTATTGGTCACGTACATAGTCCAATCAGAAAATGAATTTTTGCAGCCACAAGACACATGCCCTATTTAGTTACTAAGTACCTTGTGAGGGCAAGGAGCTAGGTGGATCCAGAAAGCAAGATAGCTGGAAAAAGGAGTCTGAAAAGTAAAATGCTTTGTGGACCAGGTATTGGCCAGAAATGATTTGGAACAGTGAAGCCAAAAACTGTGTTATATTTCATTCCTATTGTGTTCAAGAAAACAGGTTTTCACATGTACTCTATGTAAATAACAGGATTGCATTGAGAAAATAAGATGCCATGTTTTCCTGCAGGAGTCTGTCTGTAAAACCTTACATGTTGTCTTAGAAATTTGGGTCAAGAGGAGATACTGATGGGAATGAGAAAACCGTGATAGCAGTATGAAAGCATATCTTTTAACGAGTGATACACTGACTTTCTCTTGTTTTCAAGCTCCTAAATTTCTGCCCTCCAACCAGCAACAGGGCAAAAGACTTCATCCTGCATTTTGATGTTATGCTTTGGGCAGAGTATTGTCCTATTCTCTAGACAGAAGCTGAATAGAGCTTTTATTAAGTAAATAGCAGACAATAATTGAATATGCCAAGTATGTAGCATATCCTGAAATACTTAGACTGGACAGCATCATTAAATGCTTTGTTGCATCTTCTGATTTTCTGAGTATTTGTCAGATCTTTAGGAATGGGGTTAAGCATTAATGTTGAGGAAAACATTACTCTGAAAAACAATTATTCGTGTTTGTAATACAAAGAAAGAGACAATCAGAGACAATCAGCATTATTTTATTTATTTGTATTGTTGTTTGTTTTTCAGTGCACTGGAAGAGACTGTCTTTACTGCCTTAAGCGATCCTTTTGCTGGTCCTTTTGTAGACTACACCAGAAGTAGTAGAAATCTGGAATAAAGAAAAAACCAAAACTTTGGTTGAACAGTATAATTAGAGCTTCAGTGTCACAAATGAAAAGACCTCCTGACTGGCTTACAGAATGTGTCCTTTACTGAAGCAACATTTACCCTTTGGTAGAAGACATATCTAGAAAATAAGCTGAATGTCCTTGTCAAGTCTGAAATACACAGTGCAAAAATATTCTTACACAAAAAGCACGACTTCTAAACAGGGGTTTAGGGATAACTTAAATGTATCCTGTGTTAGCTGTGGCTTCACCAACTCCAAGTTATCAGAGTTTTAGACAAGTGAGATAATTGTTCTCCAAAAGCAATAAATGATTGACACTATTACTTTTAGGGAGGGTAAGTGTCCTTTCTTGATTCACAGAGTAACTTACTTCTGGTTAGTCTCTGTTGAAGACGCACTCAGACATACATAACTGACACAGACATAAGTCAATTCAGGACAACTTTTGAGAATCAGAAATCATGATGTTTGTCCATCCTATCTGTTTTACAAGTTTTACTACAAGTACTGTAGTTTCAGTAATCTTCCAAAGGTATGTTGCCATTTTGTTGATAAACTAGGATACTACTTGAAATCCAACCTCTTGTGTTTTGTTTTGTTTTGTTTTCCTTTGGTATGACTAAGGAAATAGAGTTCTGTAAGGAGTTGCAGCTCAATAGTTTTCTAAGAATGAAACAAAGTTAATACATGTTTCTATAAAGTTAAGTAGTAGGTGAAAAGTTTTATATATATTATTTTCCATTCTTGAGGCATAGGCACAGTCAATACAGTTGAAGACATAGCAGTTCAACATTCCAGTCTTACAGCTATAAAACTGTGTGTCTGTGCCTAAGATGCAAGTTCTACATTTCAACTTTATCAAAAATACATGATGAAAAGTTTGTTCATTCAATTTTTGGATTAAACCTGCACAAAATTGTAGAAGATTATTTAGAGTGAAGGAGAAAGTTATTGAATAATTTTGCTTTACTTTTGGATAAAGATTTTTTTCTAAACTCAGAATTTTGCTCTTGTGGCTTTTTTGTTGGTTGGTTAGTTGGTTTTTATAAACTAACCTGGATATTTGAGAACTCACCTCCACTAACTTTCCTCCACAAATCTCTGCAGTATGATGATAGTTGGGAAAATCAGCTACTATTTTCCCATCTTCCATTTTGACAGTTGCCTGTAATAGAGAAAGGTTTAATGTTCCCTGGGACTATTGGCATTTATATTATCAGACACACTGTAAACATCTGTACACCTGATGCTTAAAGTTTTTACTTTTAAAAAAAAGTAGTAGTTGTGTATTACACACGCAGCTTCATGAACAAGACTAAAATCCTTGAGCTTTAGTTCTTAAATGTTCACAATTTAAATAGAAAAATATTCATCTAACAATATATGCAAGTTCCATATCTACATAACATTCATAGCTCTAAAAATGACCTGACTACAGACTATGGTTCTCATTTAGTCCTTAAGGTTTTACGTGGTTCTCTTGTTTTGACAGTGAAGTAAAAGGCAAGATTATATCAGTTAATTTTGAAGTAGCATTCTCAGTACTAAATAACCTGCCTGCAAGCAGCACAAAAGTCACTGTGGACAAGTGACATGAATCTTTACCCTAGATCTGGGTTCCATACCTCTAACTACACTAGAATTCATCTTGCTCATTTTAAGTATAGGTGAACATGACTGCACAGTCTGCACCTTCATACTATAATATGTGCCAACGGCTGTAAAAGCTGCTTCTGTATGGAAGAAGTATGTCAGGATGCTACTATGAAGATCACAAATACTACAGCAGCTCAGCTGACTGCCAGAGCTAGTTATGTAGTTCCATCACAAAATCAGTCTTGTGTGTAAACTAGTCAGTCTTGCCTATGCTTTTAGTAATAAAGACAGATGAGCCAGTCATTTAGAGGAGAAAAAAGTAATTTGCAAAATGAAGAGATGAGTGGACAGTTTTTACCAGATACCAGGAAACCATCTTACTAGTTTATATATTGTTTAGTGACACTATACTAAAAGGCAGTGGTTTCTCTGCTGAGGGTCATTTACCCTGCCTCCATCTTTGGCTCCTGAATAGGCTTTGGACTGCTGAAGTGCCCAGGGCCAAAGAGAAGAGAATGGAATTTGTAATATCTCAAAATGGTTAAGTTTGCAATAAACTGACCAAGTTAAATTGCGTCTTACTCTATCTGTTAGGTTTCACAATGATTTCTCAAAGCCAAAGACAAGGGTTTTTTCCTCTCATAATCAGAAAGGTGTGACTAAAAAAGCATTTTGGAAATCATGCAATGCTATTGCTATTCTCAGTTTGTCACAGCTCCCTGATGCAATTGCTGGTTTTCCTGTCTTTTCAATATGTATAAAGCATTTATCCAGTAATCTATTGCAGGGTTCTGGACACCTCACAAATGCAGACTTTAGCTGTCCCAAACTGTCTTATCCCTTTCAATAGATGAGAAATGAATAAGGTAAGTAAAGCAACCATTTTACAGCAGGTTTTGTATCCATATTTTGTCCATGAGAGGAGCAGATCAATATTGTGTAATCTTCCATCTCACTAGAGTTTGCTTAAGTTGGAAGTTGCTCTGTACTTCCAACAGGAAGGAGGGTACAGAGATCTTATTTTTTTCCCCTTCACTTTACACAGTCTTTTGTTTAAGACTCAGGCCCAGGTGACTTCAAAAGGTGAGCACTGCTGACAGGCATGGGCAGAACTAGGGACCACAGCACTCCCCTCAGAGTGTGCTGCAGTTGCTGTATGGTGCTGGACAATGACACAGCTGCCAACCAGCTCTTTAGAGTTTTAATGAGCATTATGTTTGCTTGAGCTGTGACACCAGTAGATGCTTGACACTCTACCCTTGTTCTTTATTAGTACATACAGTTTTGAAGCTCTAGCTCTCTTTAAAATCAGGTTTAGATATTTTGCTAGGGGCATCAAGAAATTAGTAAAAAATTATATGTTTCTAAGCTATGACAGATGAAAAAAATTAAGGAAGATGTCCCTAAGACAGATTTGATTTTCACCCTAAATTAAAAAAACAACTGAGACAGTGTAGAACTTAAGAGCTAAATTAATTTACCTTGAACTTTTTACCACCCATTGTCTCCATGTCTGCTTCCTTGCCAATTGTGAATGTGTTGGTCGTGGTGTGGCCTCCTGGGAAATGCTGTGTCCAGGTGAAGTCATTTCCATTCTGCACTACCTCAGTGACTATTTTGCAATTCCTTCCCATTTCAATCTTGTCACTGGGGAGACCTTAATAGAAACATACAGTTTATTGAATCTCATAGCCTACCAGCTGTATTTGAATTGAAGCATGCTAATGGTATGTTTGTTCTCGGACATTGATGTCTGAGCATCCGATTTATTGTTTTTTTCTTTTTTTTTTTACAGCAGTATCAAAGCTCTGAGTTTAAATTACTGGTATACAGGAAGATACAGGTGCATCAGTGCATTTGCTAAAATACTGTTTTGGTCTTGCATTCTTTTGCCTGAGAAACAACACACTGAATAAATGTATAGATACAAAATACATATAAATATTTCCTTCTACTTAATCTACACATGCAGATGCATGGAATTTAAGGTGTATGAACTTGTGCCTTTGCTATATAGCTGTATATACCTATTTACTATTTGCTGTTGCTTTTTAAGTAAATGAACACAAGCACTGAACTTATGATCATAGCAAGAAAAGCTCTCTAAGAGCTTTTACTGGGTAATCTCTGAAACAGGTTTGCACAGTCTTCTGAAAGCATTCACAGAAACCTGGTCCTGTGTAAGATTTTGACAAGCATTTTCATACTAAATTTATACTCCCACCAATGAATACTAAGGACGGAAAAAGTGACCTTCACAATCATCATACTGCAAACATCTTGACCTTTCATTCTGCTGCCAGAAAAGAATACTACTTCTGTAGAACAGGACTATTTCCTGTGGCTGACAGTGCTTCTTAAAAGAATGAAAACTGAATCTCCTTGCTGAAGTGCAGAGCACTCCTACCAGTCTTAGCCCCTGTTGATCTCAGCACATTTCAGTAAAAAAACCTTTTTTTTAAAACGAATTTTTTAACTAATTTATAACCTGTAAGACTTACACCCCAAGACATACTTACCAATCTTCTTCACAAAGTCATCATAGTTCTCATCGCCTTCGAATTCGTATCTGCCTGTAAATGCCATGTTGCCCTGGTGATGTGGCTGGTGGAGCAGAATAGCAGCTGGAACAAAGAAGAATGGGCAAGTGCAGATGGCTTGAGGCCCTCTTTTTTATAAACCAGCCCAAGCTGTTCAGCCCACACCCCCTGGAAATATACTTTTATGATCTATGTGAGTCACTAGCATGGATGTCATTGACCTGTGTGAAAATCAAGGTTATAATTCAAGGTTATACATTCTTGACAATAATCTGGAGATCAGCAGAAATCAAGGACAAAAGCTCGGTTTTCATTTTAGTGCATATTTAAACAAAATGATATATTTTTACTTTCAAGAGTCCACTGATTTTGCATTTAGGATGGCATAATGGTAAAATATGTTCTAATGAAACAGGGACAAAACAGCTTCAAAGCAGTGTCCCGAGATCACAGTCTTGCTTTATTTGGAAGCATACCCTGTACTAGTTAAAATATGAAAATAAGAAACAAGCTGCACAGATTCCTAAGTAATTCTGGCAGGATATGGGCAATGACAAGGTTCTTGGTAAATTACTGCACCTGCACATGTCCTACCTTATCTCCACACAGAAAAAAGAATTATGAAATATTTTACACTACTTGGATATAAAGTACATTAGATTAGTCCGTGGCACCATGTTCCCATACCTTATATAATATCAAGAGACAAACAGTGCTTTGTATTGCTTAGCAAGTATTCCCACAAAGTACAAAAAATATACTTATTTTGAAAAAGCAGAGCTCTGATTTATGTAAGATAACCATATGTTAAAAGTCAGGGAGTCTGCTGGGTAATTTAGAACGCATACAGGAGATGTCCTATGCCTAATGAATCCACTGCCACACACAGATAGCAGGGTAGGAAATTCCCAGCTGCTGTGTATTGGCATTGCTCTGCTGGCTGAGGATACAGACCAACAATTTTTAATCCAAACAAAAACGTTCCTAGGATTTATGTGAAAATAGTGTCATAGATTAGAATTTTATTTTATTTAATTAAAGTAATAAATTTTGGAAAGAATAGAAAATCTATTTTTTCCTTGGTTTCATAAAAGTCTGGAGAAATATGTAACAGCATTCAACAAGTTTTGCTATATGCAAAGTGGGTTCCATTTTTAAATGCAATTAATTTAATCCCACATGCTAATGCAAGAACATGTCTATTTAGAGTCAAGAAACTGATCAGAAGAACAGGAACATAGGCTGGGTGATTAAAAACATGGAAAACAAAGGTCCACTAAACTTTACCACTGTTCTCCTTGGTATACTTTCAAATTAATGTATTCTGTATAACCATTTCTGTGTGTCTAATTAATAGACTTATCCATACTCCACTCTGTCAGAAAACAAGACAAACTTCAGTAACGGGATAAAACTTCAGTAAAATATTAAATATCATAAATCATGATATATCATTACTGTAAAACTATACACATTCAAAGCATTGCTACATCTAGCAGTTTTATTACCGGTAACATTGTCTCTGAATTCACACAGTTAGTGGTACACTCCCTCAGCCTGTGCTCTAAATCCTGCATGTTGGAGAGTGTAGTGTAGTTTGCAAGCTGTTCTACTGAGTTGAGACAGAATGGTGCCTCTTAGTGAATCTTGCATCCTATGGGTCCTCTCTTCTATGGTCACATACTGGCTGTGTCTTGATGTAGCCTCACAGATTTGGGACTGGATGTAGTTTACCAGCATTAAAGTCAAAAGAAGCTAGAAATAGGACAGCCTGTACCCAACTATTTTGTCACAGGATATCAGTGTGTACAATAACTCCTTAAATTAGTAACTGTTGGGGGGGTTAAGGTTTTATTAAAGTCAAATATATTTGCTATATACATATATATTTAATGGCATATTACTTGTCAGAGTAAGTTGCAACTCAGTGAAAAAAATCCTCTCGAATTTTTATTAATTTTTTATTTTACTTACTAAGCTGCTTTCTTTTATGCAAAGCCTCTGCTGTCCGTAAGTTATACAGCCCTTAAACCAATTACAGAATACACAGGGCATATGAGGTTTTTATAGGTAAATACTTCCTGTCTTAAGAAAATTTTTGCAGTTTCAAAACTTTTCCTTACAGGAGAAAAATGAGAGGGATTCCAGAATAACACACTGACTGATGGGTGAAAAGTCTGAGTCAAGTGAGAAGGGGACTTCTAATGGAAAAGAACTTTCTGACCAGAAAAAGCTTTAGAAAATTCCGAATCAGTTTTGTGACAGATTATACCTGTGGACTGGAAAAGAGCTTGCCTCATGTTTATTAGTTGGGAATTTATATTATTTCTGGGGTTTTTTTACCTGTTTCCCCTTCTGAAGTCTGAGAGAAAGTAACTTCAAAATCTTACATCTTCTTGTGAAAGAAAACATAAAACTTTCAAATGGAGATGTGATTTTTGAAGTTGACAAACATCCTTTTAAAACTATTTGTTCGGGTGTACGTTCCTGGCAGGAAAGCAGTTTTCTAGAACAGATGCAGAAAGTGAACAAGAATGAAGCATAACAAAATCATGGTCAATTTGTAAAAAAAATAGAACAAATGTCCTAGGAATTACTGCCTTCCCACCCCTAACCCTTCACTCTCCCCATATTTACTCTGCTTTAAATTGTACCATGCTGTGCAGTGGCTGACTATATTGTGCTAGAGTTCATGATGCCACAAAAGCCATACCATCTGCTGTCTGCATGCAATTAAAAGTATGTCTCCATACTTGAAATAGAAGAGAGCCATATACCTTCCCTCTGTGAACATTTTCTGTCCCCTGTGATTAGCATTCAAAACACAGGAGTGTGGGAGAAAAGTATGAAACTGGGGGTTTCTGTATCAATTACAAATACATAAGATCCAGAAAAGGAGCAGAGAAACTTGTTTCACCACCAGTGTTGCCTTGGCACTTTTGATTTAAAAGTGTCTGTAAAATGATTCTGACTGTCCTGCAACCATATTTGACACTTAGTTTTTTAATCAAAGCTCCTTCAGCTTAATCCCAAAATTGCTGAACTCAATGATCAATTGTGCAGGAGCAGACAACTGAAAAGGAAACTTTATCAGCTGGACCCAGATGCTTAGGCCCATCTATATAAAGAAAAACAGCATTAGCATGGAAAACAATGAAGTGGTTGCACATACATAGAAGCCTCAGTTCTTATTGCTCTGGTAAAGCTGAGTAGACACCAGTTAAGCTACAACTGTGTAAACTCTATGCCATTAATAGAGGCAAAACCCCTAGTAATTTCAGTCATACACAGATTCAAAAATACCATTTAGAGGAAAGTATCATCAAGCCTATTTCATACATGAGAAAGCTCAAACACTGAGAAAAAGTGACCTATCAGAGTTTATGATATAGTGAATGGATGATGCGTCCAGTAAGAAATCCTAAGTCCAGGCATTAACCCAGTGTCCAGAGGATGGCACGTTAATTTAAACTTTCTTATAATAAACCAGCTGTTAGAAGCAAACAATGAGAGCTCTGAGCAACCATTTACTTTCAGTCACCCAGGGAATTTTACACTTGCTCCACTGATGGGCTGTGAGAATCTTTAGAGCTGCTTAGCTCAACTGGCTGAGCAAGTCCCTAGCTAAGATTCCTGCTGTCTCCATGTAGCTTTGTGTATACTGAAAGATAACCAGTGTCCAGTCCCAGCTGTGCTTTTGGAGAGTGGGTGACTGGAGAGAGTGAGACTGTCCTCAGGTTAGCCAAGCACTGACGGCCTCTGTCTTGCACTAGGCTCTCAGTGTTCCAGAGAGACATGCACAACCCTGTGAAGAAGGTAAACGAACTCAAGCCATAAACTCTTCTGTTTACATAAAACTTATTGGAGGACAATACCACTGGTGTAGTAACACCACTTGGACCTTGGAAGGTAGATCAAACTGGATAAGAAAAATACCACAGTTCTGTGAAACAGGAAAAAGATAATCAGATTATATGAACAGTACTTGAGCTTTTATGTTCTCTCTCTCTCTCTCTAAAGATCAAATTATATTGATAGCTTGCTTGTGATATAAAAATGCTGACATCTACACAACTATACAATACTTAGAGCCTGCCTGCAGTGGGAATGTGGTGGGCATAGAGCTAGCGTGTAGTACAGTAAATTACCAAAGAATAACTATTTGACTGGGTGGGTCACTCTTGCCACACACTAAGTATGAGTTTATTCACCTCCAAGGAGTTGTACACTATGCCGTACATGAGAGTTCCAGTGCAGGTTACAAACATCCATCCAAACAATAAAGGTAAAGCTACACGGTGTTAATAATTCTGCTTGCTCTGCCTGGCTGCTCAGGATCCAAATCAGTTTAGAACAAGTTTTGAGCAAATGTGCCATCATCTGTACCTGTCTGTGCAGAGGAGTTTTTAATGTGCATTGTGAATTTGCACCCATGTTTCTGCTCACTTATTCTGACATAGATCCTTATTTTCATTCCTGCCTTTTTTGTTATAAAATATAATTAAATTTGATAGTGCATTAGAGAATGAAAAATTTCATTAAGAAGTCTTCCAAATGCTGAGTCAGGACAATGTTTACTCCAAGAATAAAGGAATGGAGGCCCTCTGACTTTACTGAAGTTACAGTCACTTGCACATTTGCTAAGGTTAGTCATTCAAGTCCCTATCTCTTCAGCTGGTTTCAGCTAAAACCAGTATCCATCTAATGACCTTACACTTCGCATTTACAATATTTGTGATTTTTCTGCCTCTTCAGAGCTGTGAGCATGTGGTGTTGCTTTTGCATACCTCTACAGCAGTGCTTCATCCTTGGTGGGCTGGTCATTGAACTAAATGGTGCAGAGAACTCCAGAATTATCCAGTTAAAAAAAGAATCAATTAAAACAAAATTATCTACGTCTATGTATACATGTATTTTAAGTACATTACGTGTATTTAATCCATTCCAACTACTACAATGTAGAGCCTGCACACTGCTGCATACACCCTTGGTTATGTTATACTTTTGCTTAACAGAAGTCAGTTCAAACCCAACTGAATTAACAGCTATAACTGAGGTCAGTGGAAAAATAAAAGATATTTCCCTGGCACAAGGTGAGAATCGGAACAGAGAAATGCAAAAGAATAAAAAGCTTCAGGTGTAAAAGCTGAAAACAGCTTTCAGAAAGTGGCGGATTATCTTCAGTGTACTTGGCACCATCTATTATTTTCAATAGAGAAAGATGCAGCTGTTCTTTATGTAGGTCAAAAGAAAATATCATTATTCTATAGGAGACTGTCTGCCATCTGGTGGCCAACTGTCAGGGCCCGTATGCCAGGCAGCATGTCCTACACCGAGCCCCCACCTCACCCATGTAAACCCCTGACTTCAGTTAGAGCATGCCAGCGTTTGCAGCTGGCCCCGTGCCACAGCTGAATCTCCAAGACGAATTGCCTATCCCTCCATTCTCTAACTGTAAAAAAAAATAATAAATAAATCCCCCAAGCTGGTTATAATCATCTCAATAGGAGTCATGTTAAATGTATCATTTATCTTTACATAATATATAAAAATATATCAGTATTTATACAAGCAATTATCTTCATATGTTTCATTTTGGGACATAGTTCTAAATGAAGATGATTTCCTAAGCATTGCTTTATGGCATCACTGACATATTGTACAGTATTCACCTTTGCTTAAACACAAATGCATTTGTATTGCGATCTTGGCAATCAGCAAGACACAGGACTGCTTCATACAGATTTAATTAAACATTATAGATCAGAGGCCAAATGCTGGCCAAATTCAGTGGTAATCATCTACAGTTGAACTAACACTTTAACACAATTTATTGAATCTAACTTTATGCGCAAAGGCTATTTGCAGCAGATTGGCATTTGTGAAACCCACTGAGTGGATTCAGCTGTCACAGAGAAACAAAAATAAGGGTGTGCATGCTTAGATGGAGCAGCACTGTTTGCAGACAGAATGCAAGGAAATGGCATAACCTTATTTTATGAGGTCTAAGGTGTACTGGCTTTTTACACTGAATTTGTTTGAGTGGGAAAAGAAACCAAAAGAACACCAAAACATACGTACACAGTTGTGCTTATCGAACTTCGAAACCTCAGTCACCGATTTTTGATGACAAATATCAACACATAGTAAATCTCATATTTGAATATATATTGTCAGGACTATGGGCAGGAATCAAACTACTAGTTACAATGAGAAGTTATGCAGAAAAGCTCAACACTATATTTGAATTTATCAGGATGAAGTGAGTTGCAACTGTGTGGCGTTGTAAACAGCATGAATAAAAGTTGGCGTGTCAAAGAAGTAAAACTCTAGTGGAAGCTTATACCCAAGGGAAAAGTTCATCTAAAGCGAGCAGTTAATTCCCTCTTTCTCCCAAGTCAGCTACCTCTGATATGCAAAACAGCTGAGTCTTCAAATGCTGGTAGGAACAGAGGGAACTTTCAGGAACCAAATCAAAGGCCTTGGATATCTTTACCTTCAGAATTTACTTGCCACAAAGTCATAAATATAACACTTTTGCATTCTTTTTGTCATGTTGGAGTCACCCTGCCCTTGAATGTCTCCCAGCATGCTTTAAAGTTTATTAACCTTTCAGATGTGTTGTATAAAGCCAACTGAGATACACTCAAAGACAAAATGGAGATAAGGAAAGTAATTCCATTAGTGAATGAACTAGGCTGAGTGACTATCTTTGAAGTGCTTTTAGAACTGGAATGCAATTGAACAAGGAGTACAGATGCAAAATAAAAGTAGGAACTCTCCAGTGAAAAGAAAAGTTACACTTAATGATTCTTTCAGAATGAAACTTGATCAGGAAAGCTTGTAAATTCTTAAAACAGCTGTATCTGGCAATTATTCAGCAACCTTCCATAGTAAATGCCTAATGATTATTAATTCCTTTGGTATTCAGAGTAATCATTCATAATGAATTCAGAATGAACTCATTTGGTGTTAAGGTAATGTGTAATTCCATGGGAGTCCTATTATAATGTTGCCTTATTAAGTACCCATTTAGAATAGTACTAGGTGTTACTATTCTAAACCCATAAGCAGTAGAAAGTAATTACCAACAAGATGCAGCTGAATTATTGAAAAGCTAATGCTTGTACAGAGTCCAAATATTTAACAGAAATGCACCAGCCAGCTCTACAGGACTTCTACAGGTGACACAGTACACTGGCCTTGCCCCAGACATGACATTCTGATGGGTAGGTTCTGCCTAACAAAAACGGAAAAGAAAGGATCCTACCAGGAGCTCGGAGATAGAAACATTTGCAGGGGAAGAAGGCACAGATCTTCCAAAAATCCAGTATTTTTGGGACTCCCTAAAAAGAAACTTGATTATTTCCTGCCAAAACACTCTTATCAGGAAAACCTTTAGTCTGTTTGAATCTCCAGAAAGGTAGTTTCCGAAAAGCAAGATAATGAAGTGATTCATTTCAAGCTGTACAAGCTGGCATAGCTTCTGTAAGAAGCGTTTGGTTCTGCTGCCCCTGACTGGTGTTCCACATCTCCCAGTGCTACATCAGCGGAACTGCTGAGATCTGGCTTGGGCAAGTAAACCCACAGAAAACTAAACCTAAGGAAGAAAGAAAAAAAAAAAAAAAGTGCTTAGTTTTCAGGTGGTTTCATCAGTTTTCAGCTGATTTGGTTCTCTGAACTGTCTCAATTCCATGGTCAGGCCCTGCCAGTACAACAGGAGATACAAGAGAGAGGAGAGGAAGATGAATGGCATCATCATCATCAACAACATGTAGCCCTTCCATTGGCCTAGTGGTGAGTGCAAACCAGAGAGTGATTAGAGCAGCCTAAGAATATGACAGTGCTGCTTAAATTGTTCAAGTGATGCCTAGCTGTCCTTGAGCCACCTCCTACTTCGTGCTGGCACAACCATTTACGCAGTAGTGTAGCAACCAGAGCAAGGGCCTGATTTGAATTAAAAATTCCAAAGATAAAATAAAAAGGTATTTTTCAGCTGGATCAGTGCTCTGATCCAGTTCTTCACATGATCACACAAACAGCTGTACCGGCATAATGCAAGTATTGGCATGGAGAAGGGAACAAGCAGCTGGTGGAATATCCATCTGCACAAGGTGCCCATGCCACTGAAAAATGCTCACTGTAATCATGGTCTGAGTTATACTTTATGATCTACATTAAAAGAATAAAGAAGTCCAAACTGATAATTGTAAACAAAGCTCTGGAGAGGAAAAGCAGAAATACGCTTATGCTAATTGAGCTAGTGATGTGTGCCTAGTTCAGGTTCACTGAACAAATTTTCTGCAAGCTGAAGGCTCAGTACAAATTCTCTGAACTCATTATTTCCTGTTGTCTCTTCAGACTCCAACACCCAAGTAAATCAAATCAGCACTCCTGGACTAAGAAGCATCAAAACAAAGAACTGGAAGGAACATCTCTGTTATCTTCTAGAATTGATAGCAGTCTATACAATTTCTTGTTTTTGTTACCATAGCAGGCAGCTTACTCCCTGGTATGTAAAAATCTTCTTTTAATTTCTAGTTTAAATTAATGCATGGTTATTCTAAGCCTGATTGTATTTGTGCCAGCATTGCCCATTCTTTTAAGTAGAACTTCTTTCTCTGAGTTTACCCCAAAGTCCTTTAGAGAGCAGTTACATCCTCTTTTTTTCTAGAGTAAATAAATTGGCCTAAACTATGCCAAACTCCGTTAGACACTTCTGAAATAACAGACTTTTTCTTCCTCTTATCATCCAAATATTGCTCTTCACTTACTCAAATTTCAGATTACTTTTTGGAACGGAGTTGGCTGGGACTTATAACATTTTCCAGCTCAACAACAAGTTTCATTGGTATACTCCCCACCTTTTAAACTAAGATCATTAACAGACATACTAAAATGTTTTGATTTTACAGTAAGATTGATACCAGCAGCTTCTTGTGAATCTAATTGTTCTTTTCTTTCTTCAGGATTCTTTCCTTTAATTAGTTATCTTATACTAAATGTTACCAATTGCATCCAATTCAATGGTAATGGGGACTGATAGCAGAAATAGGAAGCTGTCTTGATTTTAAAGTTTTAGTAATGACTACAACAGAAGACTTGAAGATTTTTGTTGTGCCAGTTTTGACTCATGTAATCTGAAAATGCACAGTAAAACTAATTTTGGCTACTGTCAATTTGGTTCACACAAGACTGTTAAGATTTCTTTGAAATACCATCTTTGGATTAAGAGCCACTATGGAACATTTTGAACCTCAATGGTTTTAGTCTAATATGGACAATTTTTAAAAAGTTGCTAAAATGAAAGATATAATTCAACCTTATCTGCAGAGTGTTCTGGTAAAAGCAGACTGAGTTAAACATACTACCTCTGTATTTCTTTGTTCCATATATTTATACTAGAAGTCCCTAACAGAAAGTAACTGTAGTTCTAATAAAGTTAGTAACTGACAACCCTAAAGATAAGAATCAACAGTCATCTCCCCTTTATCTACATAGTTCATGTGATATGTTGTAAAGTTTTTATTTACTTGATAGTATCTACATGATTGTACTTGCTGACACATCAGGACAACATAGCTCCAAATGGGAGCTTATCTTCATCGTAACCTAGTCTAATTTGGAGACTTTCAGCACATGGCTGTGGTCTTCTAAGCAATCCTCAGTCATCACCAAAAGAGGGGGAAAGCTACGTACCAATATAAAATGAATGTGCACTGTGCCTGCATTTAAAATTAGTGGGAACTGATAGCAGGGAGGGTAAACGAATGCAATAGGATGTCACCACCACACACCAGCACCACCACCAAGAAAAAAATAATAAAAAAAAAAAAGTAGTCAAATTCTTTCTTAGCCACAATGTATTTGGAAGGTATCATGCTCTGGAAGCCTCCTCTCTACAGCTATAGCTACCTACAAAATTTGTAGGGTAATTTATTCAAATTAGGCTTAGAAGGCAGCAGTATGAACATGGGATGAAGGCAAGACGCAGTGTTTCAGGAACTTATCCTGCTTCTACAGCATAAACTGGAGTTGTGCATGGACTCTGGTGGCAGCAGGCCTCTCATGATAGCTGGACAGCTTGCTGAAAGCAGTCCTAGAGCTTGCATTTTCATATGCACAAAACTGACTTGCATATTTTACAGTTATTCCTACTTCTCACATACCCCTTCTGCAGCACCCTACAGTTACATTCTAGCAGGCAGCATTCACTCCACTGTAATAATCACAGAATGTTTTGCTCCACCTAAGAAACTAAGCAAATGATGGTTTAGTGTATGTGATGTTGATTTAGGCTTTCTTGGAGAAACTCTGCACAGAGCTTGCCTTTAACTAAGTTTACTGAAGTCAATAAAGAACAATACGCAATACCATGTTTTAACTTGTTTTTCTGTTGGAATTCTTCTAAGAGCTGCTCTGTTTCCTCCCAAACAAATCATGTTATAAATCAGTTTTTAAATGTTATCTGATATACGGAAGAGAGAGTTTTCAAAATCTACAGAGATATAATATAAGAGACATTGAAAATGGAAAGTTCTTTTAAAAAAGGAAATTATAAACAAATTAATTGCCTTTCTCAATTTTACTTACATTATTGGCTTATTAAGCATATGCTGCTAGCGTGTAGCCTATGGATAATAAGGAAGGAAATTATGGACTTTTAACAACAAACATTATCTACTTAATAAAAGACTACTATTTAGTCTTACAAGGCAAAATATTTTGTTGTATTAATTGAGAATCTAACAGGAATTGAAGGCGTTCAGGATTTTGTAGAACTTTGTGTCATATTTATCTAATACAAAAGACTTCTTCACATTGGTAAGGAGTCGTTTAAAAAAAAACATCAAAAACCCACCACATTTTGAAGCACAGGGACATATGATTTTTCCACTCATCTCTGTTTCTGCCTTATAGTGTTTAAAGAAAAACTCGTTAGTTTTAAGTACTGTTTCAAGGAAGAACAAAAACATTAAGAATTTCTGTCTTTTCCTTGTTTTCCCTTTATTTTAAGGAATCAATGTGCTGAGAGTGACAGCAATCCAGAGAGACCTGTAAGGGTCTCAAATAACCCCAGCACTATGTCTAGTCTAATTTGCTCCCATATCCATGGCCAACCCAGTTTTATCAAATGTATAACTAAAGCTGCCTCCTTAGAAAATATTTCTAACTTGCAGTGTAGATGCTGAATTACATTATCTCTGTTCAACATGCAAGCTTATACATAGCTTACATATAAAAAAGTTTATATTTTTGTGGGAATAATATTTTTACATACCATGCTGCTCTAGATTTTTTTTTTAATCACAGTTAACATTGGGGAAAACCCACAAATATTTATTTTTTTCTTTGCTTTAAACCAAACACATTTTTAAAACATCTGAAATGCATTAATGGATTTGAAAACAAACATTATATACAAGTGCCTTTTAATAACTGTACCTTGGTAGCACTCCTATAGCCTTCACCTTGTCCCTCTAGTTTGGGATACTCAGAGCATTTTCTTTAATATATTGCAGATTTTACACCATCACACATATGATGAAAAATGCAGGCTAGCGATGCATGCTGAGCAAGAGGTTAACTTTCAGCTTCAGTAAGACAATTCCCATTTAGAAATAGATATGTGTTTTGTATGTCTCAAAAGAAAACTTCCTAGGTCATTCCAATAAATTAAAATACACATTTTGATTTTGAAACAGGCTGTTTTACTGAAAATGCCAACACAACATTTTCTAATTTCCAATATGGAAGACATTAAAAAAATATATATTCTTTTTTCTTCTTAAGATACTGCAATTTCACAACTTCCCTATTTTCATGCATTTTTACTTCTGTAATGTCAACATCTCTGTATCTGGATCATCAATGGTTACTGAAGCAAATAGACAGAGCTGCAGAGCTAAAGAAAGGCCAAATTCCCCACTTGGGCTGCCAGGGGAACTCCTTCTACTGCAAGGGTTACTCAGAGTTCAGTATGCATGGAATAAACACAGCATACTTTATTATGCATCCTGCTTTCCAGACTGCTGCTCCCCAGCCCTCCATCATTAAAGCAATAGTACTGTATTTTAAATACAGATTATGTAGTTTGCTCCAGGTCATATGAGATGTGATTAATAGCTAGAAATCCTGATTCACTGCTGTCTATTAAATCAATAGTCACCCCTCCATCTTTTAGATACAATGGTTTGTCCCGCACATTGCCCTGTACATCCACCAATTTTTCTGAAGTGTATTAACCTCTATCTATTGCACTTGTAAAGCCTGCTGCTTTATTTGTGCACATAAACCCCATGCACAGTTAAATTCTGCTATTCCAAAGGATTCCTTCAACTGCAGTTCCTGAAACTGTGTTAAAGGGAACATTAAACGTAGATACTACTTTTTTTTTTTTTTAAGGCACATCTGGTTTGCAGTTGTCTTTTTCTTATATTTTAAAATCATGTTTACTAGTTCCCTCCCATCTCCTTCGCTCTGTCAAGATTTTCCTCTATTCTCTTCTCCTGCAGCTCACCTGAAGGGAAGAGTTAGATGGAACAGACAGCTGTCTGGTGATGGTGATAAGCTATTTGCTACCCCAGTAAGCCAAGCAAACAAGGATTTTGTCTTAAAGAATCTCAAAGGCAGACATGGGAAACTAACATTTGAATGAATTTTTTTTACCCTAGTGCAGTGTTTATAATGTGCCACACTGAAAATACCGATGCAGGTTATTTGTGCAAGAACAGAAAGAGTTTGAAAATGTGTGAAGCAGAGAAGGCTGCATTGCTTTTCTTGAAATACAAGAAAAGCCAGTTTTCTTTGCATATAAGTACTTTTTCGGGCTTCGGCTATGCTTTGATGTGTATGATTCACAGTAACATCTCACTGGATATTTTACAACAATCTGCAATTGTTTATATTTCCTTAGATACATTTAACAGGAGAAATATACATACTTTTGTAGTAGAGAAGATATATACATCTCACATGCCATTTCTTCACCATCTCCAAAACAAGCAAATCTTTGCATCTGCTTGCTCTGTTAACTGTTTTTATTACGTCTAGCCTGTAGTGTCCCTATTCAACAGTTTTATTTATTCTTGAGTTGGTCAGCAATAAATTTGCCATTATTAATCAAACAACAGTGATGTAAAACTGGGAATATGAGACTATGTTGTTAACAGCTGTGATTTTATCTTAAACCCTGGAATAAGCCATATTTCTCTTAAAGCTTCCTTCCAGAATCAGAAGGAAAATCTGGAAAACACTTCAAAATCTGAACTTCCACTTGGAAGTTTCTTTACTTCATAGTACCAAACAACAGCTGTTCCCCTCTGAAATGACAGGGAAGCAGCAGGGGAAAAAAACCCTAAACAGTGACAATTGTTTATTTTTTTAAAACTTCATTTTTAACCTAAATTTGCATTTTTTGAATGGCTCAGTTTTGGTAACATATACAGATCACTTATCATTCTCAGGATGCTTAAAAATTTGGATGTTTAGTTCAGTGACTGGACAGCATGCCAACTTCCCAATACTCTAGTTCCTCAGACAGAAAATGCTTTGACAAAATTTGCATAAAGTTTAAAAAGCAGTTGCATCCACCATTAATGCAGGATTCTAGTGCCCAGGATTATCCTTGTGACTCCCCTGATAAGGATGCTGAGGTAGTTCTAAAACCAGTCTGAATTTCTGTGAATGTTTCTCCAGAGTAGGCATGATGTTTGAGAGCAGACTGAAAATCAGGTAGAGACATCAGTGTCATAAGCCATACTGCCATCTAGTGATAAAGCTTTAATTGTGCTTCTTAGCTGAATAAACGTTCAAGGGTGCTACAGATGGACTTCTGTGCCAAAATCTGTGCCTTAATAAGGCTAGTTGCAGCTTGTGTCCTAAAAGACAGGAGATTTAAAGAAACCAAAATACTTAAGCTCTTCCTGCATGATAGTGGAATTTTTGTTGTATTTACAAAATTCAACATATAGGCAGATTATTAAATACATTGATTGAAAATGCTACAGTGCACTTGTTTAACAGCAAGTATTTCACCCACCTTCAAAGCTCTTTTTTTTGCTAGCAGCACCTGATAAGATTCTGTAAACAAGCCACAATGATCTTTGCTTGAGTTTACTCTCTGTTAACACAAGGGGCTCTGTTTGGCTTCAGGTTGCTAAGGTCTGCCTTGCAACACAATGTTGCTTTGGTTCAAGGTGGGCTGCCTTTTGCTTTCATTGTCCTTGGTTTTTTCATTTTGCTTCTTGGTAGAATGCAGAATTCTTCATGCAGAATAAGCCACGATAATGATTCCTGCACGCAAAGACAGGATGACAGCAAGATCAGGCTTTATCATAAAAATCCCTCTCAACTTGCTAATGCAGAGAAGTGTGATGAAGACATTCTGATATTGGTTTGAACTGCAAGGTCTGTCTCTGAGTATTGAAATATAAACTTCTTCAGCCCTTTGTGATTATTAATTACTAATTCTTTACAGTTCTAGAACACTTTTCTCTTGAAGCTGTCAATATCCTTTACATATAATATGTTGCAAAATGCCAGAGGAATTGAGCAAGTAGTCTTCTCAAGGTCAGAGAGTGATGTCTGTGGGTCCACTACTGCTTAGCACATCTGAAATTTAGGTCTCACCTTCTCTTATGATTTTTGAGTTTCTGTTGTGATTATGGGACAGTCTTCAAGGGTATGCTGGATATAAACCACTATCCTGCTGTATTCTGGAACCTGTAAAACAGGCAGACCAAGACAATTGTTTGAAGAAAAGTAAGTATCATTTATCTTGCTCTATTCATCTCCTTTGATTGTTAGGCTCATGCAAGTCTGTGATGCTTTACATACTGATATTAACTACTTCATGATTTTCACTTTGGCAGATGGGATAGGGGAGAAACAAAAATGCTGAAACAGAGAAAAGAAGATGGGGAAGGAGGCTAACGTATGGAAAAAAAGAGCTAATACAAAATGGGAGCACATCTCCCACTGAGTGATACTGGAATTGGCAATAAAACACTTCATAGTTAACAGCAACTAAAGCTATACTTAGAGGATTAAATCTCTGGTTTTCTTACATTTTTATGCCTAGCTTTCCTCTTGCCACCTGTGGAAATGCTAGTGCTTAAGGGTATGATGTATGAGCAGAGGCTGAAAGAACTGGGTCTCTTTGGCTTGAAGAAATTAAGACAAAGCAAGGAGACCTTATTGCATTCTATAACTACTTCACTGGAAGAAAGAGAGAAAAAGGAGTCAGACGCTTCTCAGAGGCATGGTGATAAGAGGAGGAAGAATAGACACAGCTGAGAATATGAGAAATTCTATTAGTGCTTTTTGGGTGGTTTTGGGGGTTTGTTTTTTTTTTTTTTTAAACCGTGAGGCTGGTGAAATACGGGAACAGGTAGCCCAGAGAGGATGTGGAATCTCTATCCTTGGCACTGGTCAAGACTCAAGTAGAGATGGCCCTGACCATCTAAACTTTAAGGCATCATGCCTTTAACTAGACATGTTTTGAGTGGGGGATTAGACTAGAGGACCTCTGGAGGTCCCTTCCAATATAAATTATGAGTCTATGACAATATAATCAACCATTTCCACCTTGGCTGCTGAGCCAAATAAAAAATGTCCTTTGTCCACAAATGAAACCCACAACATAGTAGGAAAATTCAAGCCTGAAACAGATTCCACTTCTTTGCCCCATCTCTCAAAAGCTATACTTGGCACAAACCTGGAAAAAAATTTTCAAATGTTTTAAACCACTTATAAAGTTAATTCCTTTACTAAGGATTCAAAACAGTGTCAATCACATTGATTTTTTTTTTGTTTACTACTATGCAAATGAACTTTGACACAGTTAGCTTACCAAAACTCTTAGCTTACTAGAAAATGTAGTAATTAAATAATGGCTTTATAACAGTAATTTGGTAAGATAAAATCAACACAATCTTTTGAAAACATTGCAGGAAATTAAAAAAATAAAATACTGGCAATCTTTAAAAAGTATCAAAAAGACCACTCTCATTCAAAATAAAAAAATGTTTTTCTGCAGAGGAACATCATCTTCTGAGAGCATGTTTGTCTAAAAAGTCCTAATCTTTGTGAAAAGATGATTCACTATAAAAATACACCTCCACTGCTGCACAGTGCCTTAAAGTTATTGCTACCTCCAGGGACTGGCATAAAAAAAAAAAAATTAAATTTTGCTAATCACACATGCATGGACTGTGATACAAATTCTGGGTGCATAATACAGATTTTAAAGCCAAGGGGAATCTATTGGTTTCCACTTTTGTTTTCAAAAACATCAACCTGCATTTCTCTACAGCTTTTCTACAAGTGATTTGTACTCTTAGGCCCAGTTTATACCTTGGTTTTGTGGCTGGTTTTTTTTATCTGCACTGTTGCCACACAGCATTACTATTTGTAACCCAAGTGTCACTAAGAGCTCTTTCGCCAGAGGCATTTAGACCTTCTGTGCCCTAACTCTTCACAGCTGCATCACAGCCTCCAGCTTCCTCTCCTAGAAGAAATGCTTATTAGATTATTGTTACATGCTGCTATTCTCGTGCTTGCACAAAGGCTGACCAGAGGGCTAGATAGAAGATCTGCTTTCCCCCCTGCTTCAGGCTCCTCAAAGCTGGAAAGTAGTTTGCTCAGAAAAGACATATGGACTATGTAGGTTCCTGCATAAAGGAGCAATTCTTGCACAGAAGCACAGAATCACTAGGGCGGCTATTGGCCACTGAGTGATGTTCACAAGGGTGGAAGCAGCAGGAGAGGTTTTTGTCCAGACGCTGTGATTAGGGACTGAAGGAAAGCAGAAACGTGTACCAGTATGGGGAGCTGCAGTGAGACATTTCACATCTCTTCTTTATTCCTGAGGAAGGATGATCAAGCTAGAATTGATTTATATCAGGTCATCACAGAACACAAAGTCAGAAAGAAAAATGGCTAGAACTAGCTTCATAGCATCTTGCTGCTATGCGCTGGACAAGCTTACAAGCAGGAGACAGGCAAGCTGAGAACACAACCACTGCAGGTCCCCCTGTGCTCAGTCGCTGATAACTGGAATCACAACTAACTGAAATAGCAGTGAACAGTGAAATCCTTTCACTACTAATTTTCAGCCTTCTGTTTGAGAAAGAATCCTTCTCCTAAAACAGTGGTATTTTTTTTGAAAGATTTGTTTTTGTCTGGTCAGTGCCTTCTCTTTTAAGTCATTGTGACCTACATACAGACATGATCCAAATAAAAAATTAAAGAGAGCTTTATGTGACATTGCTTGGCTGAGCCAGCTCTGGAGTTGCTGTGGCCTCTCTGTTATTTTTTCACACAGGATCAGATATGAGTTTATATAATTTTAGTTTGTTTGGTTTTTTTCTTCACTATCATGACAAGTGTTTAAAAATCTCTCAACAAAAAAATAAAAATCTAGAGTTTACCCAATAAAGGTGGCACTGATGAACACACCCTTGCTAGTGTTATCCTAATATTAAAAAAAAAAAAAAAAGCCTACAGTTATGTATCTGTCTGAATAAAACACAGGACCGAGGCACACAATGAAGTTACTGTGAGTTAACACATTACCACTGAGCCACAGTAACTGATACACGGGTTCCCTTAGCTGCTTGCCAACATGCAGTACAACATGTTAGCTTAAATCATTTTCACCAAGACACTTTGATGAGGTTTGGATGGCACAAGAAATTACTCTAGGGATATGGAATCCAACCCCTGCTATAACTTACATTTAAATCAAGATTGGTAGGATCATTACTACCTGATGACTGTTCATTAAGCCTGGGTGAGATAAATTTGGTAGTCAGTTCAACTCCCAGTGGCTGGAGACTTGCTGCAAACTGATTTCATAGCACAAAGGTCTATTCCATTTGGAATAACTCAGGCTATGAACTGATCTCTGTCTGGATCACTGGCTGGAAGCAGAGTTATACTGCTGTTCCAGAACATGCAATTCACTACCACAGCTGGCACCATTTTGACAAACAAAAAAATAACCAAGAACTGAACGGCCCTGAAGGATCCTTTGCTTTGTGATTTCTCCCTGCAGGTCAGGGCTGTATCTTACCAGTACAGCAAGGGGCACTGTCAGGGCTCATGATATACCTGCACTCTGGGTATAAACAAAGAAGTGCAGATCCCACTGCTGTCAGTCTGGCACCTTTCACTAGCCCTACATTACTCAGCAGTTAGCAGAGAGAAACAACAGGCATTTCAGCATAGTGAAGGAGAAGCAGCTGGCTAGAGGATGAAGGAATAGAAAGAAGCAATTATACTATTATGGCTATCAAACAAGGCCACATCACTCTTACTTGTGCTTGGGGGTGCAAGGCCAGCTCATATCCACCTTTGCTGCTGATTGTTTTTTTTGACAGAAATTGCTCCCTAAACAGTCATGTTCAGTGATTATTTGTCTCCTTCCTTCTTCCTCTGATTACAGCCAGACTGGGATATCCCTGATCCGCATAGAAATGAATAGTTTAAAAGTCAGTGCTGTCCTCAAAGGGCCTTGTGCACCATTAGGTCTCCAGATTTACTGCACTAGCAAATAACAGTGTAGTAATGAGGTAGAAGCAATAGGCTACAAATAAGGAGAAAAGAGCTAAAAGAAAAGGATTTTGTCTTGGTACATACCTGACTGTAATTAAAATTATCAATGAGATCCTGCCTTTATATAAAGGCATTTTCACCAAATTTTGTAACCACGCTCATAGAGCCAAATCTATATTATAGTAACTCTTCCTGATTCTGGACTCAGCACATGCACTGTATTTTGCCTATGATCATGAACAGCTGGGAAGCACTACTATCAAAAAATAAAGCATATTTAAACATGACTTTTGATGTGTTATTGCGTTATGTCAACTTCTCCTGTTTTCTAGGTCTCTGCATGAGAAGTTAGAGAACTGCAAACAGCAGTTTGTGCAAAATAGTAACTATTCCCTGTGGTGACAGTAGCACAGATTTTCCCAGAACTCTTGAGAAAGCACAGTTATTAATTGTAACATGTGTACCCAGGCTGATACAGTTGGCAACAAAAATGCTAATGAATGCAAGGAATTGTGTTCTTACTGTGTAAGATGTGTCACAGCCTCATCACCTGCCTTCAGAGTTTTCAGTCCACTGCCTATTTCCATGTTAATTATTCTAGTCTCCCCTCAAAGAATGTTCAAGTCCAAGCCACAGCTTAAACCTATTCTATTCTGGGTGTATTGCTTTACATTAACCCCCAAACAATCACATAACATAAGTATTAGTCCATTTTTCCACCCCATTCATAGGTCTCGTACCTCTCTTCTGGCCATTCACCAGCTCTGCTAACAGAAGAGCCCTGAAATCCAGTTATATTCAACCTTGACTCACTGGGTGGACCTTCTCTCCCATTGAACCATATAAAGCTTTGTGGTTGCTTTATCCCTGTAACGACTGTGTCTACTTGCTTAGCCCTCTGAATTGACTCATTTTTTCCATTATTTGGGAATGATTCAAGAGCTTATTTTGGCTTGACCAGATCTGACTCACCCTGAGTGACTTCAGAAATTGGAATTGAATTGAGATTGGTGTAGAAAAAGCAAAACTATAGCCCAATTGTAACTACAGTCTCTCTACTGATGTGACAAATAATTCCTGGCCTCCAATCTGAATGCAGAAGCAGTATTTATCTGGTCTATCACTGGTCCAAGCTTGCAACAATCAGCCAATTTTGTTTTATTCTGAGGGAGAAAACATAATGAATATCATTAATCCCTTTTATATTAAATTTATGCCATAGAGGAAAAAACTCTTACAATTACAAAAATTTCACTGTACCACAGATAAAAATTTAAGAAATCCATTCTTACATATATACGAACTCATGATGAAAAATCAGAGAAATAGTATCAAATTTCCCCAATTACAATGTATTAAAATAGACATCAGTGTTTTTAACTATAAAATACTACTTTGTTTTAACAGAGTGGCTTACACTAGCATTTAAAACTTTCATATTTCATACACGAGAGTTGCAAAGTCTGTTCTATGCCTGCAAGTACAAGGTAGGCCAGGTTATGAAATATGCATAAAGGGACACTGCCAGGTGAAAAACACTGGGCAAAATTCCAAGAGCTTTACTGTGTACTTGTTCAGTTCTTTGCTGGGCAAACTCCTGTGGAAATCGATGGGAATTTTGCTTGAGCAGAGAACAAGGAATATAATACTCAAAACCAAGCAAACAAAATATGTATTACAAAAAAGTAGGATTATTAAAAATACAAAAAATGCTACAATATTGAAGTCTATTGTACTACTCATGATTATGCAGTTAGTGAGATTTATGCACTCTCTAGGCTTAGACTGTAAAAATAAGTGTTCAGTTTTTTTCTCATTAGTTCCATTCTGTTGAACATTTGATAAGATGCTACTATTGTGTGTGAGCTATCAATGTTTCTTTATTAAAAGAATCAAAACAAAATTTCTACTGAAAAAGAAGTAATGGATTGGATTTAGGTTTGGAAAAACAGTACGCAAATCCTAAAGGAGCAGAATTTGACCCGTCTAGAATTTCATTGCAGCACCTCATCAGCTAAGGATGACAATGCAAATGATTGCTGTGTCGACTCATTTCAAGGACCTTAAGAACTTGCTAACTTTTTGCACGAGGGCAACCCTTTGGGAAAAAAGAAGTCACTCAGAGTAACCCTGAAGTTTAGGTAGGTAGTTTTACTTCTGGAGCCATCAGTAGTTTAGACATCTAACCTAAAAAAACTATAACTATCTGTCTTCTTTCAAGAGATTCTGAGTGAAAGTAATTTGATAGCACAAGGCAACTGAATAATTGTATCAATCACGTTAGAACAAAAATGTATCAAATCAGAAGATGCTCCTAAATGCATCTTCCTCAAAGGTATGGAGGATGTTTTGTGATGATCGATTATATTCCAATTATTGAATTTTAAACAATACCGATTTTTACATCTTTCTTCATCTCAGAGAGGATAAGACATCTTCTCCTTCCTTCTTCTGTTCTTTCACCTGTACTCCTAAGATATGTGGCTGCTTTAACTTTTATGCAGAATCCTAACTGCAACTTCTTCATTATCATTAAAAGATAGCATGATTTAATTCTTTTAATTCTTTTGGGACACAGACACTTACATTGCATTGTATGATTCACCATACCCTATTTACTACAGAAACGTGTCACTTGACAGGGTACATCATGAAATTGAAGCTGCATTTCAGAACATTTTTGTCATTCAAATGGATGCCAAAGCAGAACAAAGTGATCACCCTCAGACATATACTAGATTGAAGTACCAGAACTGGTGATGGAACATTCAGTAAACATAACATCTAACCGACACAGTAATCAATGACAAGGGTGTGAAAGTAATATTAAATGCCAGTGGTCCTCCAACATTATCTAGACTGCAGACCTCAAAACCACAAAGAATGAACCTTGTATGAAGGACAGATTGGTTGGAAGCAGTGTTGCAGTTTTAAATTATTCTCAATCTTTCCCCCATAATAAGTAGAATGACATGGTACAGTTCATTTGTTTTTTTAACAGTTTTCCCTCTCTTTTTATTCCATTACTTCGGCTGAGCCTACATAGAAGAATCCTATAACCTTGCAAAAAAGCAGTCATTAATATGTCCTTCCTTTTCAGAATAAAGTATGTCTACTGTGGTTTAATATATTTTTCAATATATTTTTCAAACTAGTATAAACTACACTGGGGAAAAAAGCATTTTTAAATCAGTTCTAAATGTTTTTGCAGCCTAACTATGCCTACTAGAAGCATGAAGAAAAACAACCACACTTCTAACCAGTCATTCCAATGAATAGAAATAAATTTAGGCTGGCAAAGGTATCTTTGCTTAGTAGAGTATGTACTATTCAGCATGGTGGTTTTAGCTGTAGTGGGAAAGGAACTCCATCTGTTAAAAAAACCTGTGCTATACAGCTACATCAGCCTTGGCCCTTATTCTATGATAAGCCTCCACATGGGGAATTAGATTAGTACAGCTATAGAGAAATGCAGCATAGTTAGACCAACGTATTTCCTCACAAGGATGGTGAAGCAGTTGTTGAAGGCTTGCATTTTTCTTTTTATTATTTGCTGGGGGATGAGAGGGGAAAAGTTTCAGATGGACAACTCTAGAAATAAGAGAATTTGTGTTATAAAAGATACTAATACTCCATCATCCTTCATATGTAATTCAAGATCAGACATTACTGTTATTACCCCAGTGAAATAACATAGTGTGTTTAAACATTCTGCACTATTTTCATGCATTCTACTACCATTTAAGAATTTGCAGTACCTACTGAGCACCACTATTCAAGTCTCCTTCCCTAAGGCGGGCATATTACTTTACTTCACAACTTATTCTCTAGTATTTAAATTTGCTAGTAACAAAACAAACAAAAAAGTGTGGTGACTTTGAGCATTTGCCTAGAAATTACAATGTTATATGCTTTAATTACAACATTGAAACTCCTGGTCTACAGATCCTGCAAGATACTTTGTAGAAAACACTATACAGCCTCAGTGGATTCCACACGAAGAGCTGATGTTAACCAGACAGAAAGAGACAGGACTTTGCTACATGACAAAATCGCTAACATTCCTGATAATCTCAACAACATAAAGATTGGGTTTTTGCAGCTTTAGAAGTCACTTGACCAATGGAAGAATTGCAAAAATCTGAACAACCCTCTTTCAGCTTTCTGACAGAGGCACATTCACAAAGTCCTGAACTCTGCCTTGCTGTCAGACTCCATGGGCTGTGCACAGCTCTGGAGAACGGTGTGACGTGGGTAAAAACACTCCGTGAGGCAACACAGCCTTCCTGCTTAGGTCCTTGTAATGCCCACCCCTATAATGCAACAGTTCAAATTTCATTGAAATGCTCTGAAACCCTGCTCATTGTCTCAAAATCGCCTATCAAAACCCTTCACAGACTCCTGCTAACAAAACAACCCTCTCCTAATATAAACAAGAATCTAGTTCTGTATATTATGCTTTGGCAAAACTTCCATTGACTTCAACTCTTAGGTAGAACACAGACAATAATCATGACAAACAACAAATGCAGGAACTCACAGGCAAGATCCAGCCACGCTTATCTTATGGAATGCAGTTAAAAGGAACAAACAATGTTTTGCAAATTATCAAGATTAGTTCTAATTACATTCACCTTCTGCCTTTAGAGTTGCTAATAGATAGATATGCAGAAGTCATGGCTAAACACAGACTGAATGACACAATGACAGAGATGTTATTATACCTTGGCATCTAATTTTATGGACTTGTCTGTGACAGGACCAAGGAAAAGGATTTCTTAGAGTTTCCATTTTGACTCTGTCACTTTCACTCTACATTCCCAAAAATTTTGGACAAGCAACATTTCTATCTTGCAAATTTTTCTGCTGATCACCATGTGTCCTTATCATTGACAGGACAATCAAGTCTCTTATGTTAATTGTCTCCGACATCGTTTTGTGGAACAGCTGCCAATCACTTACCCTGACATAGCAAACCACAGTGGTTAACTGATTACAGTATCAGAACCACAGTCTATTTTGTTTTGGAGATGATGGAATATTTTTTCTATGTCTATAAGGCTTGAGTTAAAGGGAGTCTCTGAATGAGGGCAACACAATTTCCCAACTATTGACAATCCAGCGCACCCTTGAAAGATAACAGAGCAAACTCTTAGCTTGAAGGATTCTTTCTCTTGATCTGCAAACCGATTGCAAATAGTGTTTTCTCAGAATTAGAAGTTACAAGATAACCTGGTAAGAGCAATTAAAAAGTGACCTGACTTTATCAAAGGAAGTGAATTGCCAAGGACCATGCTGGGTATTGCTGATGAGCTCTGACAGGAAGATAGGCTGAGCTTGAATACTCCATAAACTGATCCTACCTGGAATTAGATTAGGTAACAGTAAGAAAACATGTGTATCAGCTATGCACAAAATACAGGTGATACACTTCTTGTTTTGAAATACACATAGCACAACAGGTTCTACAACTTAAAGCCCACAAGAAAACAGAACATGAGACACTGACAAAAATAAAGATCAGTAAGAGAACACAGTGTGATATACTGAAAAGAGCAAAATGGTTTAAGATCTAGAAAGAATTAGAGTGATCAGAAGTACAGATATCTTAGCAATCAGGACCTAATGTTCATGTTGTCATTTCACTGTGTTAACGATTGAACTCTGTAGTCTTGTGGCCAGATTGTCTTTTAAGTGCTCTTATTTCAGGGAGCACTGAAAATCACTGCATGCCAAGCATATTTTGCTGTCAATGTGCAGGGAAATATTTGTGTCCTAAAAGCAGTACAGCATTTTCTCCCTTGCATACTTAATGCTCATTGGGTTTTAGGAAATAAAGGTCTCTACAACTTTAGTCTAACCAAGCCTAGTTAGACAGTGGCACAAATACAAAGTTGCTGACAGAATTAAGGCATGTGACAACACAATGTTATAGCATAGCTATCCTTTATTAGGTGAAGGAAGGTATTTCCCACCTGAAACTCCAAGCACCACACATTTCTTGAACCAAATAAAAAGCTTTTCAGCACATGGCAGAGAAATGAAGAGATTTTGCAAGATTAACTTCACTGTTAAAGATGAGGTGGGATGACAGCACTCAGCTCCAGCTGCTGAATGCTATATGCATACCCCTAGGCTACTGACAAGATGGCAACTACATCCTCAGCTAGTCCTCATTTTGGGGGAGGAGGTGAAAGGGGGAGAAGGACCTTAATTTGAATAGCTAAAAATTTGTACTGTGTTCCAAAGAAAGAAGGGACATAAGTACACAACTCTCCCCTTCCACCCCTCTCCCCAAAAGGTTGACTGAGAGCAATCTCTGTAGTTTATTTCCTTATATATTCCCATTCACTACCTGTGATATTTTAAAATTAATAATAAATTTGACATTTTTATTAAACACTAGGGACCATTCATTATTTTTATAAAGAATGCAAAAATATACAGAGTAGACAGGGACACATGCAGTCTGAGGTACATTTTCAAGATCAGAAAAGCTGAAAATACTTGTCTGTGATGATAGCATTTCTTGAGTTGGTAAACCATGCACGTCAGATGAGGCCTGAGGAAGTAAGGGGGTGGATAAAAGGGAACTCTGCAGAAAGACAGAAAGAAAAGAGAAACAAATAGACAAAGAGGGAATGAGAACCAATCCTCTAGCAAAGTGTTACCAAAAAAAAAATCCAGGAAAAAAGTCTCTGGCATTCAAAAACTTCTAACTGCAAGTTTTTATTCTAATTTTAGTCAGAGAACAGAGCATCTGATAAAGAGATGAAATGTGCACATCAGGCACAGAGTCATTAGCATACACAAATGGGCCATGACCTCTCCAACTGTTGTTAGTGCTTTTGTGTGTGTGTGTTTGCAGACACCATGAGGGACAAATTCATCCTCAGTATAATTGGATTAAAAAGTCAGTGGAATTATATCAGAAATAAATATTACCCTGAATATCTTTATATTGATGTGATTAGATGGTATGGGAAGATTCCAGCTCTGAGTGG
The DNA here is from genome assembly GCF_964188355.1 of Buteo buteo. Classification (NCBI taxonomy): domain Eukaryota; kingdom Metazoa; phylum Chordata; class Aves; order Accipitriformes; family Accipitridae; genus Buteo; species Buteo buteo. The sequence goes on along the minus strand of NC_134194.1, from coordinate 13,385,749 downwards.
CTTCCCCCCCCTTTCCCCCAAGAACTGCAGACCTCAGTACCAGCTGGAGGGTTTTTTTGTTGGTGGGGTTTTTTGGGTTTTTTTTGTTGTTGTTGTTTTTTGTTTTTTTTAACGGAGCTTAACTGGATGGCATAGCTAAGCAGTATGCTACAGCTTTCAATACTTTTGTTTGGCCTTTTTAAGCGAGGGGGAAAGGCTTGAAAAACTTGAATACGTTGTGATTTATGCCACACCCCTCCCCTTTGAACAGTTTCAAAACTGTATCACAAGTGAGGCAGAAAGAACCAAGTTAGTGTGGAATCCTAGGCTCCACGGTGTCTCCATTTTATGACTTTCGAAACATCAAACAGATAGTAGATAGCAAACTCAAAGGAAGATCCAATTACAAAACATACCAGTTATGAATAGCACATGGACAATAAGTCAAGGGCGTGAGACAAAAGTTACTCATTCTTATTCAGGTAAACTGTGAAGTCAAAGTGACTTCAAGAGGGACAGCCAATTATAAGCACACTTTTGAAATCTACCTAGAAAATCCCAACACAAAATTGTTCTATTTTGTTGACCTTAATGCAGTGCTTCGCTTTGATTTATAGCCAATCCATATATAATTGTTGCATGTAGGGCAATGTCTAGCTGGAAAACACATTTGCCTTCACCAGCCATTTCACTGAAATACATCCAATTGGTCATGTAAACCAATTAGCAAGAAAGCTGAACATGTCAATAACTTAATTTAAGGAGAGAAATTAATTTGTAATTTATGGAATAACTAGATGCATCTGAAAGACTAATTATCTGGTTATTGTGTCTTTGTCAAGGATAACATTTAGCACTTACATGGCACTTGTCATCCTCAAGTTGTTTTTAAACATTTGCTATAATTAAACCACATTACACTTCCGTGAACGAAAAGTTATTGTCCATATTTCACAGCCAGCAAAGCTACGGCTACAAGTAAGCGACAAAGTGAAGGACACAATGTCAGAGATGTGTTGGCAGCTGCTTGCTTCAGCTCGGGAAGTACAATGGTTCCAAATGATTACTAGTCAATTCTGTTTCCACTATTGTCTCATCTTCTTAAGCTCTGTCAGGACAAAAAACCTAAATGAGAATAGACTATGTAGGATTCCCATCTCTACAAGTAATTAGGGTCAGTATTTTACCATTCCTTTTATTCCTATTTGACATGAAATTTATCTCCGCAGACCACAGGTAAGGAAAAGCCACACCTCAATAGCTCTAAGTTCTCTTGATCTTGGGGTCAACAGAGCTTGTCTACAGATGTAGAACAACCTCAGAAACACTACCATGTTTCCACAACCAAAGAACAAAAGAGTTCCTTTGACATATTAAAGGTGAAAGAGACTTTTGTAATTTTCTCGGAATACTTCTATGAGAAATTCTAAATTAATTACCATGCTAACTTGCCTATACTTGAGTTTGGGCCTCCCAATTTATTCTAGCTCCAGTGATAATGTCACCAATACATTACAGGCATGTCAGCAGCATATGCGTTTCAACCCACAACCTACGCCAAACCAACTAATTATTGAACAATATAGCCATTAATTCAAGATGGGTATTTTTGCATGGAAGCAGGCAGGGATCAGGATAGGAACAACACTGCAGTTATAATATGGCCTGGAGGATAAAATGCAACACACTTATACGTGATACAAACAGTCTTGCTGGTACTGGAGGGAAAGCTGCATAGTTATTTGTATTACCGTGGCAAGTAAAGGTTACAACCAGGGTTGGGCCCAATTGTTTTATGCTCCATACAAAAATATAGAGAGACCTCCATGTACCTTGCAATCTGCATTTTGGAAAGTACTTTAAATCAGAAGGAAAATTTAAAAATAAAACAAACAAAAACCTTGGGCAATATACTGCCTAAATAAACATTTCCATCTCTGTACTCCTGTTTGGTAGCTTGTGTCAAATCAGAGTGAGATGCATTTATGAAGCAGCCCTTGAGCTCAAGGGATAGGTGCCATACATTACTAGGGAAGAGAGCACCACTGCTGCCTGCTTGTTGTGCACCTGCATGGAAAACAAGAGCTAATAAAGTTCATGTAATTCATACTCAAGTACGTAGAAAATACTGCAGAAAAGACAAGACTCAGGAGCAATTTTACAGATAAAACAAAGACTGGTGCATAAGCTTCTTCTCATTCAAACAGTGGTAATATTAACTAGCTAGCTAGCATGTTCCTAGAAATAGGGGGACAAGGAAACAGGTCAGAAAAAAACAAACAAACAAAACTGGGAAATACTCAGGAGCCCCAACAGGCTCTTTTACTTCAAATGCCAGTCCTGCCTTAGGCAATTTTTTGTCCTTTCAACTTTTGAAACGCTACTCACATAAGTTATTTCTTATAAAGATGCTGCAGTAATCAGGAGATTTCTTGGCTTGAATCAAGCAAGAAATAATTTCCAGAACAGGATTTGGGAGGTCACACTGTTGGGAAAAACTTTACAGTATGAAAACTCGGATATCTGTTTATACTGAACTCATTGCTGTGGTAAGTCAACTCATAGCAACAGGTATCTGATCCTAAAGAGCACACATGTACCTATAATTTTATCTTTTGTGCATTTAACATCTGATAAAATGTTCTAATTTCACAGTCTTGCAAAGTAAATAATCTGTACATCCACAAAATAAGTTCCTTTACAGCTCTAGTATGTTCCATTCCTGCCAGAGGATTTATTGATCTGTGGGCCTGTCCATATGTTGAGATGGATGCAGCTGCATATTTGTCCTACATCCTGAACTGGGCAATGGTTAGGCATAAACCAATGTCAATCCACAACCTTTTAGTCATGCTAATATACAGCTGCCTTTGCAGGAAAAGAGCTGTCTCCCTGCAAGGCCCTTAATTAACATAGCTTCATAGGCTAAGCTAACGTGACACCATCTGAGCATGTCTATATAGACATGCTCTGTCAACAGTCACCTACTGACTGGCTCTGTGTCCTGAAGAAGAGATGCAGACAGTTATCTGAAAGGAAATAGATGGTGAACTTCAACTCACTTTCTGTAATCATGCAATGTTCATGATCTTGGTGTATGATAAACAGTTCTAGGCTGAATCAGATCCATCATGAGACACATACTCCCGTGTAAAATTTTCCTGCACTGATGTTACTGCAGCTACCCACTGATCAGTTTGCTTTGATCTTAGCTCTTAACTGGAGACTAGTGGACAAGTTGGTGTGGCAGACTGAATCAAGTATTAATTTAAGACAATCATCCTACTCTTCCCTCCTCCTTTCTCTCTCTCTTCTAAAGACTGCAGATTATGTAAGTCAGTGTTCTGTAAAGCACTTTAAGAGCCAGTGATTGTAACAAGCAATTTAAACGCCAGCTCAACACAATATTTGAAGGAGGAAAGATAATTACTGATAGCACTAGAAGTTGAAAAGAATTGCGTAAAAGGGACAGTGTGAATAAACAGCTCAAGAATTAAGCAAAAGAACTAAATATACTTGAGAGACCTTGGTCAAATTATTTTCATTTACATAAAGATTATCTTGTTCAATGATTTTCCTCTATATTATACATAGATGGCTAAGAGAAATATTTATGACAAAAGGAACAAGACAGAACAAAAGCCTAGATGAAATAAGAGCTATTAATGAGGAAGAGGTACAACTGCAGAAATAAGAGGATTCCATTTTAATTGTCAGAAACAAACCGGGTCTTTGATGCTGAGCGGACACGAACTGAAGTCATCAATTTAAGAGAGCTACTCTTACTTAGGCCTGCTGAGCAGCTGCCTCCAGCAGTTACAGGAACGTGGTGGTGTTTACACCACTGTCAATGATTTGCCATGTGACTATGGAGGAAAAACAGTTCTAAATTTTCAAAATTACCATTTGCTTTGGACATTGAGGATTTTCACCAACTGATTTAGTGTCTGTTTTCAAAGGCCCTAAATGCCTATAAAGATATTCTAGCAAACAGGTTTAATTCCTACCCTGAAGGAAGGTGTTCATCCATCAACCCTTTGTATATATTTTGTATTTTGATGTTAGTGCTTTAACAGAGGGACATCAAAATGTTTCTTATCTGCTGTGTACCCAATGCATTAACATTTATGAAAGGGAAATAATTACATAATGTATTCATTTGCTTTTTCATATAACAAAAAAACCCAACACTCGTCTTTAAAGGAAGGTGTATCCTGTTCCACTTGGCAAACAAGCACATTGCATATAATTTAAAGGTTAATGTTCACGAATTTTACACTAACTACATAATACAATACATAGCAATGCATGTATTCAACACCAAAAATAATTTTGGGGAAAGGTTTAGGAATGGCATGGAAAATCCTGAGAAACTTTTCAACAGTACTTTCCCTTGGTACAGTTTGGTCCTTTCCAAAAAAACCCACTTAAAAACAGTTATGATCAAACGCAAACAACTTCCAGCAGCTTAACAGATTGCAACGAGTCAGCTGAACCACTGCATGAGACATTGGATCTCAGTCCTTCTCTGTCATAAAATGAATAATAATAGTTTACACAGCAGTAAAATACACCCCCTTGTGAGGACTTGTAAAAGGACTTTCTCTTGTAGAAGAGAAACAATGTTTAAAGCAATGGTATTCTACCTCACCCTTGCAGTGGATTCATATAGGCTGCTACAATAACTTGGGTTACGCTGCGCAATGTGTTAAAGCAGTGTTACTTAATTATATGCCCATATAATTTACAAGTTAGTTTACAAGTCCCAGATGAATTAGGTAGTATATGGGCTTAGTAAAAAAAAAAAGTAATGGAAATCAAAAGGGGCAAGTAAAACTCTCAATCATCTTTTCAACTTGTTTATCAAGGTGGTTTTCTTCCCACCTTAGTTCAGCTGTAAGACAAAAGAAAACTTCTGCAATACTCAGTCTTACATCAGCCAAGAAAGAAAAACAGTGACAGTTATGTCCTTCTGAAAACATTTTCTTTCCACTTCCATATGAGTAATTTCCCTCTCCTCCCTGACATGTATGCAACAGTAATTGACTGATTGCCTATTTTCTCACAAAATCAAACATAATTCAGCTTGTAAGTAACAGTTCTGGTTACCCTATCCAAATAGGATACCTTTTGTCCCTATCTTTGCCCTTTTATTATTTCATTAAACACAAATTTGAATATAGACGTACTCCACTTCAGATTTCAAAAGGACAGTGAACGTCCTAGATATTTCTTTACCTGTAGCAGCATAGACTTCTTCAGCAACAATGAAAAGAATTATTTAATATCTAATCGACACTCTGCAAATAACTAATATTGAACAAAAATACTCAGTGAAGAATCTTAAACAGATATGTTAGATATTTTAAAACAAGACTAATATAATAATGTGCAGAATCCCCTGTTAAATGATATGATTTAGTACTTAAAATTGGAAGTCTAACGTTTCAGCCAAATACCAACTATTATTTGATTATTGCTTTTTCCAGGTACCCTGACATTCAGCACAATTTCTTTTCCCAAAACACAGGTGACCATCAGTAAATAGTAAATATGGTTTTCAGAGGTGCTGCCCAAATACTTCCAGCCCCCATTTTCTGGTTCAAAGAAATACAGTTGCTGTGCTCATCCCATAAGAAAGTCAAGATGGATGTGATCTGATAGAGACAACCAAACCTACAAACCGTTAAAAATCTATTGACGAGCTAAAAGGAATTGGAAAGATTTAGTTTACTTGGAAATTTTCAGGAAATCTGTATACTACATTTTCTTGCTGTTCCCTTTATATAAGACTTAAAATACTCATCTTTCATAGTTCTAACATTTTTAATTCATATTAAACATATTCCTGCCACATATTTCACTAATACTTACTGCCTTGTTTACTTGCCACAAACATTCCAAGGAGCTTTCTCACAAACAGCATTCTTAAATAAAGGAGACTGAACAGAAATTAATGGATGAAGATGATGTATTCATAGATAAAATAATTGTGTTTGTACCTTAATTTAAAAACAAAAAAAAAAAACACCAAAAAGACAGTAGTTGCCTGAGTAAGAACATAAGAGCCAGGCAATGCCAAAAGTAAGTTTGCACACACATCTTTTGTCTCTTAATATGTATTTGTTTAGATAGCATTTAGGTACCTGGTTGCATTTTTCAGTACAGCATCACTCATTTTTCATACCTTTAGCCATACAAATTTCTCCATTTCCGAGGAGATATTCTGAAACTCACTTACATACAAATTATCCATAAGATATATTGCATTACTTTAAATATAATTTGTGATCATTTAATCACACTGCAATTTTGTTTTGCTAGCTGGAATGATTGAGACAGAGCAATGGAGTGTTTGGCTTTTGATAAATTAACCATTCTTTCATTTCCATTTATTCCCTTAATACTTTTCAGACAGAAATCTAGAATTCTCTCCCATAGGTGTTCCAAACTAATGAGAGAACTAGAGCTTAGAAGGTAAATTCTTACACAGTCTTGGTTACAAATAGCCCCTTTCATCCTAAAGAGTACCTAAATGTCCGTGCATAACACAGAGTTCATTAAATTAGACATTCTTGACTGGAACTGAGAGGCTAAGGAAGGAGGACGTAGATCCTAAGAAAGTGGTTTATATTGCTCGAGGTATAAAGCAACATCAAGTCTTGCAGAACCTGTCATTTTTACATATGAATCTCTGGGTGATTCAGAAGTATCCTAGTGATTCTAAAAAACATCATTATCGTGGCTTGATGCAGTACCTATCACAAGATAAGAGAGGACATGATAGCAGGGACTTAAAGCCAAAAAGAAGCTTCTTAAAACTTCATCTCAGATAGAAAAGTCACTAAAACACAACCCTGTTCCAGAGCAGAACTTAACACATTTCAATCCCAACTTAATACCTAAGGCTAGAATTCAGTTTAACTGGGGAGGAAAAAACCCAAACAAACAAACAAAACAACCAACCAAAACCAACCCCCCCCCCCCCCAAACAAACACCCCACCCCCCCCAAACAAACAACACCACACCACCACAGAAAAGAAAATATCCAAGTCATCAAGACTAATACCCTAACTCTTAGCAAAAGTACCAAGGGAGCTTCAGTTGCCCGTTTTACATTTCAAGTCAAAACCAGTACCTCCAAGAACACTCCAAGGGCTACTCCCAGTCCCTCCCTATTCTGGAACAGCTTCCTTGAAGGAATGATTTTCTTCATTTTTGGACAATTACTTTAAAAATACAGAGAGACAAAAGTGAGTTTAGTCCTAGAGCAGATCTTCAGGTTCAAAGAGAGCCATTCAAAGGATGAGACCTCAAACCAAGGCTACATAACTTACCGGTATTAGCAATGACTGGCCCTTACAACAAATCCTGGAACTGTTTCTTCTGCTATGCAAAGTAAAAGAAGTAACTCAGTAATTGGAACTGGCACAACTGGAGGGCTCTTCACACTGACAGCTGTGGCACCAATAAGCTTCAAGGGCATTTCTACTGGTGCTAGTGCAGCTTGAAGAGATTATGCCACAGGAGCAAGGGTATGTGTGAAGGATAGTCACAGTTAAAAACTGCACTATGAAATTTACAAGTTGCATGGCAAGGCCTTACTTTGGAAAGCCTTATTCGATCAGAATAGAGTATCCATAAAGGGAATTGTTCTGTAACTGTTCCTGTGAGCAAACTCTTCTACGTGAGCCATTACTCAGCATAGGATGCTGATTTAGCACTGAGTCAGGGAAAGACTGTTACTGACTCAATTAGTAAATCACTTGAGTATTCTGTAGGGATCTTCTACTCAAATTCAGGTAAGGCCTAGTCCTGCTTGCCATGTCAGGATCATATTTCAATCAGTAACTGACACATACTGTGCACATACTGCAAAACATATATATAAGGAATGAAAAAAACTTACACTCAGAAAGTTTTCTCTTCAATCTACAATTGAAGAGGTAAAGATTTAGAGAATACAAAACAGGTATCTATTAACTAATTACTGGTAGAATGTCAAAGGAGGTGGTATCATCACAGATCATTAAGGAGGAAAGGAGCTAGAATCTAACAACCATCGGGGAGATCTTTAAAAGATTGACAGTGTAAATTCTTAAATTAACATAGGAGACAAAACTAAACAACCTCTCTGTTAAATTAAGCTTTCAGCAACCCTATCGATTCTGCAAGCCATAACTGTGTTTTAGAGCAGTAAGTTATACCTAAAGGAATCTGAAGAACTGCAGCAGAATTTCACAACTAAATGTCTACATAAGACACACTAAATGTCTGGCAAGACACAGTTGCTTTTCCATCCCCTATTAAACCTAGGGAGCTTGATTAGAAATATTTAGACACTTTGAGAACAAGCATGACTTTCCTATATATTCATCATCTTGAAACTGAAATATAAGTTTTTAGTTGCAAAAATCCATGATTATGAACGGACATGTGATCAAGGTGCAAAAGCAGCATCCAGATATGGTAGAAAGGAGCATATACAAATATTCATGACAAGTCAGAAAAATTAAAATGTGTACATTGCAGTTAAGTCACAAAATTAGAACTAACTGACCATATCCAAACATACAAAGACTTGCATTCCCACAGGAAAGAACAACACTGTATAGACTATTTGAAGCAAATGGTTTCCTTGGTGTCCTTTACATTAGATTTTTTTTTTTAGACAAACTTGTATTTATGTTAAAACACTGTGAGACTCTGGCTAAAAGATCACTTACAACTTGACTAATACTATATCCTGTTTTGTTCACCACAAATCATAGACAGGGAAATCTTTAAACAGGCAGAAAGAAAGAAAGAAAGAAAAAAAAAAATTAACATCTGAAGGAAACCAGCTTTCAGTTTCCCTAGATCTTAAGTTCAGTAACACAGTCCCCAAGTGTGTTGCTCTTGGCACTAACAGAGTCATCCAAAGAGAATACACTAGCTACAGTTCTGCTCTTTGCAAAACATGGAAAATCCAAAACAATCTTTTAGAACAGGAAAATTAAGCTTTTCTAAAACCATCAAGGAAAATTAATCAGAAATTGTTGAGGAAGAACACTTCTATAAGTAATACTCAAGTCTGTTTAAAGAATGTGTATAAGTAATTTGATTCCTGAATAGAGTCAGAAATTGTATTATGTTTCACATAAGCCCTGAAAACATAAATATTGTTGTAGCTACAAAATTATTCATAGAGCCTAAGGCCTTTATGCTTTCAAAAATACTTAGCCTTAGCACTCACAATTAAGACAAAATGAAGCTAGATGCCTCAACAGATTGGTCACTTACTGCCCAAACAGACACTTGTTAACATCTGTAGAACCTTCCCTACCTCTTGATAATATGGCAGTACAGGTGATAATCACAATTTCATGTTTAAAATGTGAAACTAGAGTACCTGTATAGTCAAAAGGACAGATGGTCTTCTGAGATCACTTCAGAGCTAGCTTAGCATCCCTTTCTGAGCCACTGTCCTGAGAGTGATTCCTTTCTTTACTAACACAGCTCCTAAACTGGCCGTTTAATTGAGGCACTTAAATTAGGTCATGTAAATACCTTCCTCTATACCTAAACCACCTAAATGAACTTTCTTAATCATTTAGGCCCACATTAACCAATTAGCATCTCCCAGACTGAATCCACCCAGTCTATCAGAGCAGGGGATTAGAAGAAGTTCTTCCCTGCCTGCCATGCTTGATGAAGAGGTGGTCAGATGGGTTGCCAGCCCATCATGAGATTTGTAGCTCCAGCAAGAAAGAACTGGAGTATTCTATACCTGACTCGGACACAAGACAGCTCATGTGCTGACAGAATGGTGATCTAGCCCAACAGCCTCTTGTAGGTACATTGATACATCTATGGCCCTCAGCACTAAGAAGGCTGAATTGTTCTGACAATACTTTTGAAAAGGATACCCTGCAAACTGTGCCTTTTGGTGTCTTGGTCAAATTTAGACTAATTTTTATTTACTGAGTCTCCAAGATGCAATAAAATTGATTGATCTAACTGGGCACTACAAAACTATATCATATAAATGAATGAATTCACTTCACACCTACAACTTTTAATACTGATAATAAGTAACTGTGGAAGGGAACTAGCATTATGTGTGTGGGAAAAGGACTTATCTACAAAGAATTAGTTATAATCAGTAAGTTAATAATTTAATAACAATGATCACAGTTTGAGAGACACTATGGACCTAGCTTTTAGTGCATGATGCATTTATTTTTTCTATTTATACTAAAATAATGAAAGATCTTTTTATTAAAAGACAGTTATAATGTATGCATGCAAAACTAGAGATAAGGTTTTAGATGCCAAAATATGAAACAATAATAGTATTAGCAATTTTGCATCTTCAAAGTTGTTTTATTTTATCTGAATGGAAAAATATGTGGATACCACCAGTACCTAGATGCACAAATTTCAGAAAATAGCAGAAATCAGTCAGACTACAAGATAAGACAGGAATCAATTTCAGACTCACATTTCTTTAAAATTATAAAATAAGTGAGACATGTCAGCAGTGAGCTAATGCCAGTGCTTCACTGTAAGGACTCACTAATAGTTGCAGGGTTTTTTTAAGCAACCCCAGCTATGGTAATTGATTTAAATCAATTCTCCATATGGACATTAGGTAAAGCCCCAATCATTGACTTGATCTCTTGTTCACAAGAAATTTAGCATGTAATTAACTTATCAAATTTCAGGGTAGACTTCTGGGGCATGTGTGCATATAGTGAGATTTTACAAATCCTTTAATGATCATTCATAAACCTAACAAAATAAGCTCTACATTCATATGGCTACAAAAATCAGTTACCAAACATTACAGGAAAGACTGATTATTTTCTCCTTCCATACCAATTTTCTGTGATAAATCAATAATGAAGTTTCAAAACAGCTTAAATGTAATTAAAAATTGTTTTAAGAGCATTACTTTCCTAACTTGTTATAGAAGCAGTAAGCCTGCAGCATACAATCAAGACCCAATCTTTACTTTCTCTTTGCCTATATTCCTCTGCATTGCTTACATCCATTGGCTTTCATTGGTTACACTTTTTCAATAGGAAAGCCTTGAAAATCTCACAACAATAGCAGATCAAGCCTTGCAAACACTGAATAATGTTAAAATGGATTTATCAACAGCATAAAACTGTGGTCCCTAAACCCTGACTTGTGGAGGTTTTTGCGAGACCCTCAGACCTTCCTCAGGGTCACAGGAAATTGTTGTCACTATAGCAGTCACAGGAAGCTATGGCCACTATGATTCACCATGATGCCGGGAGAGAAGTATGATGTTTCCTGTAGTACACTATTTCTCGGTGGTGTTGCTGAAAAGCCAGCAAAAGCTAGAGCTATTGGATGTATATAAACCACTTTATTAAATCCCTTTAATGTGTGGACTCACAAAGTCTCAGCAAGGTTGTTAGAACTTCAAATTGTAAACCTCTAATCTAAAATTCTTATGCTCCAGTCTAGATATTAGGAAAAATATATATTATCCTACCAAGACAATATAAACAGTCACTATAAATCCACACACTCGTTTAGAGCTTTCATAAGCCTACACTAAGACAGATCAGTTGCAGCACGAACAGGCATAGTGAATTTACACATATGTAGCTAGCTTGGATACCAGTAACACCACAAATTCCAGCTACTAGGCAATTACCAGGGTGCAGCCCATTCTGGAGACTGCTATCACAGTTTCACTGTTACTGGTAGCTAAATTAGCTTCAAGGAAGCTGAGTATTTGTAAATATGCTGCAATTATGCACTTTGGCTTCACCGCAACCCTGGTTATACTCTTTATATGTATATTGTTCCATTACAACCTTGCATTTTCTGTTGGCTTTTTCACGGTAGTGCACTTTTACAGAACTTCATGCCTGGAGAATGATGTTACCACTATACATCATCTTAAACTATATACACCCTAACCCAATGCACTTATTAACTGAAACACACATACATGCTGTGACTGTTCACAGACTTCAAGATTTTTCTATTCGTAGTTAGGTCAGTGCAATAATACATTTTGGTCATGACAGAACAAATCAGTATCACTAATACTGAGCAGCACAGGCCTTTAAACAGTCAAGTCTGCCAGACCCGATCCTTATCACGTCCCAGCTTACACATGCAGAAACAATTCTTTCACCCCTGTATACCCATGCATACAGATACAATTGTATCTACTTCTTACAGGCATCATGCAACCACATCACATCTGTTCACTCACTGAACCCAAACTTACTACAACTTCTGCAGCTACCCAGCCTGCCAATATGCTGTTAACACATCTTCATAGAGCTTTGCATTTTTCTGCCTTCAAATTCATCATTTTATTCCCTCCAATTGTACCGGTTCCTCTCCTGAATTCTTATTTTTTTCTTTCTACTTCTGTCCTTTCTGCTACTTGCTGAACGCATAGAGACTCGTTTTAATCTACAGAAAGTGTGTTAGTACAATTTGTTCATTAACTCCATTAATTTTATTTTGGCAGTTTCTAAAGGTTCCAGGATAGAAACAAGGTCCCAACCCCCAACTATGCCAATCACTATGCAAACCAGCCACAAAAAGACAAACCCTATCCTAAAGAGATTACAGGCTAGATTTAAAATAAACAGAAATTAAATGATGAACAAAGGAATTTGGGTTGGAAAAAAAAAAATATAGCAAGTGCTTTTTTGTTAAACTTACAAGTTTCATCCTGCATCTACATGCCTACTGTTAGTATACTTTCTTTTAAGGGTTACCTACGGTATCATATTTCTGTTGGCTGTTACAGTGGTATATAAATGTCCTTATTTACCTCTTTTAAAAAGCACATATAGCACTTTCAACATGCAAATGATACTGAGAAAGAGCTGTTTACATTCTATTTTAAGACCCCCTAGTAGTTTAAACTGCTTGGGTCAAGCACGTAATCTCCTCTGTTATTGCAATGAAATAATTCAGAGTGTTAACAAGCCTTGCACCGAGATTTGTTTCCTATGCTTAGCATAAGGATTGCTAGGGATTCCAGTAGATGTAAAAGATGACAGTTAGCATTTTAATGGTAACTGTCTGCCCTAAGCAACACCTGCTGAAAAGCAAGGTGGATTTCACTAAGCATTAACCTCGTCGAAGTTTTGCAAGAGGAAATCTTCCATTTTATGCCCATCCTCTACATAAGTCTGAACTTAACATAACAAAAAGCCTGCTGGGCTGAGCTATTGGATCTTAATGTCCCATCAGCTCAAGGGCTGAGAGTCTCTTTGTATTAGTTGGTAATTTCTTGTAGGCTTGGAATTTACTGCCATCCTTCTATGCCATGGCACAGCAGCACCAGGGAAATGAACTGTGGTTAACTGAACTGACCGGCTAGCACAATTAAAATCACCAGCCATACAAAGTATCTACACGAGCCATGCTGTTTTATAGTAAGGGCCATAACAGTTCTGACCTCCCCTGGGTGAAAGCTGTCTGGCAACTTTGCTTTTGCAAACTTCTATCTTGAGTGCAAGTGTTTGTAAGCTTTTGCAATATAGTACTACGTCTCCCGAGCAAAATAAATAAATAAATAAAATCAATAAAAAAAGAATAGAATATATGACAATACATATCCCTGTACCCTGCCAGCCCTTCTAGCTAATGTGATGCCTTTTCCCCACAATATTAGTCTTGGGACAAACAAACAGATTACTACTAGTGTAAGACACTAATAAGGAAAACAGCATTAAAACAGATGATAATACCTCCAACATGCAGAACAGTCCTGTGCATGTAGAGCATAGTTTGGTCTACTGTTGAAATACAGCTGGAGTACCTCCAAGCACAGTGAAATTTGTTGTGTAGGAGAGCAATGTAAAAACAGTTCTGGTGTTACATATGAGCTATCTTTGTTAATTTGTTTCTTTGATTTGTCCTAGAACTCATCTGAATAAGGTAAAAAGTTTCTGGGAATCAAATCTTCATTTTCCACGTCATATGTTGTCATAATAGCACAGAACAAAAATAATGAGAGGAAAGAACACCAGAGTCCTCCTTCCACTCCTACAACCATTTGTTTTATACTAGGCTTCTTCAAGATGAGAACTCTTTACAAACCATTTGCAACTTCTGTGAACCTTCCAAGTCACTATTGCATTCTCCTTGGTAGAACATACAGAAAAACCTGAAATATCAGATCTGAATTAAAGCGGAAATCCTTGCACAGGGATAGCTTTGAAATGAAGGTAACTCAGTAGCAACACAAATCTTCTCATTATTCTCCAGAATTCTGGCAAAGAACATATTTAGCCTTAGGGGCACCTAGACAGTTGCCATCTTTCAAAGCATTATGGCCTTAGGATACGGAATACAGATCTTTCACAAATATGGTCTAACAAAATTGTTTCAAAATGATTTAGGAAGTAATATTAATGGCAGGTAGTTTTGGAAAAGCTTACCAAATCTGATTTCTTTTAAGCCACAGATCATACGCTGAATCCATCTGCTGTTTCTCTGTAATACAGACTGACAAAGCTGCAAGCATGGCTGGAAAAAAAAAAAAGTGTAATTCAGTATCTACTACTCCTTCCCCCAATAAACACATTCTATTCTATCCACCCACACTACCAAACCATTGATTTAACAGATACAGTGATAAAACATACAAAAATTTATTACGCAGTTTTATCTTTAGCAAGCAGTTTTTATCTTTAGTAAATTCTTTTAAGTGTATTCTAATGGATTTGTCTCCAGAAATGTCTAGCTGTTCTTCCTGATGTTCCCATATGTATGTTCCTTACACACTTTACACCACCAATAATGCAAAAGCGTTCACCATGCAAAGTAAACCACTATCAGATACAAAAGTAAGAGTCTTTATGCCTGTTATGTAAGTCAAACCACTATGATCAGGACAACAGGGTAGGTTAATCATGCCTTTATCACTTACTAAAATCCTATAGCTAGCCGCTTGCTTGCAAGATCATGTTTTACTTGCATACAGTTATACATTGCTTTTTTGCTGTTACAGAAGACTATTTATTCACGTCCTCATTTATTATTACTAAAAAAAATTCTCTGCATTACTATAGTCCTTTAACCGCATATAACTCACTTTTCCTACAAGAGAAAAATGGTGAGTGTAGTACCAGGCCTTAAATCTGAACAAGGATTGTTTCTCATGCCTCTTGCAACAATTTCATTAGTTCTTTGTGCCCATTGTTTATAAGTTTTTTACCTGACAACCCGGGGTGTAGCTCTGTTTCTATTGCAAGCATATGGTTGGCAGCAACTTTGAAGTCTGCCAATAAGTCACTAACATGAAAGAAAGGGAATACTTTATTTTTAAAGAAAATCTTATAGACTTGACTTGTTACTTTTCAGAAAATGTCATTTGTTGCTGAACAATGTATCTCTCATAATAGCACTAGGAAGAATAAACCCATTCGTGCTTTAAGATCACTTTTGTCTTTCTGCCTCCAGTTGCTCCTACTTTTATTTCTCATCCATCCCTCCTTCTAACAAATCCCTCCTTTCTACAGAGGACTCGGTTTCCCCAAATGTAAAATCATGCATGTAACAGACGAAAAGCTTTCCTTTTTCCTTAATTTTTGTTTAGGAAACACAAGATTGCCTACCTGGGGGTGGGGGGTGATGGTGTGCTGGGGTGGTGTGGTGGGGGTGGTTGCGGTGGGAAATACCTACATGGTAGCAACTATTCATTCCACAGGAAGAAAAAGCATAGATTCAGAACATCTTAAGGGAAAACGTTAACTCTTTTTCTCCCATCACTGCGCTTTTCACCTTTAACCGACGCACCTACTTCACGCTACTTAACCTTTTAAAGCGTTGATTTACTTCACAAAAGACCCCAGGCCCTCTACCTTCCTCACGTTTTCCCTCTCCCCAGCGACCCGCCCGCCCACCCCCCTGTTCTCCGCTCACCCCCCCTCCCCTCAGCAAGGGCCCCCTTCGCCCCCACAGCACGGGGGGCAGGTAGCGCCACAGACCGGTAGCACCCCCCACCTGCACAGGCGCGGCGGCGAGCGCGGCGCCGTACAAGCCGGGAGGCAGACGGCCTCTCCCCCGCGGGGGTGCCGCTCCAGGGCCGCGCTAACCCGCCCTGAGGGCCGCCCTCCTGCCCTCGCCATCTTCCCTCGCGCCCTCTCCCGACCGCCCGCAGCGCGCATGCCGGCCACCGCGCGGCTCCTGCCTCGCACCCCCCCTCCCCCGACGGACGTTGGGCGCCGCCAATTACCAGCCTCCCGCGGGAGCGGCTCCTCCTTCCACCAATGAGATGGCGGAGCAGCCGTAGGGGCCCAACCCCTCTAATCTGTAACGGCCTGTAAAGCACTAAGCCACACCCTTTCTTCCTCTTTCTGACTCTCCATTGAATGAAGTCCCCGCTGGCCAACGAGAAGTTCCCGCTGGGCTTGACGGACTGCTCCGTTCTCCAGTAGAAGTAGAAAATCGCACCGCGCCCACCAATAGGCTGCCGGACGCGCGCCTAGGGGGCGGGCTCTCCCTCCCAGGCGGGCGGGGAAGGCCGTGGTTATCGATCCCGCTGCTGGAGGGAGGCGGCGGTGAAGCAGCAGAGAAAATGGCGGCCATGGCTGCGGAGGCGGCAGCGACTGCAGCGGTGCCGGGCGATGGGGGGGCTGGCGAAGCTGAGCCTGAGATGGAGCCTATCCCTGGCAGCGAGGCCGGCGCGGACCCTCTCCCTGCCGTCACCGAGGCCGTGGAGTCGGTGGTGCCTGACGGGGAGGAGGCCGACGGGGGGAAGGTTGCTCCCGGCGAGGCCGAGGAGCCGCCGCCTGTGCAGCTCGCCCGGAGCCCGGCCGGGACTCGGGAGCCGGAAGCCGAGAGGACGGAGAAGCTGCCGCCCTCCAGCCCAGAGGAGGTGGGCTCGCCCCAGGCCGAGCAGCGGGGAGCGCCTAGCCCGGAGTCCGAGGAGGAGCCGCAGCCCTGCCTGCCGCCTGCTGGGCACCCTCAACTTCCCGAGGAGGAGCCGCAGCCCTGCCCGCCGGCTACTGGGGGCTCCGCCGAGCCGGAGTCCGAGCCCGGGGAGGAGCCGTCCCCGCCGGAGGAGGAGGAGCCGGATGCTGCTGATGCCGCCGCTGTCGAGCCCAAGTCCCCGGTGCCCGTGGCTCTGGCCGGAGGGGAGGCGGAGGCTCCGCTGCTGCCGGGCTCCGAGGTGCGGGTCACCCTGGATCACATCATCGAGGACGCCCTGGTGGTCTCGTTCCGGCTGGGAGAGAAGCTTTTTTCTGGGGTCCTCATGGACCTCTCTAAAAGGTGAGATCTCACGGGGGAGCCGTCCCGAGCCCCCCCTCCCCCTTCCCCCCCCCAACGCAGTGACGGGGGCAGCGAGCTCGCCCGGAGCCGCCTGCCCGCGCCGCCCTGCGCCTCTCCTGCCCTGGGCGAGGGAGGGGGGGCGGCCCCAGCCCGACCCTGGTGGGCTCGCCCCGCGGCGGGGAACGGCCTGGGCAGGGCCCGAGGGGGACGACGGCAGTAGCCTCGCCTCCCCTCCCCTCCTTCGAACCGGGGTGACCAGAGCCGTGGGTCCGCCTGGGGGCAAGCGGCTCCTGCCCCCGCGTCCTCCCCGGGGAACGGAGGCAGCAGCTCACGGGCGTCCTCCTCCTCGACCCTTCTGGCAGGGGGTGGAGGGAGCGGGGCGGGCAGGGCCCCCCCTCCCGCCCGGGACCCAGCCCCGCGCTCCCCGCCCGCCCCCGGCCTCCCCCGCGGGGTGTGAGCGGCAGCTGGCCGGCTCCCCGTTTTGTAGTGCTGTCCGTAACAAAAGTAGTCCCGAGTGGGAAAGAGAAAATGGGGGAACCGGGAGAGGGGCGAGCACATGTGCGCATCCTTTTGACTCGGTTGGGATTCACGTCGGGCCTCCAGCATCTGTATCTGCCGGGGAACAAGGACCTGAGCTACAGATGTTGGTATTTATTCCAGTCTTTGTACAAACGTACAGACCCAGGGATCTGTTTTTCCTCTTGGTTTGTGTCTTACATTGCTTAGGTAACCTTATTTTTCACTAGGTACTATTTTTCAGAATAATGGTTTTCAAGCCAGGCTATTACAGTCCTGAAGTACAGTTGTTAGTACTGATTGCTCCTTGTATGCAATGAATGGGGTGAAGTTTAATGGTTCTTAAATGCCCTTTTTTGGGAGGGGACAACGACACTGTTACGTATCACAAAATAACTTAAAGCCTTATCAGCTTCTGAGGTTTGGGGTTTGCTGTTTTCATTGCTTTTCTATAGTAAGGGGTTCTTGGGAGGCCAGAAGTCATCAGTGATACTGTATATCTTATAAGCAATCTAACTGCTTTTTACAGGTGAAGATACCTCTTCATCTTAGTGCTTGTTTTCTAGACATAAGGACTGTGCAAGTACATGAGAGAAAAGTGAAATTTAACCAGGGTTGTTGTTGAAAATAATTGGCATGCAAAAAATGCAGTGCTTTTTTCCCCCCAAATTTCAGCTGCATGTGTGGTCATGTGTCTTTTATCACTCCCTTTTACATTATTAGTAGCTGTTTAATAACTTCCTGTAATGTCAATATTGTCAAAGCTTTCTAAAAGGAAAGGTATTGGGGACCAGCACTTTTGTCCTGGGCCTAGCTTTTTGGTTCGTTTTTGAAACAAAAGGCCTTTTCTGAAACCTAAGTTCTGGATAATGTCATGGAAGTAAGTTTTAAATTTGTCAGTTGTTGTGGTTTGAAATGCTAAGTTATCAATTTGTCTTTTAAAGCCAAGTCCTAAAATGTGATCTGTAAACTGTACTCACCTCTGGTGTGAAATATTAAATGCCTCAAAGAGGCCAGAAGGCCTTACAACTTTAGTAATGCTGATTAACATCAATTCTTTTGTAGGTCTGAAGTTATACCAGCAAAATTATATTGTTGCCCTGGTCAGCAGAGTGACAAAGCATGTGCTTCTGTACTTCTTAGGGTCTATATGTGTAAAGAAGGAAAAAACCAGCTACTCACTTACTTCTGAAAGATTTCATATCTTACTAAACACACATGGACCACAAACATCCCCTCATTTGCCTGAGGTTTTCTTGTGCACTGAAGACCCTTCTCTCATGCAGCAGATCTACTGCAGCCCTTTGCAGTAAAGGTCATCTGTAGCAGGCAAACTGTCTGCTTCTTTTGCATTGTGGCTTCAGTGGAAGCATGCATCTCAATTTCCCCTGTTTTTAGGCACAGGCCCTGGGGCAAGTCTTCACAGTAATAACTGGGGAGAAGTGATACATGAAGGCTTGTGTGTGCTGTTACTCCCAGATATTCTTATGCAGTGGAACCACTTATTCCTTTCTCTCCGTTCATATGATCTTGGACTTCATTCAGAAGTGCTTGTTACATGGGAATCCAGAAGGTGAAATTTAAATTCTAAAAGCCAAGCTCTTTGGAGTGCTTGGACAAGAAGAATTGACTTTCTAGACATAAGGTCTATAATATTTGGCTGGTGACAAGTTAATATTTGTAGATGAATAGGAGTCTGTGTTGAAATGTCTCAGAGCAGGAAATGCAGTGGTAAGCATACTCCAGAAACAGTCCAAGAACTTCCTACCTGTAAGAAATTGAAGCATTATCAGAAAACAGGTGTTATGGAATGCCCAAGATTAAAATTTTTTCTAGACTCTATGACTTTGGTGGTAAGTGACTGAGTGGTAGTACTGTTTAGGTATCAGCTTTTTTTTTATATATCTGTTTATTTTTGTTTTGTGTAGCAGCACATGGACTTGTAGAACATTAACATTTTTCATGAACTTCCTTCTGTATCTGTGGCACTGTGGCAGGCACTGGCATTCCTATAACAAGTTTTTCCACTGGACCAAACAAAAAAGAGTAAGGGTAGGGTTAAATAAAAACCACCTAAATTCCAGCATACATTACATGAAAACACTGGGATTTCTAGTATGGAAGGTGGGTCATTACTGAAAGCTGTCTCCACTACCCCATTCAAGTGCATGGAAATAGCCTTATAAACTTTCCAAATGCAAAGGGGATCAGTATCTTAAGACTGCCAGTTCTTATTTAATAAAAGTGAAATTGTATATTAGAATTTACTCATTCAGTAGCTTCGAAAAGTGGCTGATGTGTTCACTGCATGTGCTAATACTCTTTTCGACGTATACTTGGAAGAAAATAATTCCTAGTCCTTCATGGATCTTAATTTCTGCTTTCCCCTCCAGGGCAATGAAGGTGCTGCTTCTGTACGGTACTAAGAAGAGCAAGTTTTAATGACCTTTTAAAAAACCTGTCCACTGGACTCTTTTTAGCCTTCTCAAGTTGTGTTCTGAGTTACTTGAACTTCAAGGTGAAAGAAAAGCAAAAATGGCCCCGTATGTTTCTTGTTTTAAAGGGTTTTTTTGGTTGGTTTTGTATATTTTATTTTTTCCTAGTTCTGTTTCCATTGTTGAAATGATGCACTGACTTCGGATTTTATTCTTGTGGACTTTGATATGAAGTCAGTGGTGTTTGTATTAAAGATCTGATTTCCTCTTCCTCTCCTACCCCTTGTAAGTAGGATGTCCATTTTGGAGTTTATAACACAAGAACACAAGCACCTCAGTGTTCAGTGGACTTTATTCCTACATTTATGTGAGGTAAGGAAGTGTTTTGTCTGCCTGCACTAATGGCAGTTCTCGTGTACCTGTCAGCAGTTGCACAGGAAGTTTTGAAAATCAGCAGAAAATAGGAATCTACATTTACTGAGTCCCAAATCAATTTCTTATGCAGTAAGTCATCATTTAAAGAGGGACATATTCCCACTTTTGTTACTCTAAAGGCTCATCGCACAAATTAAAAATGTGATCCTACTGTTAAACTTTATTACTACTGTTGCCATTACCTTTTAAGTGCCTTATTGCATGCTAGGATAAGGTTCTGATGCGAGTTCCTCAGTGTATACCTGATGGAGTTGTGCTGATAGGAGAGACGGGAAATCCAGCCAAACATCAGGCAGGCAGGAGAAGGCAATCCTGTCTTATTTTGTCAGAGTGGATAGTGGAATGCTTCATGCATGACTGTAGTTAATTTTCCATGCCATTATACAACTGGTCATTGAAAACTACTCATTGCATATGGGACTTAAATAGGGCTTGTAAGGTTGCCTGTGTCCAGCATTTGACTAATACTGTGTTTGCTTAGGGTATATGAAATGTTAATGCCACCTGCTGGCTCAGAATTAGTGTAAATCTTGCTCTGCACCTGCAGGAAGTAGACAGTAAGGAAATACCTGATGAGCATAGCATTTGTAAATCTTAAAATGTAGGATTAAGAAGTCCTGGTTTTAGTTTGCTCCTCTGGAGAGAGGATAATTATTTCTGCAATTTTTTTCTTTCCCTTCCCAAAGATTGAGGGAGGGGGATTAAGTTTATGTTCTGTTGTTTTGCCAACAGTCAGTACTTGGACTTTCTCTTATTGCTTTATCATTTGACTAAAATTTTCCTTCTGATCATACAGATGTGATGGACACATGTCTTCCTATTGTCTTTTTCTCTAAGCTATTTCTCTTCTGAGTTGTGTGTGATCATAGTAGTTCTTGAGGGGGAAAGGAAGAGCAAAAAGTTTTGTGACCTAAAAAGCCTTAGATTGCCAAAAGATGCCAGATTTATTGCTAGTAGACAGATGTTTTAAATTATATCTTAATTGGGGTTTGGTTGTGGAAGATAAGGAAAGATTTCCTCAGCAAGGTATGCGTGAACTATATGATGAAAATAAACTTTTATAGGCAGCTTCAAATTCTTATAGTCCTAGTAGCAGTTTTCAGTTACAGCTTGCTTTCTTGGTGACTCTTGAATCCTACGCTTTTCTCAATTTATTCATTGAACTTTCTACTGCAAAAGAAAAAGGATAAATAATGAACTGTTGCATCCATTCTCTAGTTCATGTTGTCTTAGTCTTCATAACATCTGTTAGATTTTTAAATCATTTACATTTAGCATTTCTTGAAATGTGCTGTCTATGTATGCTCACGTTTTGTTGGTATAAACTCTGCAGGGTGAATCTAGTGTGTTGTAACCATGTATGCCAAGAAAGGTGGGAGGGGAAGAAAGATACTCCCAAGCTGAGAAATTCAAGATCTGCTGACACAAGAAGGAAACAGCGGAAGTCTTACTTGAAAAAATGTGGCACGTTTCTGCCTGCTCTTAAGTTCTCTTTTGCTAATAACTTCATTTAATAAATAGGGACAACATTTGGCTGTCCTTGTCTGGGGAAGGTTTGAGTTCTATAGAAGTACTGATGTGCTGCGATATATATTC
Source organism: Buteo buteo (assembly GCF_964188355.1). Lineage (NCBI taxonomy): Eukaryota > Metazoa > Chordata > Aves > Accipitriformes > Accipitridae > Buteo > Buteo buteo. The sequence continues at coordinate 13,363,519 of NC_134194.1, read as the reverse complement.
TCAACAGTAAAGAAATGTCTGTTACTCAGGGTTGTGTGTGGGTTGTGTTTTGTTTCTCTTTTTTTTTTTTTTTAAACTTACACTCAGTTTGCAAGGTGTTCCTACAATTCATCACCTGTTCTCTTCCATTTTTTCTCAGATGCCTAAAGAAGCTTGGTGAAATTCTAGCATTTAAGGAACAGCCATAACACTTTGATACTTGCTTTTATCCCCAGAACGTTGGAAGCATAAGAGTGATGGGTGTTTGGTGAAGAAAGTTAATCACATATACTTTGCTTGTGACTAACAGAGGTTATCTTGAATGGTATAGTGTCAAATTTAGCCTCACTTAGAGGACAGGGTTGGATCAGAAGACCTTGTGATATTGCTTTCAACCTAAATTTTTCTACAATTTTGTAATGTTTCAGCTTCTATATGAAAATAGTTTCTTTTGTGTCTCTCTCTGCATCCAAAACTTTATTCAGTGTTATTTGTGGTCACTTATCAAATGCTTTTTGAAAGGCTTACTTGTTTCCACTTGGAAAGTGAAAACGGCTAACAAAACTGGACGAGCTTTTAGGATTTTGCTAGTATAGGTATAAAGGCTGTTAAAGCTGCTGCTTGTACTGAAAACTCTTGCCAATCTGCTGCTGATTTTGAGCCAGTACAAGGAGTGTGACTTCTCCCTTTCTCAAACCAGGAAGCCCTAGTCTTGCTGGTAAATAGGGCATCTGTGGATTGTGCTTCAAACTTTCCTTTCCTAAAGCAGCTGTAATCTACTACTGTTCTTTGTTGGACTGTGACGCAACAGATGAAAAGACAGATAAACTGTCCTTTCTTCTTATGGAATGCTTTTCTGTATTCCAACAGCATGGGTTGCCATTGCTTTCTAAGAGTAGCATGACTTGGCTTGAAGTGTTGAGAGACAAGGTGGAGGTGAAATTTTCAGTATGCTTTAAATAATATTTTTCTTTACACTGTTATGGGACTGATGAATCTTGTCCATCCTGACACTGAATTGGCTTAAACTTCACCCATTAATAAATGGTATCATTCTCTTCCATTTGTCTTGGGTCTGACTGGTATGTGGATGATCTTGAAGTGTATATTCAAGGTATTCTATCATAATCATAAAGTTTTGCAGCTGTGTAACACTTCCAGATATATCAGCAAAACATCTACTTTAAAATGCAACTCACACTTAAAACTAATAATGCTAACAGATGTAAAAATTAAAAGATAATTTCAGTTTAAACAGACCTTCAGCTTTATAAGCATGCCAGTAAAATTGTGGTGGTTAGCGGGAACCCTAACTTAAAGCATTGTATCTTTTAAAGTTTACTTTTATATCCTTGATAGAACTCCAAGTTACAGAAAACTGAAGGAAATTCTGTGAATTCACTTGTAAATCCTTTCCAATGAAAAGGTGAGGGGTACCTTCCCACTTCTGTGGGGGGAAAGCAGTGATTAGGGGACCCCCTTGCATACTCTTCAGGCTTATCAACTTAGGGATTCTTCTGTCTCTACAGTGGATAGTTCTTCAAAGTCTGCATCAGCAGCCTGACTACATGGACTTCTGTGATTCAGTTTCCTGGAAGTTGAAGTGTTTCAAAGGGCTTCTAACTTCCTTCAGAGGTGTACCGTGAGCTAATACAGTCTTTGGTATATTTGCCTATTGTTTGGTAGCCTTTAGTTGGTTTCCACTTGGGTAGTGATTGCAGTAGGAGACCTAGGTGACAGTGGTTAGGAATAACTAAAATCAGCTGCTGCCTTGGATACTTCTAACCAGCTTTTTTGAGATACTCTTTCAACCTCAATTCTATACATACTCTGCTCTAGTTTTTCCTCTGCCTTGAAAGTGTGCCAGAAATAAGAGCTTGGATTTCAGGCAAGTGTACCTGCTTGAAAAACACTAAGCTTAACATTGAATAGTAAAAGTCTCCAAGTTTGTAAGCTTCCTACTAGTTTGCTTAGAGGTGGATTGTCACACATTACTTAATTTGAACTGTGATATATTTAACCAAATTTTTCTTGGTGCTGCAAGTTTGTGATGGTGTGGCAAGATCTATTCCTGATGATGTGTTCTTTCCAGAGAGTCACTTACACTGCAGTCCTTTACTGTGTTTTTAGAGCTCTAAGTGAAATACACATTTTCTAGTCTATTTAGCCCAGCCTGTGTTACCTTGCTCAGGAGGCGAGTAAACCACTGAGTTGATAATTTGGCTTCTGCGTATGCTTTTTTCAGTAAGGTGCCTGCTGCTTAAAGCAATGTGTTCCATATCGTGCTTTATCACACCAAGTAAATCGTATATTAAAAATAGGTTATTGCATAATCTGTGTTTTGAATACGGGTTATTTTGAGTGTTCTGAAATACTTTGTGTTCAAATAGCTATGATCTAATTGTATATTACATTGAATATTATAATTTAAACCCTCAGTTTAGATACATGCATGAAATGTATATATATACTTAGCTCTTCGTTATTTCAGCATATTATTATACTCCCAGCATTCAGAGTCTTTGAACTTTTATGCGTGCAATAAAAATTGCTTCAGTTGTTGCTTGTCTTGGCTTTTGCAAAACACTAAGAATGATACTGAGTACAATAGCAATGCATAAAAAGGTAATCAGAGATTACTGTAGTCTGACTTAGTGGTGAAGATGAGTTTTGATTGTACTCATTTACAACAGACTTGATCTAACATCACAACTCTGGAAGTTACTGTGCTTTGACTTTAATTCAGTGTGTTTGCAGACAAATGTGAAATACTTCTGAACCAGTTCAGTGGGTTCTCTCCTTTGGCACTTGGCAGAACAAGGTGCTTTTTCGGTTTTGTTTCTTTTAATAGAGAAGTAAAAGTTAGACATTGGAGGCTAAAGATGAGAGCTTAAGACTTTATGTAGTAACATAAAAACGCTTTGCCCCAGGATGTATTGTTTAGATGTTTATGTACATACAGTTATGAATTTAAATGGGATTTGTTCCTTATGTCATGATTATTTTTTTAAAAATACTCTTTAACTGCACTGTGTTTTGCATACAAATTGAATAGTAATATATATTCATTGTGGTAATTCTGCTAGAGAATTTAGATTTGAAAAAAAGTGGTTTTACTTTGCTTGAAGTACTTAAGTTTACATATCTGTAATACAAATCTATATGGCTTTAAGTGACAGGCTTCTAGGTTTGATAGCCAAACTAGCTTTTACATAATGACAAAAGATGCCATGGCTACCTATTCATTAACTTGCAGTTGACAAACTGTGGAAATAAAACCTGACTGTTTTTGTCATAGTTCTGTCTCTGTGTACCCTAGTCAACTGAAAGCTCTTCTCAGTGTAAAGATCGCTGGACTGCTAGAATTGATCTCATCTACCCCATTAGTCTCTTGTTTAAATATAGTTCCTGATATTCCTGTTGCTATTTATGTCTTTAATGCATATGTATATTGAAGTGATATGTATAGCAGAAATATGATGATAGCAGATCCTACTGATTGCTCTGTTATTTGTAAAACTTCTTGGAGATAAGTTTCTTAGGATGACTCTCAACCATCTTCTCTTTTAGAAGTGCTTTTCCAAAGCAAAAAAGAGCCAGGACACCTATACAGAAGAAGAACCTGGCAACATGGAAAACTGGTTCTAATTTTGAATAAGTATGAAGCAGCAGTGCACTGCTTTACAGAACTGCCTTAAATTAGGTTGAAATGCCTATTTCTTACTTTGGTTTTCCTAACACTTAAATTTTAGATCCCACATCAACGAACCCTTTTATTCCTTCAAGAGATAGTCTGAGGTAGAACTATATTATGTTATGCATGAGTGGGCTGTACAATGAACAGCTGGAACTTAGGCACAAATGGGTTGGTTTTTTTCTTTTTAAGCAAACAGTAATTGGAGTATGTCTTTCCAAGAGCAGCCTTTTCTGGAGGAAAGTAATATTATAGTAGGAACAGGTGATACTTCGGATTATATAAGAAATATAAGAAAATAATGTAGTTTGTTAGAATAAAGACAAGGCAGTTCCTTATAGTACTTAAACATGCAACATGTGACAAACGAAATATGTAGGTGGTCTCACTGATGTAGCATAACTGAAATGTGTTTTTTTGGTTGTTTTTTTGTTGGGTTTTGTTTTTTTTAAGAGGTGATCTTCTACTGCCCAGTCATTGACTGATGTGTGGATCAGTAAATATTGTGATACGACTGAGTTGTGCTGCTTGGATTTTTTAACCTTTTTTTATACGGTAGCCTTTTAGTCCTTCTTCATCTCTGTAGTAGATGAACCAAATGCTAGCTCTTGCAATTTTTATGTCTAACCTACATACACATGGCACTCCTAGCTATTTCAAACGTGTAGTTGGTATAAAAAAATTATTGTGATTGTCTGAGAAGCACTTGTCTTCAATGTTCACCAACTAGATGTATGAAAATAGGGCTTCAAATTCTAGTATATGCAATAAATACTTGTGTTTGCAGTTGAACTAATTAGATGCTGTGTCATGCTTTGTCTTGAATAGGTTTGTTAAGATCACATCTTCGTTCTGCTTCTCTTAAGAAAAATAGGCCATTCTTTGTTTTGTCTTCGCTTTCTTCTTACCTTGTTCTTTGTTTTCATTCTCTCCCGTGTCTTTTACTGTTTCATTCCTAAGTTTTTCTGCCATTGTTCTCTGTTCTTAATTTTCGTATCATTCTTCCAAGTTGCATAGTTGGAGAACTTCATTCACCAAGGAGGAAACAAAGATCATCTAAAAACTGAATGTTTATGGATGCAACCTGCTATTGGATGAGGCCAAAGAAGGTACAACACACTCAGCTGTTGGAAGTAATATTCAGTCTCTGGACTTACCAGATTTATCTTGTACTTCAGGTGGACTATGTCTTGACTAGTCATGTCTTTATGTATTGACATATCACTTACAGGAATAGTGTCTTCATTTGTTCTTATGTAACTGGCACCAGACGATATCTGTGAATGTTCTCTAATTGTACAATTCATTAATTTTTAGGTAGACGGGGACAGGAGATTCTAGTTCACTTGTTAAAATGGTACTTTTTGTGAGACAGACTCTAGCTTCAGAGATTCAGTCTGGATTGGTTTTTTGTCTTACTAAAGCAGGTTTGCATCTTGGATAAAAATTCCACTTAAGTTGTCCTGTTCTTCAGCTGTTTGGCCTAGTAGTGTATTATGCAGATGCTTGAAGAAAAAGATAGTCTAAAGTGCAGTATTAATCTTCAGTGCCTTCATGGTATCAGTCATATGCTGAGCTTTCCGTTAGGCTTTTTTATGTGTTTGGAGTGCTAATTGTGCTGATTTTGCTTGTGAGGCAGTAGAACAAAAATCTAGGAAAAGAGAGATGAAGTACTTAAATGGGATCCTTCTGGAGAATCTCCTTGCAGTCCTTTTCATCCACTTCTTCCCTGGTCACTGCTAGTAATGCTTAATTTCCTAAGACGGAGTCAGCATAAATGTCTTCTAGAAAAAAGGCTTGTGTATTGGACTATGGAAATGTCTTGTGAGGGGCTAGGAAATGCAGTTCCTGAGACAGTAAAAAGAGTTGTAAGTGTTCTTCTGCATGGGTTTTGCCCATTTGATATTGCACTGCTGTCTAGTTCTATCTACTTCTGTGGTGTTTGTCTGGTATTGAAATTTGCACAGCAGGGATCTTGCCCTGTCTTGTTCTCAGCTCTTATACTACATTAACTTTTTCCCAAATCCTGTAATCTTTGTTAGGTGGTGAAAGATGGGATCTGGATCCTACTGCTCTTAAAGAAGCTGAAGTTCTTGCTGCAAGTAACACTGAAAATACTGCTAATTTAATTATTATCAGCTGATAGTTTCTTTTAAAGCCCTTGGAATTGTATAACTTAGTCATCATCTTTGGTGGAAGAAAGAGTGTTTGTGGAAAAGCAACTTCTTTACATGTGGTGGACTTCTGGGACTTTAGGGAACTTAAAACCTAGTTATGAGTGAGTTCCTTGTGGTTTAATGCCAGACTGTAAGCTGGAAAAATGTCTGCATCAGCTGCTAAATGTTTATAATTCACTGTAGCCTTCACTAGTGCAGTAGACTGCATTTAGTTATGCTGCTCATTTCTGTAACCTTGCGTAGGTTGTTTGCTGTTTCTGTTCTCCATTTGTAATGAAGTGCAAACTGGATGGATAATTTAATCTTGGATGGATTGTTTGCCTCAATTGCAACTTTTAAGTGTAAAAAGAGGATTAACCGATAAGCAAAAGGACAAACAAGTGACGGCATTTGTTGGTGACAGTGTAAAGAATCTTCTAACACATGTGATGATGTTTTTTCAAAACCAATTTTGAAGAAATAAAGCCAGCACATAGGCACTTGTATAAACTGCATGTTTCTTGCAGGAGTGTGAATGGAAAACAGACCAGTATTCAGCATTTATCTTCTGTTGACAGGCAACCATAGATTGTAAATAAACTTGAGTTCAATCAGTTAAGAGGATGTTGCAGTTGAGCAGCTGCAGTGCAACATGAACTAGTGTTAACCTGAGGACAAATCTTGGGTAATTACTTCATTCTCCTGTCAGGTGTGGGATAAACATAATGGTGTTTGTTTAGTGATTCAAAATGGATGATTTGGTATTTGAATTGCAACCTTGTCTATCATTGTTACTGCATTAAGGTCAAACTATTAAAATACTAACTAATATAAGCCAAACACTAGTGCGTGTATGAGAGGTGGAGTCAGGCAGAGCTCAAGAGCAGTGAACAGCTTGGCGACAGCTCTGTGAGGCTGGTAGCTCAGCTGGTAGATTGTGGAGTGGAACAGGAGGAAGGTTAAACAAGCTTTTATAATCCCTCCTGCCCTGTTCTGGGCATTGAAAGATACATTGTTGTAAATGAATGTATTTATCATTTGATTTCCACACAGGAGAAGGCAAGCATAATGCCTTGCAAACTGATAAAATGTTTCCCTTGGCACAACCCTTTGCAGAAAGTATTGGTTACCTGTTAGGCAACATGCTACTTACTATAGGAAAGTTGAGCTAATGCTTAAGTCATACTGGGATTTTTCATTCTCTTCTCTCAGAGCTGATCAGGGCGGTGAGAACTCCTGTGTGGGTCAAATAGGGCAGCAGAGATCTAGAGCTGTCTGGAGAAAAGTAGGCAAAGGTTTAAAATATTGTTTGCTTGCAAAACATGGAGGAACGGTTTGTACTGTGGTGAAGTAAGGGTAGTTTTGCTGGAAGAAACTCTTAGGCTAGCAAGTTTTGAGCTGTAATGCATATGATGATCAGGTGCTAATCTTTTGTGGATGAAGAATGATGGCGTGCTCTGTTCAATGCAAGTATTTATGCAGTCTGTATTTGCCTTGATTAAATCTGGAACATATTTGGCCTTTTGTGGTACGCTAAAAATGGAAGAATTTTGTAAAAGTTGCTGAAGATGCCTTCTTCACATAAGTTGACTTAGTATGGAAATTAATCTTGGGTAGATTTGGAGTTGATGGGATGAGTGTGTAATTTACTTGTTTATAAGCATTTTCTAAAAGTACAAAGTTAATTCTTTTCTGTCTGTAGGTTACACTTTTTCGTTACATTTTTAGGGCATCTTGTTGATGCAAGAGAAACCAATAAGCAAAGTTATGTATTTCATGTTCTCTGCTGACTTGGTTTTGGTTTCCTGCTTTTTCCAAGCTTACCATAAAGCTAGATATGAAGCTTTAATTTTCCTGAGACTCATGTCTTTCAAATGGTGGCTATATAATGTAGACAGGCTTTCATATGCTTTTTAAGAAATGCAGCAAAAGATCCCTCAAAACCTTTATTTTTTTTTTCTCTCTTTTAAGGTTTGGACCCCATGGCATCCCTGTGACCATATTTCCTAAAAGGGAATACAAGGATAAACCTGAAGCCATGCAGCTCCAAAGTAAACCATTCCAAGATGAGGCACAGGTGAAGTGTGAATCTAATGCTGCAGTCCCTGATGACTCTTCTCTCACGCAGCCATCAGAACCTAGCATAGCTAAAAGCCTATGGACTTCTAAACCACCTCCTCTCTTTCATGAGGGAGCACCATATCCTCCTCCGTTGTTTATCAGGGACACATATAACCAGTCAATACCTCAGCCTCCACCCCGGAAAATTAAGCGGCCCAAGCGTAAAATGTACAGGGAGGAACCCACTTCTATCATGAATGCTATCAAACTACGACCTCGGCAGGTCTTATGTGACAAGTGCAAAAACAGTGTTGTTGCAGAAAAAAAAGAAATAAAAAAAGGTGGCAATGCAAGTGACTCTTCAAAATATGAGGATAATAAGAAACGAAGAAATGAGAGTGTGACTACTGTGAATAAAAAACTTAAGACTGACCATAAAGTGGATGGAAAAAGCCAAAATGAAAGCCAGAAAAGGAATGCTGTGGTCAAGGTTTCAAATATTGCCCACAGCAGAAGCAGAGTAGTTAAAGTTTCCGCACAAGCAAATACTTCAAAAGCGCAGTTAAATACAAAAAAAGTTCTCCAGAGCAAAAACATGGATCATGCAAAAGCTCGGGAAGTCTTGAAAATGGCCAAAGAAAAGGCACAAAAGAAGCAGAGTGCAACCTCCTCTTCCAAAAATGCACATTCAAAGGTCCACTTCACACGGCGTCTTCAGAACACCAGCTCAGGTTCCCTTCCACCCCGATTGCGTTTAAAGCCACAAAGGTATCGGAATGAAGAAAATGACTCTTCTCTCAAGACAGGACTTGAGAAAATACGGAGTGGCAAGATGGCAACTAAGCCCCAGTCTCGCTGCTCCTCCACCCGCTCAGCAGGTGAGGCCCCTTCAGAAAATCAGAGCCCCTCAGAAGGCCCTGAAGAGGCCAGCAGTGAGGTTCAGGACACAAGTGAAGTGCATGTAACTGTTGATCAGGATGAACACCAGACATTGGGCAAGAGAGGCAGCAAAAGCAATATAACGGTTTACATGACCCTTAATCAAAAGAAATCTGACTCTTCCAGTGCATCAGTTTGTAGTAGTGATAGCACAGATGATTTGAAATCTACCAACTCTGAGTGTAGCTCTACTGAAAGCTTTGATTTTCCTCCAGGCAGCATGCATGCACCTTCTTCCTCCTCCTCCTCTTCAAAGGAAGAGAAAAAGCTCAGTAATTCCTTGAAAACGGAAGTCTTTTCCAAAAACGTCTCTAAATGTGTCACACCAGATGGCAGGACCGTATGTGTAGGGGACATTGTTTGGGCCAAGATTTATGGCTTCCCTTGGTGGCCAGCCCGTATTCTTTCCATAACTGTGAGCCGGAAAGATAATGGCCTTTTAGTTCGACAGGAGGCTCGTATCTCATGGTTTGGCTCCACAACAACATCTTTTCTTGCTCTTGCACAACTATCCCCCTTTTTAGAAAGCTTCCAGTTGCGCTTTAATAAGAAGAGAAAGGGTCTTTACCGCAAGGCCGTCACAGAGGCAGCTAAGGCTGCTAAGCAGCTGACTCCCGAAGTTCGGGCCCTGCTGACACAGTTTGAAACGTGAACATGGAAAGTAAGGTAGGCAAGAAATCTGGAGGCTCCACAAAATTCATAGCCTAGTTAGAGAACTACCATGAAGGACTTGCCAAGTCAGAAGTTGCACTCGGTTGACTGCTCTTTTTATACTAAAGTTGTTCCATTTGTAGCGGTTTCTTGACAGTTAAACAAATTGAACACGCAATCAAAATTAGCCTAAAGTGAGAACTTCAGTATTTTTCAAGTGAGCATTTTTTTTAAAGAATAAAACTCCTCAAACACCCAATGCATAGGAGCCATAGCCTCAGCTGAAAGGCAGCTTATTTGCAGGGAATTTTTTAGTAGTTTCTACCCAGTATATAACTAGTTGCTGTGTGGCAAAGGGTTAACACAAGGGATGAAAGTAGTAGCTGTGACTTTTTTTTTTTTTTTTTTTTGGTGGCCCATCAGGGAAGTGTAGAAATGTAAGCCTTGTCTAAATGGTCTTTAAAGATTATTTTAAATAGTCTCTAATGTATTTAGTCTGGCCAGTGCAGATTGGTTCAAAGCATGCTTAAACATCTTAAGGAGGCATGCTCCAACCCACATAGGCCAGTTTAAATGGCATTAGAAGACTTGCTGAAATTTTTAAGGAAGAATTCATGTAACTTAAAGACCAGATTAAATGGGGTTTTATCATAGTGACCACTTAAAACACTCAGCCTTTCTATGCACATGGGGGCACAAATATAACACTTCAGGGTTGAGAAGCTGAGAGGGATGCCTGTAGCTCTAAGACAAAGCTGAGAAGTTGCTCAGTATTTGGGATCAAGGGCTGTTAATGCTGCATAGGTGTGAATCATAACTTCTGGTCTTTCTTCCTGAAGAAATCTTTCAGGCCATTTGCCTGGAGGTTTAAATTAAGAGAGGCTTTGTTTTGAATGTGTAAATAATTGATTGCTGAAATTGGTCAGATTTTCTCCTGACTGGTTGTTCCTAAATTCTTAGGATACGTCCTAGTAAATTACACTTTGTGAATTGTCAGATGTGTAATTGTTGCATTTTGGATGTATCTAACTTCATTTTTTTTTTTTAATATTTCCGTTTAAGGTATCTGTTTGCAGGTCAGAAAATGAGAATATGTAATTGTGTAATGCTCTGAAATGTAAAAAAACAAACTGTAAATAAAATTGACTAAATCTGAATTATTTGTGTGTGTTTCTCAAAAAGCTTTGAAAAAATCCAGGATGTTAGAGTACTTTATATGTATGCCGTATTTAGAGGACACCCTTTTAAAAAGTAAATTGTCCTTTTTCACACATTCTTAAAGATAACTGCTTGATGTAAGGTATTATTGGTATACTTCAGTCTTAATTTTGAGATTAAGCAATTATCTGTCCCTTTTGTTTCAAAACTAGCTCTGTAGAGGGCTTTCTGTAAAGTTTATCAAATTTCTCCCTTAATTAGATTTTGTTCCATATATTTGAATAAAGACTGTGGATAATGTCACTTATACAGTGGGGAAATGTTTTCAGTTTTCTCCCATCTATCAAAACCTAATCAGACCCACTCTCCACTGCTACTTCGTCTTTTCTTGCATGTCTTTTGCTCAATGTTGGGGCATTTTCATGCAACTGACTACATTTTTTTTTTTTTTTCTTTTAGTTTTGGTCCTTATTTGACCATGTGAATTACTGTCTCTTCTCCAACCCACTCCTGTTTCAGCCTTGCAATGCCTTGTGAAGAATCTATCAGCGTTCATCCTAAAGCAGTTTTCATCCTGTTTTTTCCATAATTGCCCATGTAGGCAATCATGACAGAAGTAAAAATTTAAGCTTAGACTGAAATTAGATTTTAAACAGACATGAAAATGGGGGTAAGGATTTAATCGTCAAACCCTTAAAATCTTTTTAACTTAAGGTTAAATTTCATATGTTCATGATACTGTCTGGTCTTTCCAAAGCATTCAGTTTCTTTTTCCCTTTTTAAATTATTCTGTTGTACCCACAAAACTACTGGAAGTCCAAAGTGTCAAATACATGGCCATTCAAATTTTCCTCAAGCTTACGGTCATCTCTGTTAGGTGCTAATTAAGCTTCCAAACATACCAGCTTTACCTTGGCATTCTAACAGTTACCGAAAAACCTCACTGGTCAATGCTTTTTGAATGTGATAAACACACAATAAAATTCATAGTGTAAAAAAAAAAAAAAAATAATTTTTTTTGGAAAAAAAAATAATCCTGTTTCACTTCTATGTATTCTTTCCTGCAAACAGAAACAGTTACTCTATTTAAGTAAATAAGCCGTACTTTGTTATTAAAGCAGACTGCTTTTTGAAGTCAAGAACCCATACAATGTGGTTTAGATGTCTACACTAGTTCGTTGAGGTTTAGAAGCTCAAGCGAACTGGCTGTAAGTTAGTTGTTCTGAGCCAAGTAGTGGTGAAATCAATATTTACACTGTTAATTTTTCCTTAAAAGACCTGGAAGCTTTGTACTTTTTTCTATTAATTTATATAAAGTTAGAATAGTACTAAGGCCAAAGTTTGCTCGGGTGTTCACTGGTGAGATGGGAGAGCAACAAGTATTAGAGGGGTTTTGTTAGATTGTTTTATGTTCAAAAGAACTGTTTATGAAAGGCATTTAAAGATTCTTAGTCTTGATTTGTAGTTGATCAGTCTTTTAAGAAGTCTTTCCGAAGTTTTACAGTGAATGTGCATTATCACTTCAGACTTACCAGGTCTCAAAACAAATAGACTACTTTTTTTTTTTTTCAATGCCATGTTACATTAGGTTGAAAATATCTTATTCCTACTCGTCCATGATTTTCCTTTCCCTCTGAAGTAGCTAACACTCTAGATATAACAAGATTTGCAGTGGAGAAAATGTTGGGCTTAATGTAAAGTCTAGTTACAGTAAGTAACCTTGGTTATGGCAGCATGGTTGCTGCGTGTAGATCAGCTTTGAAGACTTAGATGAAGCTGAGTATGTAGATCAGCTTTGAAGACTTAGATGAAGCTGAGTACTGTTTTAGCTATAAACTGCAAAAAACCCTCCACACTTTTATGTGCCTGTCTGCTCCCAGCAATGCATACACTTTGAGTGTGGATTATTGTTCTTGCAGTTGGGTACACATCTACCATCTCTGAGTTAACTTGACAATTTAAATGACTTATCAAATAACTCGTGACAGGCGCACGCCTGTACAGTGCCAGGATAGTGCCTGTGTGTAATTAAGCTGTGCAACTGTTGCAGGCAGCCTGTGTCTTGAGAAGACAAACATCAGTAGAAAGAGTGTTAGTTTTCTATCAGCTTAATATAATAAATTGCAAATTCTGTCTTTTTGAATTAATAAAATTCCTCAGTGTAGTTGTTGAATATGTATGGCCTTTCAATTTAGGGGGGAAAATGTGACAGGTGGCGATGAGTTTCTAGTACAAGCCTACTTCTCCTTTGGAGATCTTTAGCTTCAGTTAAAATGTTTTGGGAGAGAGTAGTTATTCCAAAACTTATAAGGATTTTCTTTAACGGGAGTGTTTGAAGGTGTGATTGCTTCATGAGTGAAGCTAGAAGCAACTGTGAAATGCTTGTATGTTTCTGAAGTAGAGTTCTATGGGAAATTGAACAAATATTTGTTATTTTTTTAATCAGAGTTTAAATTTTATGTCAACACTTAAATGAGATAATCATCTCTGATTATGGTATTTTCTTTTAGACAGTGCTATCTTTAGTTTCAAACATACATAACTGACAGCCACCTCACCAGGAGGGTTGTGTTTAGTGGGGATAATTTGGGTCAACTGTGCAAGGCTGAGAAGACTTATTTCTTTCAGCATGTTGTAAAATACTTTTTTTTTTTTTTAAGTAGTTTCTAAATGCATTAGGTTTACAAAATCACTCATCAGTGGAATTGAGGAAGGGGTAAAAGTTGCTTTTTGCATTGCTAGCCTTAGGTTTGTTTCTAGTTAACTCTCTTAAGTCCTGAAACTGATATTCATTCATGTCTCCTATAAGCTCTTGCTAAAGTTGCCAGAGTAGAACAGGAACGTGAATTTTGGAAAACCTTGGTAGCTAGTCCTCAGTAGTATTATCATCTGTCCTCACGCATGTTCTGCGAAGTACAGTGGAAAAAAATAGAGCTGCCTTCTTGGCTAAAGAATTCTGGAAAGGAGGAGGCTGACAATCAGTGAAAGGCTATTTCAGTTCATCTCCTCTTTATAATTGTATTCTAATAAATGCCTATGGGAATAAGCAAATTCAGTCAATGCAATGGGATCACTATACTAACTTGTAGATAAAGACTGTGAACTGGAAGGTAAGTAGAGTGAGCTTATGATTAAAAGGGCAGTTAAGATGACAGTATTTTTTGTCATAAGCCATTTGGTGGAAGTGTAGGTATGCTATTTAAAAACAAACTTGAAAGTGATCTTACAGTACAGAGTTTATAATGGTTAAAGGCTGAGGTGCTTTCTGTTCTTATTTTCAGTTTACTTTTTAAGGGTATAAATAGAGAGGTCATAGGGAACCTGAAGGAAAAGAGAGGAACTTGGTGTATTGAGCTAGATGTGATACTGGAAGGAGAACTATGAGTTGGCTTTTTGAGAATAATATGTTAGTCTGCAAGTTCAGTAAAAGGGACTAGTGCTCTCCTGTTTTAGAGAGCTTATAGGAGAATTTTGGTGAAACATATGTCATTGTCCCACAGTCAACTGTTTGAAATTCATCCAGCATCTACTTCATGCTTGTGGAAATGGAATGACTTGCTACAGGATTATGTCAGTTTAATCTGTGCTTACATTAAGTGTGTGTGTCTTTGTTTTTTTAGGATAGGATATAGTAGCATACATTTTGGGGATATAGACAGGCTATGCTTGCAACAATACAGTAAAATTATCCCTATAAATCAAATAAAGTATTAATGGCAGAGGTTTTGCACAACTAACTTCTTAAAGCTTCTTCTGACATGACTGTAGTGATCGGAGATCATTCACGTTTAACATCAGGACAGGTAGAGAGGCCTGTAGCATTGAAAACTTTTGTAGTAGCTGTCAAGCTATCTAAAGATCTGTTAGATCCAAGCTTCTGAGATGTGGATGTAAGTATTCAGCTTCAAATTATCCTTAATCTGTAATGGGAAGAACCTCTGTTTTGATACATGTCCTTAACAATTATGATGACAAGTTCCTATTCAACATTTAAACTACCTCAACTACTGGTTTTTGTGACAACTTTGTATTTTAGTTTAAATAGTTCCCTCCTATGGTGTCATCCTGTTAGTGTATTTATAGAGTGTGGCCATTTAACTAGATAAAATAAGATCCCCTTGTAAGATGGCTTTTCTATTCCCTGCTCGTCTTACTGGCATTTCTGTGCACCTGTTCTAGTTTGAACTCATCTTTCTCTGACATCAGTGGCAAGAACTGTTTATGGTAATTTAGATGGCGTTTTACAAAACTCTTGTCGAACAGCAGTGATTCTTCCTTAAGTCAGAAATAGCTCTGATTATTGGCTTTTAATTGTTAGATCCTAATAGAACCCTATGGTTTACTCATACATTTCAGTCTTTCTTCTGTAGTACCTGGGATGTGTATACCAATCAAGACTGTAATTTAGATTAATTTATGAAATTTTTCTTAAATTAAACTGTGACACAACTACCCTTCTGTGAACACAAGGCAAAATAGCAGTTCCCAGGCATGGCTGTGGAGATAGTGGTTTGGTAACTGGCTTGCTATCATGGTTTTTCCCTGCACGCTTTTGTTGTTGCTACCAGATGCGGCAGTTGGGAATAACTCCCTGCGGCAGCACTGGCAAGCTTAGTGCCAGGTACCGATTGTTGAAGGAAACTCATATCTCTGGCTCCATTTTTTTCCCTCAAGAAAAAGCAATCGGTGTTCTTGGCGTGAAGTTGAATAAGCAGCAGTGTGAAAAATTAACGTCATTGGTAAGACCAGGGCTTTTATACTGTAGAAGTTCTGAGCCACCTTGCACATCCAATAGGGAGACAAATGGGAGTAAGAGACAGTTTTGCATGCCTGCGTAACCTTCCCAGATAGTTTCTGTACGCACAGGGCTGAAAACTGGTTTTCTGTGCTTGTGCTGATGGAGAAGTGTAGTCTTTGATCTTCTCTACCTACCTACCCACGGTCCCAGGGGATAATGTTAACAATACAAGCTGCAGGTATAAATTGGCACAGGGGACAAATCAGGATCCCCTGTTGCAAGTTTAAATTGGGGCTTTGCTCGTTCAGTGCATGCAGACAAATAGATTTGTGGGATTTATTTGGGCTACATGTTTGAGAAGTTATTTTCAAAATCAGGACCAGGCGTATTTTGAACAACTGTGATGCAGTTTCTATGCCAATGATTTTATTCCTCAGTCCAGAGAAGGACTATTGGAACTGAGGATATTCAAGGTCTGCAAATACTTGCAGGATAGGTGCGGAGGCAAAGCGGAAACACACTTCTGTTTAGTTGCAACTAGGACAAGAAATAGTATTTAAAATTCTAAGACTGCAAGTTAAGATTAGGCACTAGAATATTTATTCCAGTTGTTATAGTGAAACCCTAGGTGGTGTTTGGAGAGTTGCATAGTTTTTGTAACTACATGTTTTTAAGATCAATAGATTAGGCTAAGCTTTGTCAAGAATGGGTTAAATTCATCCCGCGTTTGGGTATGGGACAGAATAGATGATCTATCCTGACCCTGTCAGGCTCTGTTTTCTGCAATTTTGTTATTAACAATTCTGATTTTGGGAAAACAAAATCTTTGTAGAAATATGTATATAATGAAGGATTCCGACTTGTGTCCTGTTTAGTCGTGCAGGAATCACACTTGGTATAGTGGAAGTATGGCCTTCTAATAATAGAGCCTTAGCTTCCTTGTGTAGTAAAACTGCACTGCATCTTCTGCCAGGGGCCTCTTCTATGCAAAATCATGTTTGGATGACATTATTTATATAACATGTCAACTTTAAATTAGGTTGGTTGGTTGTTTTGTTGTGTTTTTTTTTTTTTTTTAAATAGATCTAGGTCAGTTTTCATGTTTGCTTACTAATGGTTTTGATGTCAAATATGCAATATGAATAAGAAATATTCTTATACGTGCCAGCCATGTGCTATGAATCCGTGATTTGGAAGGCAAGCTGTGTTCTCACTAGCTTGTTACCATCACTAACAGATTCTGTAACAGAAACGCAGCAAAGTTCTGGTGACAGAATTGTCCTTGCCTATTTCTAACAGATGCATAAAGGCAGAGAGGATACTTGCTTTGTCATTAAAGTAAGCAGATACAATTCCAAGCAATATTTACTTAAATACTAATTTTGCATCATTTTTGTTTAGTAACATCTAGGATTTTTGTTTGATTTTTAGGAAACGCTAGTATTTCATTGTACTTCTGCAGTGGTTCAGAATTTTAAAGCATATGGTGCCAGTTTTGGTAATTAGTAGCTCTGGTGAAAAGGAACTAAATCCATAAAAACCAGATTTTTCAAAGAAGTTTAGTTAGGGTTAGAACCTCAAGCTGCTCTGTATGACCTGATTAAATGCTTCAGTTGACACACAGGTATCTGAATGGCATTTCATAAACAATTGTGGACTGTTTCATGTAGTCTGGTTCTTTAGTCATCTAAAACTGAAGTCATCTTGATACTGATTTTAGTAAGGCGCATATCTTGTCAGCTTTTCTAAGATGTCACCATTAAAATCAGCCCTAAAATCAGTTAGTACTTCATACAGGAATGCAGATGAATGTGGTAAGGAACACGTCCTTACATTTGCTAGTACCAGGAATGGTCCGGTTATTTTTGCTCTGCTGTTAGTGACACCAACAGTGGAACCTCAGTTTGAAGGTGATTGACACAAAGTTGTGTTCTTTTGGCCATCTGTAGTATTTGTTTAGTAAGCAGAGATTTTGATTCTGACACAAACTTTTTTTGTTTTGGTAGAAATACCAAGAAATGTGTTTGCTAGGGATTGTAATAACAAGTGGCTGAAGTCTGAGCAATAGGAGAAGGAAATTATTATCAGGTTACTCTTACTGGTTTCATGATGCTCTTTTAACTTAGACGTCATGAAAGACTTTGGAAATGTGTTTGTGAAAGCTTCCAAGTCACTCCTGATTCCTGAGTCCTTCAAGAAGAACAAGAAAGAGAAGGCTTAGTACTAAAAATAGCTCCCTCCTCTACCTTTGGTCCCTCCGAAAAGATAAGCAAACCTGTTTTCCTGTATTTTTGCTAGGGAAAATAACAAACCAACCAACCAAAAAACCCAGATTTTTTTTTGTCTCTACAAGTTGCTGTTAAAAATCATAGCTAAAGGTTCTGAGCATTGAAATTTTTTTGTTGGAATATCCCATTAGCAATATTTTATTATTGGGGGGGGGGGGGGAATCTTTCCTTGAGTTTTTTCAAGTGTTGAGGGATTTAGGGACCTAATCTCTTCTAGTACATTTGTATGAAAAATCTGGGTTTGGCTGGGTTTTAGAAATTCTTGATACTGTGTTATGTATTTCAGGGAATTAGGCATGTAAACTGAAGAATGTGTTACTGCTCTTGGTTTTCCTTGTAGCTGAGGCCCTGTTGTTGAAGATTGTCTTGGGCTATAGAGGAATGCAATAGTTCTGCTTGCTTTTTAGTAATTCATTATCTGGAAGAGAAGCCTATTTTAACTCTTCCTAACTAGTTAAAATTTGAATCTGTAGCAGCAAAATAACACGTGTTATTTCTTCTGTAATGCAGTTTTGCGTTTAGACAAAGTATTAGTCCCCTACAGAAGTTGCGTATTTGTTACTGTAACTATTTTTAAATGTGGGCTCTCTACTTTGAGCTATGTATCTTCTCCTTCACAGTATGTGATTGGAGATACTGCTATTTTTACTTTCCTTGTCCTTCTGGGCTGCCTTTTCTTCCTCTTGATGGCTGCCTGTTGTCTTTCTGCTTTTCCTTTGAAGACAAAACCAAATACTTTCAAAAGCAGTGCTTCTCTCTATGGACATAGTGAATACACAGGATTGTGAAAATTTTCACAATGAAAAAATCAGAATCCACATTAGAGTGGTGACTTCCAGCAAAGTGGCTGTGTAAAATGCAGTTGAGTGGGGCAGATGTTCATGACATCAGTGGTGAAAGGCCATAAGCTGTGTCAGTGCCTGTCCTAGCACACATGCTTATGTTTATTACTGGTGGTAATTTTTACGATGATTCCATAGCTCCAGCAGGTGAATGAAACTGCTTCAAAACAGAGCCCAGACTGCTGTGAGCATACTGTACATCACGGGAGAGCCGTACCCTCAGAGTTAGGCTTTGCTATCACTCGCCTACAAATCGTGGATTTACATGATGAAGTGAATGAACTCACTGACTGATTGATAAAACAGGCAACTTGCTGAGTTCACGAGGGTCGGGGAATTTAGTGACACAGATATTGAGCCGACGCAAGCGGCTTGCAAGCGTAGAAGCACTGTCTGTGAGGACCTAGGGACACTTCATCCTTTGTGGCAAGTCTGCTCTTTGTACCTTTTGTTCTCTGGGTCATTGGTCCCTGCTCCGCGTGGTTCACACCAGGGAATCCGCAGGGTAAGAAATGTTCCTCCACAATACAAGGAGAATAAGATACGTGACTGCACGTGTGTGGCTTTATTTTTCAGTCACTATATCTCTGGAGCCCAATCCTGTATACTCCTGCCTTAAACCTTTTCTATACAAAACACTGCTATTGATCCACACAAAACAATGTAAAACCAATTATATTTTAACTGGGCAGATCAGACATCCCCTGATCAGTTTTTGTACCTTATAGCAATCCAACCAAAGGTTATTCCTCACTGATCTGGGCTAAATCCATGTGCAGCATTCTAAAGTCAGCTTCATTGTGACAATACAAAGGTTCCTGCACAAAATATTTCATATTCATTAATTTTGCCAAACATGCAGGTAACAAGTGTATGGTTAGTATGTATTGGAATAGTGAGATTCTGCAATAGTTAGAAACACTCACTTGAAATTAATAAACCTATATTTTTTAAATCTACTTCTTATCCTGGATTTTTGCCTTCAAATCATAACGTCCATGAGCGCAACTGGTGCAGTTGCTCTTTCACCTTCTGTTGTCTCAGTTTTCTTTCATCCTATAATCACTTCAACAAAGATTGTAATGCCACTGGCAAGAAGGCTTTGAATTTCAGTTTAAAGACTGTGTGAGCGACCAAATGGGAACAGTTTTTATAGTACTTGTATTTTGCTTCTCATTCTTTATTACAAAGAAACTCCAATATACTCTGCAACTGTGAGTCATCTGCTTTTCTTTTAAGCAAACTTAATTATTATAATAAAGAAATTCTTGGTAGTTTGACCATAATGAACACAGTGTACGCGTACGGTTTTGCGTGAAGATACAAAGCCAAAAGAAGGCACAATCTCATCTTTATGGTTTTTACCTGGAGGGTAACTCATCGGAGTTACGTCCTAAAAAGGGGAGGAATAGCTGGTGGTATTCACATTTTAGAAAGAAAGAAAAATCTAAGATGTGGAAGAAAGTAATGATTAACTGGATATGGGTACCAGTTGTATTGCTGCAATGGCAAGTTGTCTGCCTCACTGTCACACTTGTTTGCATTTCTCAGTATATGAAAAAATCTGGTTTATCACAGGTTGCATTGGACAATGCATGTAAAACGCCATCAATATTGAATAGTTAGTGCCCCAAATTTGCTTTTTTTACTCTAAAATACAGGAAGGTCATCGTCACCATGATTTATATAATCCACTGCTTCAGTTTCCACTTATTCTAGGTAGTTACTTTGTCCAGCAAAATTTCATAGTATCACTCTGGCTTTGAGCACCAAGTTCTTCAGTGGGCAGGACAGTGTTGGCATAGGTGTCTGTACAGGTAGATACTTTGTTTCGCTGTCTGCTAGTTTGTTTGCTAAATGATCTGTAATTTCCCTTTAACTCTGCTGGTGAAGACCAGTTTAAGCTCAAAAAAATTGAATCAGATTCTTCTGTGAGTTTTTAGCATCTTTTCATGGTATGCTGCTTTCTGGATATCAATAGTAGTACACCTGGTAAGAATTCAGGCTGGCAAGGAGGTCAGTTGTTTTCTTTTTTAGACCATCGTAAATTCTTTACTCCTGTTAACCGGATTTTTTCTACCATAGGTCTCAACAAATGGCAGCATTTTACATCAGACTGACGAGTCCTGCTGCTCCCTTACAGTGTCTGACAGACCACTGTGGATTCAGATTGGGGGCACTGAAGTTATCAGTGAAATTGGCAGGTCTGTCTGGTTTAAGCCCTGCCTTAAGTGAAGGGTTCACTACGCTATCAACTAATCATATGCAAAACAGGTTAGGACAGAGGTAATGAGCTACCTGTTATTTCCCTCTTCTATCTGAACACTTTAGATGCAGCTGTTCTCCCTGACCTAACCTGGTGTCAGGATTGATAGATATATTATTGAGAAGATCCACACTAACTTTCTCTTTAGGCTTGCTTCTTGAAGTTTGCATTACATGATCAGATTAAATAACTTGACAGGTATAATGTGAAGGTAAAAAAAAATAATTAAAAATAAAGATTTTTGTCTCCTAAACCAGCAATCCTCAAACATTTTTGCTATGTGGATGACATCTTAGTGGGATGTACTTTGTGGGCAGTTCATCTGCTGCTTGTGATTGTAGGCATGGCTTCCTGCCTTTGCTGATGTGTAAAAGTAAAATCAGGAAAAAAATATAGAACATTTTAGGCTTTTTAAAGAAGTTTAATTCCTAAAACAAGGAAAAGAATAGAAAACGTAAGCAGGAGGATCTCGTGAGAAACTTGCAGATGATGTACAGTCACTGGGAGGGACCCACTCTTCTAGGAAAATTAAGTTTGTTTTCTTTGTTTGTTTTGATTCCCCCCCCCTGCCCCCAAAGCTCTGATATGGGGGGGTAACACTTAACAAACATGCTTAACTTTCAGTGCATGCCTAAGTCCATAAGGAAATTTAAAGTACATGTTTAAAGCCAAGCAGATACTGAACATTATTGGGAATTCTAGCCCAAATGTGTATTTACTACTTAGATCTGTCATGGATGTATGCATGTCTCTTGTATCTTTTTTTGACATGGAGAGGAAATAGGGCAGTGAGGAGAACATACTGTTGCTGTAAAGGGAGCTTGATTTACATGAAGAAGTCATGATTTTTACTTTATTAATATTTAAAAGTTTGATCCAGTACTATATTATTGCTTTAGGTCTGGGATTAGATATTCAATATCCACTGGTTTCAGTTTTTATAAACTGAGATTTGCTGCTGGTAAAACAGAAGTCTGGACTATAATAGAGGATAAGACTAGTAATGTTTCTGGAGTCACTAGTGATGGTGTATAAATGTCAGTGGGAGAAGTGAAGCTCCTGGTGCTTGCTAAGGGTGTTCTGGAATCTCTCGACGGTAAGAATCGCAGAGTAAAAGAGAGCTGTAGAACTGACTTGGGCAGGAACACAAATGCCAGGTGT
The DNA here is from genome assembly GCF_964188355.1 of Buteo buteo. Classification (NCBI taxonomy): domain Eukaryota; kingdom Metazoa; phylum Chordata; class Aves; order Accipitriformes; family Accipitridae; genus Buteo; species Buteo buteo. The sequence goes on along the minus strand of NC_134194.1, from coordinate 13,341,586 downwards.
GTAATGAACAGTCTTTGCCAAATATTGATTCTGAAAATCACTGCAACTGCATCGATTGCTAAGCTGGTAGATGGGGTGTGAAAAGTAAAACTGCCTGCTATCAGAATGAGGGAACACCTGTGTTAAAGTGAATTGTCCATTTCCTTAGACCTAGTAGTAGTTGTATGCATGCTAACTGAACCAAATTCTTGTCTCGTTTATTCCTTTGTAGTTCATAGAAGTTTGCTGGCTAGTAATAGTGTCACTGAGGCTTAAATTCGGAAGTGCGGGTGTTGGGACATACTGGCCAAACTGTTGTCCAACTTTTTATGGGATTTTTGGTATTTCTGAGTAGAGTCTGGTTCTCTGACGTACTATAAAATCTCTTTGCAAGACTTCATGGATACATGATGCTAATTTAATATTAGTCTTATTTTGGATAATTTCTTATTGGTCATATGCTTTAATACCCAATATTGCTTGTTTTGCAGCCTGGAATACTGTGGTGTTTAGTTACCTGCACCAACAGTAAGTACTATTGAACACAGTGGAACTTTGTCCAGCATCCTTCTCTTTGTAGAGGCTCTGCAGGTTTATCTCATGCATCTTGGAGTGGACCATAGCTAAAATAGGTTTGATTATATATCAATTCTGAGTATCATACCCAAATAGGACCTATTGGATATTGGAATGGATGCCTCCTAGTCTACTGTCAGCATATAGCAGCTCAGTGCATTTCTGCCTGGATCTTTTAAATTTTGTAATTAGCCCTTATTGCTTCTGTTTCAACTTTACCAAAATTTCATTCCTATTTTAATTCTACTGCATTGTATAGGATATAAAATAAAGTATTTATCTTTATTTTATGTTGTCCTTTTGTGGCACAGCGAGCAACCGATTAATTGAGAAACTCCATAGTTATCCCCTTTGTCTTCCCCGCCTCCTCTTGTGGTAGGACCATTTTCACAAACTCCACGCTCTACTTCTCATTTTTTTTCCATTTCTTTTGGATATTATTCAGAAGAGTTGTTCATTTAGAAAGAACTTCAGGATTTTCCTGTGCATGCTAGGAGTCTCCTTTTTAAAATTCAGCTGTGTTATTCACAATGCTGTTGTCAGTACTGGAAAATGTGTATGTACCTTTCAAATAATCCTAGCAGTCAAAAGCTCAGCAGAATGGTAAAAGGAATCAACAAGGCTGGCCTGGTCATGTTGGAACCTCGTTTGGTCTCCTGTGTGTTTTTTTGAGCAAAGGGGTTGGAGCAGATGATCTGCAGAGGTGTCCTCCAACATAAGTTATTCTAGAACAATGTTTTCTCCATGCTACGCAAGAGACAAGTCAGTGCAGACTGTGCTGATTCTGCACTACCCTAAATGGTTACTGACTGGTGGTGGTCTCATGCAGCAGTTAGTACCTGGAATGCTTCTATCTGCTTTATCGTCATTTTATTCCATTTACCTGGAACAAATAGGAAAACATAAGCAATAATAGAAAAGAAACAAGATTAGCAGGTTTATACTTCAGTGCTCCCATGCATACTTAGGTCTTGCATTTGAAATGGCATTACAGTGTCAGATTTAGCTTTGTATTGTGAACTATACATCATTGTATAGGCTTTGTATATTAATCTTCCTCCTTTGTTAGCTATCTTTAAATGTCTCTAAAAATTGAAATTCTCTCTGGATGCTGAAACGGGGTGAGATGTAACATAGTTTGGTATGGTAGCTCCTCTTAAAACTCCAGTCAACTGAGGAGTTTGTTCACTTGTGTATGTCTCGTGATAATGTAAATATTTTTTTTTTGTCTTCTGCATACAATGCACAAAGCAGGTGAACTGGTAACTTTTCTGGCCACCTCAGATTTTGCTTACCTACTTTTGCAATATATACTGGAAAACATTTAACCATTTTCCCTTTCTCTCCCCTTTTCAGCTCAGAGACACTAGTCAACTGCTGTTTTTATGGAACCTCACTACACTGCCACGAAGAGCACCAGCTCATCAGGACTGAAAGAAATCTGAGACTGAATTGTCCTATTTTTCCTCTGAAATCTTCACCAAGTAGTAAACATTTTTTGAAGGGGAAAGGGGGTAAATATGTTAAAGCTTCCCCTCGCACCCTCTTAGGGCATCTGTACCTAATGTACATTTTCTTCAAAATTTAAAAAGATGTTAGGAAATATTTTATAAAACTTTTTTGCAATAAATGACGCATGAAATTATTAAAGACTATATGACACTTACATGCAAGGAACCACTTGAATTATTAGTATGAAGAATCACTGCAAATAACTGGGTTTTTTTGTAATGTGACAGTCACGTTTGTATGTTTTGATAGGTGCCAGTGATGGAGCCAATTGCCTGGGAAGTTGACTGTAACTTTTGAACTTTTATTTTAATTCTTAACTTTAGCATTGCAATTTTCCATTCTATGAGGCTTAGTTAGTATTTAGTGCAGGTGTTAGCAGAGCTGTGATCTGTGATCAAAAGCATGTCCAAAACCAATTGTATTGTAAAATATGAACAGTCCTGCTATATGAGACCAATTTTTCCCATAGAGGTAATGGAAAGGACAGTGACCACAAACTCCATGTATCTCTGTATTATGGGAAAGCTCCTTCTGTGTGAATATGGTTGCATTTTATTTATGCTATTGTAACACTTAGGGAATTGAGGATTGTGGAATAATGTTAAGAAGGGCTACAACGCAGAGAGCAGCATTTTGCTTATAATACTATAACGAGATGGGAATCATGAATGGAGAGCTATTAAATGGAACAGCATTTCTATTTCAAATCATGGGTTAATTTTTCCTTTTGACATAAATATTTTTCAGATAGGTAACTAGTAGAGCAAAGGTTTTATTAGTGCTTCTGATGGTTGTTGATCTGAGTTGCATTGACTTCTTTGAATAGCTGTAAATCAAAAAAAGAAACCCAGTGGGTTTTATCCATTTTATTCCCCTCCCCCAAAGGTGTTTGGTAAGACTTATTTCAGTGGAGCTTGTGAATGCTGGACACGCTGCTGAAATATTGAGTTATTAAATATTAATTTATTTGTCACTAATTATTTGACATTGTGTGCACACTTTCTCAGCAGTATCATTTCTTACAAAGTTCTTAGCAGGGGTTTTATTATATAACCTGGGAAAATAAATATTTGTTTTGAAGAAATGAAAATGTGCACATAATCTACTAAAAGTCAATTTTTTGTTTCTGTAGAAGTGAAAAGACTTGTAGGAAACTCTTTTCCTCCTTACTAATATCCTGATTCAATTGGAGAAAATAGAGTGTCTTTGTCTAGATCATTTAAAAACAGAAATATCTTTCTGAGAGGCATCTGTATCAGCACAAAGACAGTTTCACAGCCTTCATGTATGGATCCTGAATTAGTCACATAGAATTTGAAGGACAACTCTATTGTTTGGCTTTGATATTGGCAACAGGTTTATACTTGTTAAACAATCGGAGAGGGGGGAAGTGAGAGGCTGGGACAGGCATCCAAATCCAGGATAGGCATATCAGCGATACACACATACTGAGGCAGTTCATGCTTTGTGCTGCTTCAGTTTCTATTTCTCAGAGGTAAATTCTTTATTTATAAAGCCAGAAATTGAATACTTAACTGCCTACTTCTTAAAAACTAGCTGTATAATGCTGTACAGTAGGTCCAAATTGTACCATTTTTCATAATAAACTACAAATTTTTTTTTTAATTTGAGATTAATCTTTGTTCTATAGTGCTTTTCCTTTTCACCAGTCGAAGAGGATCAGCAGTCTGGTTCTGTTTGTGGCCTGAGATTTGATTACAACTTAGAAAAATTAAGACATCTGATTTGAGGAAAGGGGAGCCGATTTGATGTCATGTATGTGCTAGCCTTTCACTTCCAGAGGCCAGACCCCGATTGTATTGACAATGAATGAGGGTCTTGGCCTAATAAATTACATTTGTACCCCCACACACACACACAAAAAAATAACAAACAAAAAAGAAGCCACCAAACAACATGGCACAAACAGTTTCTGCTCAGGAAAAAGGCCCAGGACTGTAATAGCAGGGTTATTGCACATTGGATTGAAAACTGATTGATGTTGTAAGTAGAAGCCAGTAGTGCCTGCCTGTGTGACATCTGACTCTTAACCAGTGCTCTTATTTCCTCACCTTTGTGAGCACTTGTGCACAGCAGCTGAAATATAAAAAATACACTTAAGAGAGATGCAGGTCTCTGCATTGGAGAATATGGGTATATAAGCAAATAGCATAAAAATAGACAAGGTAGCTAACTGTATTTGCGTTTGTTTTCACAGAAAGTATTGCAGCCATTTTGTTTGAAACCAGATTTTCATTTTGAAATGAAATTGTCAGGGATATTCTAATGATAGAGAATTACAGTAATGTATTGCTTTTCACTTTTTTGCTTTAGTTGCTTAATATTTAAGCTTTGCTCCGTGCTACCTTCTTGTCTGTATATTGAATGGTCACTATGCCTCTTTCATTTTGTAGACTTGAATGAGGAAATATGATTCACCCTTTAAGGTTTGCTGAGAAGTAAATGATAAAGAATGTTGTGTAACATTTATTCAAATAAAGCCTTGATTTTTTTCAGTGCTCTTTTAAAGGGAAATAACGTTGAATAATGTTTTGATGTCTTAACATTCTTGTTTTATTGGTCCTTGACCCAAAAGCCTTTGATTTATATTAAAATTTTTTTTCTGAATTAAACAAAGATTAAACTGAGGTTACTAGTCCACTCCTGGAAGTCTATCATGTGGACGAGTCTCGGTCCAACCTTACCTTTCACCGTAGTGGCTAAAAGATACCAAGTCATGCTCCACCAGCCGGATGCTTCTCACAAACAATAGGAAAAAACTTTTCTTTTTCTTGTGTAATTAGCAAGAAAAGATCACATGTACATTGTAGAGACAGATACAAAGAAGCCCTGATGGCTCTGTTCCATGGCCGCGACTGAGACACACTAAGTCCCAGTTAAAGGAAGAAGGTGGATGTCATGGGAAGAGGTTGCTGCCCCTTGCAGACGCGATTCCAGCGCAGTCGGTGAGTGCCAAGCGAGCTGCAGAGCTGGGGGTGAGCTCAGGGCTCCCCCAGCTCTGCTGGGCAGAGCAAATCCCACTGCGAGCAGACGAGGTCCGAGCTGTCACAGCAGCAGCAAGGCACAAAGCAGCTGAAACGCAGAAAAAGTGCTGGGCCTTTGAATACCTGCGCACTGCCTGCTCATCTTTTCTTTGGCTGGTTTTTACTGCAATACTAACAGTTTCAGACAAGTCTGTCCATTGCAGGTAAGTGTAATTAGGTATTTCTCCATTTGGGGAAGAAATGCCTTGCACTGAGTTGCATTATCTTGCCATGGTGCCCTGTAGGAGGGGGAGAAAGTCGTGCTGTAATGGCTAACTGCTGTACCGGAGCCCTCCATCACCAGCACTCTGGTCTAAGGAGGGCCACGTCGGCAAATATTTCTTCAAATGGCAGAATCTGTAGAGTTGTATTCTCCCATTAAATAGAAGGTAGCATTTATATAGATTTTTTTTCCACTTGCATTTTTGTTACTGTAATGAAAAGATATCCTAATTTTAGTTGAGCTCCTAGGTTAAACAAAAAAAATAAGCTGCTCAGGTAAACTTGATTTCTAGTAAGTTCTTATTTCAAGGAAGCATTAATTTTTTTATGGCGCACAGTATGCCAGGAACTAGTGGGTGATACTGAGGTACTAACCCTTTTGTAAGTAAGGTGTTTTGTTGCGGTGACCTGTTGTCGATAGTCAGAAGTCTTTGCCAAAAATAGAATTAACTTCTGGAGTGATCGTGCGCATGTAGTGACTGTTGTTTTGGCCCTGGGCCTCTATGATGCTTTTGAAAGCAGTTGGTGCCTCCTGGAACTGTGAGCGAAATGCCCACATCTGTCTGTAGCTTGGAGCAGAGCTCCAACATACGTGTTTTTCTTTTCCTTCACAGGGTTGTTTCTTATTCTCTCTGGATTACAGGAACTCCCATCCTTTTTCTGTCGTTATTCATTCATTCTTGCAGCAGTTCCTCTTGAATTGGTTATCCTCATTAGGCTGTGGTGGAGAGGGAAATCCTGCTGAAATGTAATTGCTCACTAATGGCTTTTCCTTTGTGACATTGTGTTGGTAGCGTCTCGCTGTGGGAGTCTGCTGGATTTGCTGCGTGACTGTGAAGCTCACAAGAGAGGTTAGCCAGACAGATTTCAGAGTTCTGCAATTACTCCGTTGATTAATCTTCACTCCAGTAGTTCGGTGACAAAAGTATAAAAGTAACCCAACCTTCAGCGATGAAGCCAGTCCTACACAATGCCGCTCAGTAATAGTGTTTACTGCTGCCCTGAAGCATCAAAAGGGTGATACTTAATGAGGGCAAAAGTGCACGGAGCAGCTGCTCAGTGCAGCTCCTGGCGCAGGAGGGTTTTGTCATAGCTTGCCAGCTAAAATGTGAGGGATCGGTACAGAGAAATAAGATTTCTTTTAGGGTGAAACCAATGGGCGGATTTCTTAAGGAAATCCGGTAGATTGGTAACAGAGAGATGATGTGGTAAATGCAGACACTGTCACGTACTCATTATTTTTAAGCTTAACGTGGTGAGGAGTGCAGCGTGAGGGTGCAAGCAGTCACCCGCCTGAAGCCTCATCTGCGGTTGAGGAAATCGCGCAAGGGATACTCTCGCATTACCTTTGTGCTCCCTGGGCTAATCTGCCCCACTGACAGTCTCCTCCAAGGCTGCTAAGAGTGTAAGGGGCATCTGAGATTTGCACGATGAGGTCCTTCTCGTGCTTTTGCACTTTCTGGAAAGTTGGGAATGCCACCAGGCTGGAATGAGTCTCTGATGCGTGAGATGTGGTTGTGCATTGCAAGGAGCACCCATAGCGCAGCAGAGAACCTGAGCCGTTTTGAAAAGCAGCTCGTCCCTCTGCTCAATCAAAGGTAAAGCAATGCTCAAATTGCCAAATGCTAATGAGTGTGCAAAGAGACTGTCAGCAGCACGGCGCAGCAGTACCAGCAGGCCTCTAAGCAACCGCCGGGGCAGAAACAAGCCCGTGTGCATATGGCTTTGGTATCAACTGCTGCTCACTGTCATAATTTTTTTTTTTTTATCTTGCTCACTTGTCCTTGCTCAAGTCTTCGTAGGTGGATTTGTCATTCTCCCTCCTCATGCAGGGAGGGCAAGTGGAGTCCGGGCTTTCTGAAGGCAGCGCGCAGTGAGCTTCAGTGTGTGCTGGGTGGCAGTAGGAAAAGGATTGTGTTGTTTTTTGGTTCATACAGTGCTGGCAGCTGGTTTTTATTCGCATTCTGTAGCCTGTTTTTATGATTCTGCTCCTGCTTTTCCCTTGAGTGTTTCTGCGGTCTTTGTTTTTATTCCCTTGCTGGCTTTGGAGCACAAGCTGTGGGCACTCCATGCTGGGCAGGCTGAACACCCCTGTGGACGTTTTTGGGGTGTTCTGAATTTGGGGTAAATATTCAAAGCCCAGGAGGGGTAGTTCTAATTTTGAAATCCAGATTTTCAGCTAAGAGCTCCGCATCCGAAGAGCTTAGGGACTGGAATTTCCAAATGTGGTTGCCTTGGTCATTAAATATTAAACTAAGGCTGTGCCTGCTGGAGGGCTCTTTCAAACACTGAAGCACTCTGAGCCATCAGAGGAAGGGGCTGGGGGCTCTAGGGTGTACAAGGATGAATACTGGACCGTGTTAAATATAGGATCCCAGAAATACTAATACTGTGCAGATAGATAGGGATAATCCTCGCACGATTCACTCAGTTTGCTCTGTTTGCCTTTAGAAAGACAACATTGCGAATGAGCTGTGAGATCGGGGGCTGGGGTAGCCGTCCATTGTACACCTTTTCATTAATACTGCAAAATCCTATCAGAAGCCGTCGCTTGCATCTTGGCTTAGTAAACTTGCTGCTGGCTGCAAGCACCGTGGCCTCAGCTGTATTTGAGCTTGGAGCAGGGACACACAAGTACATTTGGGCACAGAGAGAACTGTCGCTTCAAGGGCAGGCTGGGGGTTGTAGCCGTAGGCAGTAAATCTGTCAGCTTCCAGCCTCCTCCTTTCCCGAAGTTTCCAAATACTGCAATTCCTCCTTCCACGGGTAGAAAGGTGCCCCCCGATGGAGCACCGCAGCCAAATAAGCTAATGGAAATGTGTCAGTCTTTACCGAGGTAAAGAAAGATGCATTTGTGAGAAGCTGTGCTCAAATGCAATTAGGCAAGCAGAGCCCACAGCCCTGCTGCCTCTCCAGGGGCCTGTTTTATCACTTGGCACTCACCAGCACCACTCCAGGAATACATTTAGGAAGCTATTCCAGCAGCCAGGCACAAAGCTATCGCCTAGACTAGATAATACCATTCCCCCCCGTCTCCCTGACATCTCACTTCACCGAAGCATCAGTCCGCAGGGAGGGTGTTGCTCAGGAACGCCTCCTGCGCTCGGCGCGGGACCAGGGATGGGCTGCATTTCACGTGCCAGAGTTAGACACGGAACAGAAAAAACCTGCCCGCCAATGTGTGTTTATCCCAGATGAACGGGCACGACTGATGCCTGAGCACTTGAAGTCTCATTTACTGTGGCCGGTGGAGGTTCACCTTCTCGGTCGGCGGCCGCGGGGGACCCGCACTTGGGCACCCAGAGACCGGCGCCTGCCCAGTCACTGCAGGGAGCTGACGGCTGCGGTGCAGGCAGTGCTGGGAGCCAGGAGCAGAGTATCAGTCTCAGTCGGGCTAGGAAAGGCAGACCTGTATCATCTGCTGTGTCCACTTAAGGAATACCGGCTTTGTAAATCACCTTCTCGAGAACCAGCAGATGAGAGATGGGCAGGTAGGGGTACTCCCAGCTGGAGTCGGAGCTGCAGATGGTGAAGTTTCCAGCTGGGGGATTACGACTGAACATGCAGAATCAGAAAAATGTGGTTAATAGTTTTCAGTTGTTTTAGGAGATTTAATCTATAAAGGACTTTGCTTTGTCAGGGTAGGCTGTAATGACTCTGGCTTAATGCCACAGCAGCCAAGAGCCTGACAATTTACTGTGCCTCGGCAGACAAACGGGCTGACCAGAGCCTCTGCCAATAAAAGATACTCCCCAGCAATTACATCCTTTCGAGCAGGAGGCTGCACAGGTTTAAAAAAAATTAAGCTGCTGAACAAGAAAGTGCTGGGATTCTTCCAAGCAGGGAAAGCTTGTGAATGAGCAACGTATTAATGCTGCACATTAAATGTGCCCCTGCACATCTTTACCTACTGTTAAAAAGAGGTGGCACTTTGATATAATTGGTTCTTGGCTGCAGCAGCCAGCAACAGAGCTTGGCTGTTGCAATAATCCCTTGGGAATAACACAGCTAATTAAAGCCTAGGAACTGGTGACCAGCAGCTTCTCCTTTCTCTCTGGCTATGTCTGTGCTAATCAGAGGGAGGTAGTTCTCAAGGAAGTTTTGTGCTGAAATGTGCTTAATCGGGGAAGGAAGGATTCAGCTTCAAAGCTTGGTGCTTTATCAAATCCTAAATATCTCAACTTGATGAGCTCAGAGAGATTTCAGATCTCTGCTTAACAGCTGGGCGGGAGGGGATCGGCAGCACTGTGCTTACGGTAAGTCATCGGCATGGCGTTTGTTAGTCCCACGGCCTCTTTTCTGAACTCCAGAGTGTTGCCTCCTGCTGCCTCCCTTGGGGCTGGTGTTTTGGGAAATAGATCTTATGATGAGAATGGAGAACTTTTTTTTTTTTTTTTCCTTTTGAGAGATGCTAAATCACCCAAATCTTTGGTGAGATTGAGGGAACTACAAATATTCAGCTCCTCTGAAGGCCAGGCCTTAGGACTCTCATAGTCAGAATCCAAAATTAGCTGGAAAAAACTGCTTTCGCCCAAGCAGCCTTTCCTAGAAGCACTGAGCTCCCGGGGGTTTGGCAGAGCCCGTGTGTGTCAAGGCACCAAGGTTTTACGGTCCTTGAGGGTGCCTGCCCTGCAAGCTGAGCTCATCTTGTGGACCTGATTTTATTCTTTCCCTAGGGGAAACTGATGGACCTTGCTTTGCTGGTTACTCCTGATTTGCAACGGGTTGGGCTGTCCTACGTTTTGTAGTACCTGCCTCGGAGCTGGGCACTCCAGTAATGCCAGTTAAGGGCAGGCAGCTGTGCTGGACGCGGTGCAGCCGAGCTGCCGGCTCTCCTGCCGCTGAGGGCAGCGGCCACTGTCTGGTGGTCACAAGTGGGCTAAAGTGATTGTTGCTCCATGGAGCCGGGTTAATTTGCCAGCAGAGGTGCTGGTCCTAGAGAAGACCTGGGAGAAGGGGGAGGAGAAGCGAGAGGCGAGCCAGACCGTGCTGCCCGGGACACTCGGTGATGGCAGCAGAGCAGCGGGCTGTGGAGCTGGCACGGCCTGGGTGGGTTGGCAGCCGCAGCTGAGGGAGGGAGCCCACCCGAGTTTGTGGTTTAATGCCGAGGGTCGAGGGGAGAGCTCAGAGCTGCACCGCGTGTGCGGGGAAAAGGGACGGATCTGGCATGTCTCCTCATCGAGGAGCCAAAAGGCAAGAGCAGGTGGGAAGGAGCAAGGTGGCGGTAGAAAGAGGGGACGGGGCCTTGCACGCTGCTGAGGGCAGAAAGAGCAAAAAGCGAAAGGGCGTCCATTGCACGGTAACAGAAACGACCCTGGGTTTGCTCCCCGGCCGACTCGGTCATGCTGCTGCGTTGGGTTTGCTCGTGAGGGTATGTGGCAAGGTGTGGCAGAGTGAATGTTTGGGAGAAAAGACCTTCTCGGGGCATCCCACCCCACCACTGCAGCAAAGGGACATCAAATAAACAGGATTTTGACAAGGTTTGTGGAGGCCTTCTCTGTAGCTGGGTGGATGGCTGTGCTTTGCTGAAAAGATGGTAACATAAGGCTTTTTCTGGGGCTAAGTGAGCATTTGCTTTCTCAGGAACCTGTGTGTACACCTTAGAGCTTTGTGAAATGTCGATTTCGGAAGCCCTGTGGATCAGCCACCACAGAGCATGGTAGTGGAAACGCAGAAATGAAGCTGCAGCTACAAGGCTGGGTGGCTTACAGAGACCCAGCAAGTGTCTGCTGCCAGGGGTAACCACAGGAGGGAGAACAGATTGAATTACTGACTGTGGGACACTACAGGGACCCTGTAAAGTTATTGATAGATAACCTCAGCAATTCTTCCAATCCCTTGAATAAATGAAGACAGATGCTGGAAAGAGCCGTACTTCACTGCATGTCTTGGATTTATGGCATGGAGAGCTCCATCATGGGGAAGGTCGTCTTGAGTGGGCTTAGTCCAGCCCTACCGGGGCAGCTCACCTGCTGGATTTTTAGTAATTTGGGTTTTGTGCTAGCCTAAACACCCACTCTGAACTTTCTCTGTGTCCAGGTTTGATTCAGGAGGTGGAGCTGGCTTGAGTGGTGGCAGAGAAGTGGAGGGTGAAGACATCTCTCTTGGGTATCCCGCTCTCATCATGCGTGAAGAGGAAGAGGTAGAGGTAACAAAAGTGATAGAATCTGAAATTTAGTGTTGTAAGTAACCCACACGGAATTATCAGAGAGCACATAGAGGTTTCTAGTTCCTCATTCTTACTCCTAATATTCCTATACAATAAGATGGTTTGCACAGTCTCACAAATGAGAAGAAAATAATTATATAAGCTTTAGAATATAGTAATGTAGTGGAATATCTTAAATGAGTGGACTGGCAATTACTGGGTATTATTTATTCAGGAAGGGTAAAGTAAGTAGAGGAAGAAGCAGCAGCAATTTTAAATCCTGTAGACTAAAACAGCTACCAAGCATGTATCAACAAGCGTGATGATAAAGCTCAGGAAACAGGACTAATGGGCCCACCAGAAGACAGATGAGCTACTTTTCAAGCACCCTTGTAATGTAAAGATAAACTGCTGGAGACATACTGGGCACTCTGAGCTTCCTAAAATTATTTCCAGAAGGGCCTTCTAATATGAGATCCTGGATATATTACTTCGAGCCATATTATAATGCCTAGACACAAAAATCAGTGTCCTGGAAGTTGGTGGTTACAGACAGAGAGTCTGGAGTTACCCACGGATCTGTGCACATCTACCCACATATAAATGTACATATTTTTTCGATTTCTACCCCTGATTTAAAAAACCCATAAAACTCTAAGAAGAAATTGGGTAAACTTGACAAGAAATAAGAAAATGACAAAGAAAAATGCAAATTTCTAAGATGCTAAACAAAGGAAATATAAAAGTTTTTTTAAACTACAAAATGAGGTATGACCTGGAGATTCAACAGTGGTATGAAGGCAGCAATTAGAAAATAAAAACAATGCATATGGGAAGACAAAATATGTAGTTGCTATAAACTTGATGTAAGAGAATACAATCTTGGTAAAGAAAGCTTAAAAAAGATGTGACTAATAAGGATAAGGATGATACAAGAGAAATTTTAATCTATAAGGAACAAAAGCAGTGCTCAAAATGCAGTGGGGGCCTATTGCAGACCATAAAAGTACTGGTGTTTTGTATTTCTCAATTTAAAGCAAATGGGATGATGTACCTGCCATTCTGTTAGCAACCAGGCGGAACAGTAACAGGCATGAAAATAAGCCCAGGTATTTCACCTAAAATGGCCAGCTGGCTCATCCACTTTGCCTTTAATGTATGCTGGATACAGAGACAGGTCAGTGGAGCAACAGAGGGCAAAGATGACAGCCCAGGTAAATATAGGCTGGTTAATCTGACATCAGGGATAGGAATCTGAAAACAGGCTCAGAAATCCATTAATAAAGAATTAAAGGCAAACATGCAATTAAAGTCCATCAAAAATAGATCTTGTCATTCAACCAGGCTTAGTAAGTCTAATTATAAAGACGCATCACCTGGCATGGCACTTCACAGTATACGCAGTGTTTACAGATAACTATCTACAATATAAAATAAATGACGCACACGTGGCTTAAGATTGCCTCCCCGACAGATCTCAAACAGTTTGCCACTGTCCTTCAAACAGGGATGTTTCCTGTGAGAGTCTGCTCAAATCACTGCTAGACCTTGTGTACTATTTGACACTTTCATCAGTGACTGAGAAGCAAAGCTAAAGTTGCTTCTGAAAATGCTGGTAAGCAACAGCATGGTAGGAAAACACAGAAAAAACCCCATGTGTTGCTTAGTACGCCAGGCCTGCCAAACAAAGTGTGACTTAATTTTGCATTTAGCTGCATTAACACAAGGAAGAAAATGCTGTCCACAGCTGCAGGAAAGGAGAGTCTATCTCAGCTATCCCAGAAAAGGCTGAAGGGAGGTCTAAAACTTCGCTCATCTGTTGCCAAAAGGGTTAAGACAGTCTTTGAGGGTATAAACAAAGAAGTGAGGAAGAATATCATGCCTTCTGTAGAGAGCAGAAGGGAGACAAATCTCAGCATCACTTTTGATGTCCCTTCCTAAATGTCAAAAAATGGAAGGTCTGGGACCTTCTGAGTTAGGGAAATCCTGGAGAAAGTTCTTTGTAGGGAGAGACTTAAAGCAGCCCTGTCTCTTCAGCTTATGGAGAAGACCAACAGGCCCCTTCAGTACTATGCAAACATGTTCAGGGAGAAAAGGCCAGGTACTAAAATGTTTTTTATTTTGCAGGCAGAGTAAGAAGGAACAAAGGCTGGGAGCTGAGGACAAACAAAGTGGAAAAAAGGCACGTGCTTTTTACAATAAGGGTGAGTAACTATTGGAACAAATTAGCAAGGAACTTGTTGGTTTAAGAGCACTTATTTAAAAGATTATGTTTCATAAAACATTTTTTTCCTATTAGAGGTTGTAAGCCCGACACATGTGACTCAAAACACCCTGGCACTGTGGTGGAATTGTGGCCAATTACACCAGGAGGAAGTACCAATTACCTTTCTGGTGGCAGCTGTAATGACTATTTTAGACATAAAAAAACCCAAAAAAACAAACCCTTAAAAGTAAAGAGCAAAATAAATGCAATTGTTCAAGATCTGGACAATGCAAAAGGACTTCCTTCAGGCAATTAATTGGAATTTTACCTAGAGAACTTGCTGTAATGGCAGATAACACATTTCAGAGCTTTCTGGTTTAGCTAGAGAGTGGCACTTTGAGTAGGTGTATGACCTATAGATTTGAGTCCTCACTAACGGTGTGCCCAATTTCCAGTGACACTAACCCGCCTCTTTCACACAGTGCAATTAAATTACAAACACAAGTATGGAAAGCAAATCAGCTGCAATCCTTCAGCTTCATTTGTTCATCCCTTCATTTTAAAACTATAGGTACACATCAGGCATTCAGCAGGGAGGTTGCACACTTACTTGATGTTGTTTGTGCAGCAGGTAGTAATTTCAAAAGTTTCGTTGTGCTTTTATTTTCCAGAATAAGTTAACCAGCCTCCACCCAAGAAGGCATATTTGCAGCCCTCCAGCCCTTTAAAGATGTGAAGCAGGAACAGAACAGAAGGAAGAAAATCTGTCACTGAACTCATTGGTAAGACAAGCAGGAGGTTCCTAAAAGCCACTGCTTGTAACTTTGCACAACAGCCATACGCTGGTAAATAACAGATATACACACAACACAGTGTGTGTAAAGATAACAATTAATTGGTCATAACAAAGATACTTTAAATTTTCTATGTATCCATAGTAGCTTTAAAGTGGTTCCATTTATGTATGTTCTAAGGGTGTACATATATGTTGCATTTGAGTGAAACCCAGGGCACAGACCTAGTCTGCTTCCCATTCAGTGACGCAGGACTAGCGCTCATGTTGGCAAATGAGAAAAAAGCCTAGAACTCCTCTCTTTCCCCACCCTTCAGCCCCTGTGTTAGGTTAGCTACCGTAACTGAAGAGTCAGTGGCTCCAGGTGCAGACAGATTGTACCACTTCCAGGGCCAGCCACTTTTTCGGCTCTCAGGCAGCATGGAGCCTGCAACAGCAAGAACTGACGCCTCTACCTGAGCCGTGCCGAACTAGGAGCTCTAGGGAAGCATGATTCAGACATACCTGAGTGCCTCAGTTCAGCCACAAGCCAAGCTTACGAGCTTCAGCCCAGCACTGCCTCCACCCAGGGCTCCTCTGAAGCAGCTTGGACACCTTCGCCCCATAGGGTTTCAGGAAAAATTATTAACATTTACATTAGCCCCAACACCCTGCCCAACCCAATAAGCCTTCCCTGGATCTGAAGAGCTCAGTTCAGAAAGCAGAGTGGTTTTACAGCTAATGAGCCTATCTGGACCTGCACAGCCTCTTGGGCGTGAGCATGCTTTTCTCCCAGCACATTCCCTCCTCCCCGGATTGCCGGAGTAAGCTCAGCCCTCAGCCTGGATACTGGTGTCTTCTCTGACACACCCAGCCCCAGCAGCAGCGTGCCTGCTCTGAGGAGCAACATCTTCTTTCTCTAAAAACCTCCCGTCCACACACCTTCCCATTTCCCCAAACTTTATTAGTAAAGGAAATTCAGCCTTGCACATTAGAAACTTCACTCCAGTAAAGCACGGCATAGTTACAGTTCAGCACATGGAAATCCTAGAGGCTGTTTGCCATTATTTGCTTAAGTGACATTTTAATTATGCAGAAGATGTTAAAGGCTGCACAGGCCTCACTGTGAATTAGGCCTTCTGTCTTCTTTTGACAATGACATTTTAATTCCCAGAGACTTAATACACGCTCACTGCAGACTTAGCTTGAGAGACTATTCCTTTAAGGCGTATTACTGTAAAGACTGGAGCTCTGTAATTTCAGTCCTTAAGTACACAGAAAGACTTCCTGAAATAAATTCAAGATGACAACCAATAGCCAATAGACAGCCACCACTAATTATTTAATTAAATCATGTGTTGAAATCTGCATGGAGACAACTGAAAAATCTGCCTCCAATGTAAACATTTCAGCATCAATATAAAAAACAGTAAGCAGTAATTACAAAAGAAAGACAGCCCTTCTCCAAAATCTGAATGAACTATTTCAACAGCACCTATATATATATATATAGAGAGAGAGAGATATAGATACTTCAAAGTCTTCAAGGTCTAGTATACTATGAAGATCTTTTGCAATCAACTTTAACATCACTTGTTTCCCATTATGGGTATCTTTAATATGAATGAATCTCAGACAAGCAAATTTAACTAATTTTATGGTAGCATTACAAAGTGTGTGTGTATATATATATATATAGGCACAAAATTTCCTTTTTGCCTTCAGAAAAATTAATAAAAAGTAAACAAACTGTGGTGGTAAGGGTAAGGGTGGCCTGAGGTTAATTTACTGATATTGCTATAAGCAAGACAAAAAAAAAAAATCAAATGCTTCAAATTAAAGTCTTGCAAGTATGTTATTTGTGGGTGGCTATAAGCACTTTTAACAATACCACCATGGGAAGGACTTCAATAAGGCAAGAACTTCACAAACCAAACCAACAGAAATACCAAGCCTTTATTACAAAGAAAAATTATTCCACAGAAGAGGTTGGCTTGCTTCCATGCATGCTGTCAGTCATATCCACCTGCTGAGTGTGGAGAAGTGCTTCTGCTAGATTCATTAATTCCCAAAGACAGCATTAGGCTTTGTTCTTGGCTACAGGTGTGTGGGCATTTTGATTCAACTGAATTGCTTGCTAGAATTTTGTTGCCAGCATTGAATGGGCCAAAATAATGAATCTGACTGCTGGATAAGCCAAACACCACAAGGGAAGAAAAAAAAATTTAGAAAATAATAAATCACACACTGGACACAGTTATCACTAAGAGAAGGCAAATGACTTGCTTTACATCCACATTGTAAATAATTTCACAAGCAGGGAAATGAATATGCTTGAGTCTTATCTTCACTTGGGGAACGTGAAGAATGTTTGCTGAATCCTTTTATTGGTACGTGCAAGCACACGGTCACGCAGCCTGAAAGCCAACAGAACTAGATTGAATTCATGTTATCTATTGTTGTTTGGATTTTGAACAAAATTGATGGAGTATGAACCAGTTGATGAATCCTGTTTTATCTGGAAATTTTCTGTTGACAGGCCAAAGGGGCGGAGAACCAAATTCCCAAGATCCTTCAGTTTGCCTACAATGAAAAGGAGAGATAACATGTTAGGTATTAGGCAGAGGGAAAACTCCCATTGAATTATGCCTAACTACACACACAGTCCAGCTCTACTAATTTATCTACTAATTTAAGGTAAATGCTGTGGAAATCTCTGCAGTTTGTTGAATATTTAGGCTCTTCCTAGGAGTTAAAAAAAATCCCATGATGTAGTTACTGTCAGCTTTGGGGTTGAAAACAGATCACCATGCTGGTTCTGAACAGTTTGTTAGCTCTGATAAAGAGCCAGTACCTGCAGACAGTCATGGCTATCTGGTTATAGCTATCCAGAAGCACCTTATTTTCCTCAGTAATAAGTTCTTGAGGCACAGGAGTTTAAGAGCTCACAACAAAGCACGGGTCTCCCCTATACTTATGCTTGGATATAACTCTGATAGCTTCCAACATTCAATTTTCTAACACAAAGGTTTCAGTTCTGGTCATTTTTGATGCAGCTACAGCTCTATAAACAATCAAAATATTATAACCACCCAGTCTCCTAGTCTACTGCAAGACACAATGAAAGCCAAAGTTCAAACTGCTTGTTTGTAATTATTAAAAATCCCTTTCTAAATCTGTATATTGATATAAAGAAAAATAAAACAAATTCATCCTTCCAACTGTGTTTGCACCTGCAAACTACGCAGTCCCATCTGAAGCGTACAACTTCACAGCCATTTTGCCTGCAAAAAAACCTCAGCAGTTTAACTCACTTTCAAAACTACAGTTCTCCAGGACTAACTTAACCACTGCTAAGAGCTCTAAACAACTATTATTTAACAAGCATTGTTAAATATACATTGGGTATGACAGTTAGTAAAATCTAAAGGCTTCTATCAATATATATGTATCATACATGTCTTCTGACTCTAGAAAATGAATCTTGCTACCACCTATAAAAGGGGAAGGGCAACAAAAGGATACCCTTTTTAAAAAAATCTTACCTATATAGAGATGATAGAATAGATAAAATGCATAAAATTAAATAAGAAGCAGAGGTAACAACTTCAACATTGACTGAACACAAGCTAACTGAGCACCTGGCATGACAAGACAAAGGAGGAAGATGGTCAGTTTTCCAAGAAAAACATGATTTTCCTCCTGGCTTCAATGCAGAATTGTAGACTAATTTCCCAAAGGACAAACAGGAGAAGTTTGGACAAGTTAAAGCCTACTCTAGGTTTGCATCCACAGGTTACACACCACCTTTCAAAAGCCTTCTACCTTTACTAGATTCTTCAAGGTGATGGATTTTGTTTTGCTGAGAGATTTGTGCATGCACAGGGTGGGGAAAAAGTGACAATAGCTGGCACACAGGAAATCCAGCTGAGCAACTTGAAGTAGTCATAATCACGTAACTAAAATGTGCAAATGCCACACCTATTCCTACCTGCATGTGTCTGTTTTCAGCAAGCCACCTTAAAGTCATGAGAAACATCTCTGTTATTCTAGTCACCTTCACCTTTATTTCTACTTCTAAACTAACATATTAGAATCTAACTGCAAAGTCATACGAACACTTATCATTTAGTTTCTTTGCTTTTCTTAAGGTCTTTTGTTTGTTTGAAAACCCTTTTTCTGCCCAGCAGTGCAATCATCACTACTGCTATTAAGTAAGTTTCCTCACTACAATGCACCAGCCAGAATTTAGTTCAGGCTTTGTTCCTAAGCCATACTGAAGCAGTAACTTCACAGCAGTGATAAAGAAGTACAGAAACATAAGGAGCAAAGCCCTATAGAAGTTCTTTACAGAAAAAGACAAGTAGCATTTATGTTGCACAAATGGAGTACAAACAGATCAAGAGATTTGCCTTGAATGACACTGCAGGCCTGTGACCGTGCTTTAAACAGAAATCATATCCAAGTCTGAATTTACCTCATGGAAGCATGCCCCTTATCTCTTACAATCTAGCGACAGTTCAAGACAGGTTAAACACAATCACCACCATAAACCAAAATATGCTATTTCTTCAGTCACATTTTCAAAATTGAATTGGGGCAGGGGGAGCTTTTTTGAACACATTCACAGAATATACAAAAACAAACAATAGGTGGGGAAAAATGTAAGCATTTTATTCTAAGGAACAACTCAGTCCTGCATAAAGAAACTAACAGCATTACTATGGTACTCCTAAATATGGCAAAATAATTAAGATCTTGCATCAAAGTGCTAGTTCACAACTGGGTTTCTTTCAGAGGTCTGTGTAATTATTTTAAAGCAAGATTGGTCTTTGAGAGTCAACATAGAAATTCCATGGCCTTACACAAGGAAAAAAAAGACCACCTTACCCAACAAAAACAGGTAGTTGGTGAGACAGGATTTTTCTTCATTTTGATTTTTTTTTTTTTTTCTGTGTGGATTAACAGATGGGGTGGTTGAATGCTCTGGCTGAAGTCATTCCAGTGAGTGGCTCAGCTAGGATTAGCTTCTTTGTACTGGTGGTGGAGTTTTTTTCCTAAGCTATACCCTGTTTAAGCCAAATTAACTATTAAGTTCATAATTTCATACTGCATCCTAAAAGCATTTTGGTTATAAAACTATAAAGTTGTTCATAGCATCTCTATGACTGGGATGAATAGTTGCTATTGTACTTCAAGACAAACATTTGGTCATTGCTTAGCTTCAGGTTTGGGGTGAAAAGTGTCTTTGTCTACTGGTGGAAGAATCCTGGCATAGTGTGGCATTGCTAGAGTCAGTTGTAAACAGTTCAGAAGTTATCCAGGCACTGCAGCTGGCTCAGAAGCAGGCAGACGAGTTTGCCTGTTTCAGGAAACTGTGAAAGGTCTTTTCTAATTGGAGTTAGTACGATAGCTCTTTTCCGGTCATACAAGGAGCCAATAAACACAGAACAACTGCCTTGGTATTCTTGCTTGTAGCTAGGCCAGCTCTTGGGGAGAAGCTAAAGACCATATGATATATTTAATACTTTAATCTTCATCTCACTGTGACTGAATAATTAAAACAATACAGTCATAGGTCACCTTCCTGTTCTATCACTTAAATCCACATACAGCAATGCCTTTTGGTGCAGCCACATTTAATAAATTGGTAATGAAGCAGAAGAAAGCCTTGCCTTTTCCGGGAACTCAAGCCCCAAGCACTGCTCCTGCTGTCTTGGCGCACATAAACCCATCATTGTAGGAAAGCACTATTTCCTCCTCCCCCACTTTCCTTTCATCCCTAAATTAAGATCTGTAGTTAAGTCCATCCTTCCCCTCCCCCCAAAGAAAAGCTCTCTTAAAACACAGACTGTGCTTGAAGGAAGGAAAAAGGCATGTGGAGCTGTGACTCAGCTGCAAAGAGTTCTCAGCAATCAAACACTCACTTGTCCCCAAGCAGGGTCACATTCTCATCTTTGAGACGGTATTTTCATAGAAAAGATCTTGTTCTTTACATTTTAGAGAGCCTATGTCTACATTTCACCTGGAACTCCAGCATATTAAGTTTTTTCAGCAAAATGATATTCAGACCTTAACCAGAAAACTAACTGGTAAAAATCAATTTAGGGCTCAGAAGTCTGTGATTCATTACTCACCTAACTGCAATTTAACATCCTGTTGCAAAAGGCAGATGCACGAAAAGATTTCTTATGATTTACATTAAGACATAACAGCCAAAATTAATTGCTATTCAGACCTTCTGGCAATAATTCTAGTATAGTTGCTAGCGTTAATGTGGTGTTTGGAAGTTGAAAAGCTAGATATTGTTCGTGTTAAGAATTTTTTTTGGATAAAAGACAAATTTCCTGATGAGGTTTCATCTTTGTATAACTTTCTGTATTACCAACAACATCTCTTAAGCAATTAAAAGAGCAAGGGCAAATCCTTTTCCCTTCCCTAAATGGTAAGTGAGGACTGAATTAAAAGTATGTATTAGCTCCAATTTGAACTATTTAAAGTGACCTCCCTATATACAGTGCTGGGGTTTAGCAGCTTAGTTGCAAATACAACATATCCTTCAGTATCAAAAAAAAAAAGCAACTAATTCTCTGGGCATTAAGCCTAATAAATATCTTTGCTGATCTCAAGTAGCTGGAAAAATCTCTTATTGGCAGGAAGGCCCAGGTGATACGCTCTGATAGGCCTTCCCATTAATCACATTGATAATCAAGTACATTTCACTGTTTTCTGGAATGCACTCATTTATAACTTAAACTGAAAGTCCCCATAGTTTTTGATTAGACTTGATGAACTCTGTGTGTATAAGATGGGTTACACAGATTGGCATATGTTCCATCCGATTTTTTTACATCCAATATACTTGGCTCCCCTGTAGCTATGCAGAAAACTATTGTTGTCACAGCCCCTAAGCTGCTAAATCTTGCTAAAACTATTCCAAACTTCCCCTCTTTTCACACCCTCTCCCCAAAGGAGCTGGTCCTAGTTATCACAATAATTACAGTTTCTCTAAACAAGACTAGCTTGTTGCACAATAGCTGGAAATCTTTGGCTTTAAAGTCAGAAGAGAAATAAAAAAGAACACAGAAGATAGTCAGTATATGCTCACATCCTGGGCAATTACTAAGGCAGAGGACGCTCACATTAAGAAAGCATAAAGGGAAAGAGCCACGTGGATTTAAAAGCTACTTTAAAGTGTGCTGTAAGTTAAGCTTTCTTTAACGTGAAATTCAGAGGTTAGCTTGTACTGAGCAAACATCAGTGGCAAGCAGCAGCACTAACCTGCAAAGGCTGAATGGAAAATAGGAAAATAATTTAAACACAAATGCCAGCTTTGGAAAAGTTAGACCCTTGCAGAACACATAGCAGAAATAGAGTTGGTTTGGCAACAAAACATGCTTTTTCTAGTGACATCAACTTCAATCACATGCACTACCACTTGCACACAAGAATTCATAGTTAGGTAGTCTGGAAGAAAAATCCAGCCAAGAATGTGTACTCTGATTTATTTACACACAATCACTTAAGAAGTGGTTTCAGCTTCTGACAAACTATGTGGTAATGAGCTGTAGCACTGGAAAACAGGAAACACACTTGGGGAAGGAGGAAGATGCACTCCATTTATTTTGGTTTGTTTGTACAAAGCTCCAGTTTTCATGACAGTGTTAGTTAGTTGGGTATACCAGGACTTAGTTTTAATTGAAAGAATAAAAACCTAGAAAAAACATTACTGGCTGATTCATTGACTAAAATAAAAATTCAATTCAATATCCAAACTTCAAAGGAGCCAAAGCATGAACTGTGACATTCTTTCTAAAGATTTTGTTGGTGATGAATTTAAACTTAGTGTCAGTGCTCCTGGAGTAGGCCTAGCCTGGTACTATTAGGACGCATCTGACTTGCTCTACTGAAACCAAAGAATCTGGGGTACAACTCAGACACCTGAGCGGACTCCCCTGTGAGAAGGCAAGAATGAATCCTTGCACACCTGGCACTACTTAACCAGTAGTCAGGTAAACTTTTAACAGATTACCATAAGCAATTGTCTATTCTGACACAGTACTCGGTAAATAGCACTAACAAAGTTCTTGAAATAGAAAAGTTGAAACAGCTTAAAACAAATACATCGTACAACAAAAACAATCCAAAGAAATCTTTTAACCACCACACTATATCAAGTTTGTTTTCTTTCACTCCTTCCACAACTCTCATTTAATTCCCCTTTTTCAATTTTAAGGGTTTTTACTTGACCTCAGACAGAACAGCAGCATTCTGTAAACCTTGGGAGGTATTTAATTCCCAGGCCTCCATCATTGGTTCCTAATGCTAATGCTATCTCTCTTACCAATAAGATACAGAGAATTTTATAACACTTAAAAAAATTAGTCTGGTTACTGCTCATATTCCTAACTTAATTTCAAATGTTCTATTAAGAGAATGTATTATAGAAAAAAATCCTCCATTTGTGTTACACTAGTGATCACAAGCAGTGCTAAGAATAAAATACCACCTGCCCAATTGACACCATATAATTTTAACAATATATGTGACAATTTATATGAATCTTGTTGCATGCAAAGGTTGTGGATGAACATAGGGTTATATGCTGTACTACCCCACTCTTAGTCTGGTTTCCCTGGCTGCTTACACCAGTAAACATCAGTGTATCTCCTTGCATGTATGTAACATCGAGAAGGGATTCCTTTCTTGAGAATCCCAATATAAACAGCCTGAACTGGTTCCCAAAAGAGGAATTTAGTTCTGAAATCCTAACTGCCACTGGATGAATGCTTTTCTAGGCAAAAATTAGCAGTATAGAAC
This sequence comes from Buteo buteo, assembly GCF_964188355.1. Classification (NCBI taxonomy): domain Eukaryota; kingdom Metazoa; phylum Chordata; class Aves; order Accipitriformes; family Accipitridae; genus Buteo; species Buteo buteo. The sequence goes on along the minus strand of NC_134194.1, from coordinate 13,318,307 downwards.
TAGGTTTGTAATGACAGTTTATAAAGCTGGATTTATTGTTTCAGTATAGTCCCTTGTGATTAGTGAGGCCCTTTAGACATGGGTAACAATGGTACAAAGGGAGAGTTCAAAAAAGATTAGAAATTGTTATCATATTATTTTTTGTTGAAACCCATCCCATGTCCTACAAATGGGCATGATCCTTCTGGAGATTTTTTGTATTTGTCATTTGTTTATAGCACTATGACACTTAACCTTCTTTATTTATGGCTTGTTCTAAGCACAACGGTGGAAACAGAATCTGATGATGTAAAGCTCTAGAAAGCCTCACTGCAACTTGACTAGGTCAAAACAGGTACAAAGCAAGAGCAAATCAGACTCCCTGCACAGCAAGAAAAAAAAATAAAGAAAAATACCAGCTTCAGCATAAGCCCTTGAAACAGTCTCTTCTTCCAAAATATTTTAAGAATTAGTGTTACAGTATGCAAGACAGACTTAGTTTAACCTGATTCTCTGCAGAATAGCAAAACACTGTCTTCCCCTTTCCCATCCCAAACCCTCAAAGCCTACTCATCTTAAAATAGCATTTCAGCTACTACTTGTCACACCTAGAATGAGTAAACAGATAACTATTGAAGCTATTTCTGAAACAGGTTAGGTACAATTAGTTTATCTTATACTGTAATTTGTCCTTGCTCTTTTGTGTGGATTTTCTAAACAGTACAAATGAAAAGATTATATAAAAACTCATTTTAAAAAGAACCAGAATATCAGTTTGACTTAGGTAGTGTCTGAACCTATAAGAATTAACAAACTCTCTTAACTACAAGACAGTAGACAATGTTGACAGTAGTCTTTTTTTGGGCAGGAGGTCCTCCCCCCCCCCCAAACTGTTTGTTTAACCATAACCCTGTGAGTGGTGCAAGGAAGTGCTTTATACTTAATATTACACATGAAAATCAATCTTGCTTGCGCAATCTTATTTAAATAGTTATCCTTCTGAAATACATCAATCTAGTTAAGATATTATCCAAACAATACCACACAACATGATGATGGGGGCACATACATTCAAATGAGTTATATTAATTAAATTCTTTTTTCTACAAACAAGTAAAGTCAATAGTATCCTTTGGTATAGAATCGTAAAAAGTCAAGAGACAACGAGTTATGCAGTTAGGAAATCTAATTCCACTCCTAGCAAGGCCAGATGCCAGTTTGTAACACTAGGTAGGTCTAATTCAGCCTCCAAACAAACAGAACTGAAATACTATATAAATCAAGATAAACATAAAGACTTGGAGGTCTATAGGTTGGAAGTGCTACAAATGACCAAATTTATTTCTTCAGACACAAGATCAAACATGCTCAGTTATTACAGCTGGTTGACTTCTTTTATGTAAAGGTTTAGTGAAAACCCTGTTTTATTCCTTTCATGGGAATGCTTCCTTTGAAGGTTTACTTGCAGAGAGAAAGGGCAGAGCAGTTGGTCTGTTTCAAACCATTTCCCCCTGCTTTTACATGCATCTGTATTAAATTGTTTTAGAAGGTCTTGAGTATTCTTTCTTTAAATTTAACTAATAGCCTTTTATGTGTGGGAGAATTATTTGGCTAGAACTTACTGCAGGTGAAACCAAGCAATAGAGAAGTATGAAGAAATTGGGAGTTTTGTTTAACACAGAACAAGTATTTCCTTTAAGATTTACCTTCTTTAAATTATACAAGAGATTCTGCTCATGCATTTTTGTTTTTCTAGTAGACTATGAAGATTATTATGCAAGTTATATGTACATGTTACTTACCTAACATTTCTTTCTTTAATTTTTCATTCCGCTCTTCAATTTGTCTAGGTAATCGCTGTGGAGAGAGATAAAAATTGGAATCAGACCTATGCTTTCAATAATATTGTAGGTTAAACTAATGGAATTTTCACACACATACCCAGTATACACTGTTTATAGCTTAAAAGGAGTCCTTATGTCAAACTACACTTTCATCTTATTTTGAAAACCTGTAATTCATCCTATGACATCAGTTCACATAAACCATAAGTTGTAACTTGTAAGCGCAGGTTCCATATAGGCATACATTTTTACTGCTGAAAAAGAGATCTGATTTGTTTGCTTGGAATTTTAACTGAAAAGTTTATGGAATTTGAGACTTACAATTAAAGTATATTTTAGCCCTATTTCCTCTGCTGCATGCAATAAATTTGGTAAGAGAGGCTAGAGGAACTAAGCAAGCACAGCATTTGACTTCTGAATGTAAACACAGGTGTAAAAAGCAAAACATCCATAAAGTCTGTTCTCAGTGGCATCACACTTCAGGGAAATTCACAGTGTGAAAACATGAAGATCATCTAAATATAAATATTTTATCAGAAGATCACTGAATTAACTGTCTATGAACTTCAGGGCATTGCTTAATGAGCAACATCTTATTACGCAATATATTGCATAGTTCTGAGGAGGAGAGGGTATTATAAATGCGGGCCTTGATTTGGCAGGTCATCATGGGGAGGGAACTCCAGCAGTTCATCCTGAGCAAGGTACTAGTCCAAGTAACAGTTCATTAATGTGCTTTTCCCTTTCTCAGAGGTGGCACTAGTGTTAAAATCTGTTGCGCCATCACAAACTTATCACGTTTCTAATGAGCATTACATAACTGCATGGTCCACACATTCCTAACGATTTGAGATTCCCATTTATGCCTGGAACAGCTGTGACTCACCTTCCATCCTTACACAGTACTGGTGTTGTGCTATATGATTGTAATCATTTTTAATTAGAACTTTATATTCACTACAACTAAATTTACCATTGTATCATTTAAATTGTGCATTTTCTATACATCAGTTAAATACAACATTGAAACAAAATATATTACAAATGACTGTCACTTTTCACACATATTTTTTTCATATTTTTCAGAAGTACTATTTCAAGCCTTTATACTATGCTTATTACTGTATGATTCTGGCAGTTCAGCATGCAATTATATGCATAACTATGCTGTCTCTGCTTGTGGAGGTCATAGCAAATAAGACAGATCTGCTGTAATGGTGCTATCAGTAAATTAATTACAGTTGCAGACTATGGTAACAGGTGTGGAATTCACTCCTGATACACATGCCTTGTGATAATTGGCTTCTCAACATAGTTAAAGAATTCATTTCCTAATCTTGTTCCTTCCTGTCATTTATAGCTCCAGTCATCATGGATAGGTTTGTCATCCTGATATCATTCCCACAGTGAGATAAGATGTTCATCTCAAGAAAAAGCTGCCTGGCTATTCCTCTCCTCTTCAATGCAGGATACACTGGTGAACACTGGCAAATACAGTTCATTTTCTATACTGATGGGGAAGAGAGGTGGTATACCCCAGAAAAAAAACAGAAAAACAAGCACTAAGGAATAGAATGCAGATATACATGGATGGCTAAGCTTGAAACTAGCCCAGGCCCAGCATCACCACCAGTGAGCCAGATCTAATTAGCCCAGTCAGACCTCATCTGACTCCTGCTGACCCAGAGGGGCTTATTAAGTTGGGTGCAGATCTGGACCTAAGCTGCCTGCATGAAAACATGTGTGGATATCCCCAGGCTCTAAATTCAGTTTGCATTGTGGTTGTGAGATTTGCTGAATCTTGGACAAGTTTGGCACATATAGCGTGTCTCTCTCACATTTGGACATTAGGCTTTAGCAGGAAATGACACAAATCCTTGATCTGAAATACATACTCCATGTTTTGTCTGTCTGAATACTACTATTGTAAAGACTCAGCATTTCTCACTCCAGAAATGTATTTGCAAGGTTAGTTATCTGTAGAAAGGTGTCTGTAAGGACAGCTATTTATCTGGTGTCTATGATACTTACCTCAAAGTACAGCTTCTTTTGGTAAATAAGTTTATCTGGCCTGCCAATCCCTCAAAAACTGTGCTGAAGCTAAAATTCACACAACACTGTTACACACCTGCTAAAAACAAAACCTAAAGATTGATACCATATAATTAAACACTTTCTGGGAAAGCATCAATAGGGGTTATTTGACCACAAAACCTTTTAATTTCAAACTGTTTAATCTGGCATTGAATATGTCAAAAGTAACTAAAGTGTATGACACTAGGATTTAAATCAGAACACTAGCACTGTACTCCTAAAATATAAACAGTATTGAAATTTTAGTGCAGCTACCAAATCAGGAATCAAAGCAAAGAACTACTGTGTATTTAGTATTTTTAAACTGTCATTTAACAAGATCATGACATGCCCTAAAGCTGTATCTGAAATATTTTGTATGTACAGGAAGGAGAAAGATTTGCTCTAACAGCATAGGAAGCTAATATGCAGATTCTCTTGATGCATCATTTTCATTACCAGTGAGGGGGAAAAAAGCTGCGATATTTCTGCAGAGCACAATGCATTTTACAATAAAGCAAAGCTTCTTAGTCTCCTACACATCAGATATGTTAACCACATATGTGGAGTCAACATTACAGATGGAATTGTTTTTTTATTATGAAATTCAGAAGTTTATTATGAATATTTTAAAAAGTGTAAAACTAGCTGTCAGTATTTCCTTAACAATTTTTCAAGAGGGGACTTTTAAGTTTCAGCCTCAAAAGATTGCTTCTACTCTGAAACTTAACAAAGAACAGAACCAACTCAGGGCAGAATGTCCTAACTCCCAGTGCAGTGTAAATTGAGGGCATTTTGTACAAAGTGTTCTGCACCACATGTGAGCCTAAAGCCTCTGCCTAGTAAAATGAGGTCAAGGAGCAGAAGGTATATGTAACAGTCAACCTCTGTACTTCTCAGCTACAAAAATTAAGAATAAATTACTGATCATTCCTGAAAGATGGACAGGAAGAACAGCAGCATTGTTTACGATTCTCTTCTAGCCCAAATCTCCACTGGTTACTGAGCAAGGGGTCTTTTGTGAGATTATTAGAGCCATACTCACTGAAAGAAAATTGTGGTTTTGCAAGAGCTATAAAGGACAGTATCTCTACTTTCAGGGGGTTCCAAGCAGCCAAAATATATGTATTTTAAACTCCTTACATTTTGTACCAACTACCGACAGTGTTCCAAAGTCTTAATCTGTGGAGATTAACCTGACTGGCAGTTTATAACAATCTGTCTGATCTTCACAGCTGTTCCTTGTATGATGAGCTGCTAAAATGCACTCCTTAGACACTATTTTACCAAGTAACTGGCTAGATTACACTAGGCCTCACTCTGGAGCTAGTCTAATGCTAGAAGACTACAAGCTACAGAAACTAAACCCCATCGTTTCCTTTATGAATGTCAGCAGACTCCTTGGCTGAATTCCTGAATCAAATAAGCCATAGTCTCAGCTAGGAGACTATAAACAAGGCCAACATAAATACTCTTTTCTAGACTGTGATGGACCGATCACATTCGCTACCCATGCAGTAACGATGTTTGACAAGCTTGTCATTTATTAAGCCATTGCCAAGAGCTAGGTGATAAAGTGCTTTCCTGCTCGCAACTAGATGCATGCAACAAGCATCAGGGGGTTGTTTCACAGTACAGTAAACTGACCTTGTCAGTGGGTGCTGCCAAAACGGATGGCCCCAATACCTGCACTGCCTTGACCATGTCTGCTTTCCTTCTCACTAGCATTTGCAGTAGGACTTGTCTGACTGCAAAAAGCCAAGGCAATATAAAAGTATTTATTTGGGGCTTTTTGGTTGCTGCCTTTTTTGCTCACTTGTTGCTGTTTTTCCCTTTAGCAGAGTTAGTTGTCTGCCAGACTCGTATATAGAACCAGCCATCCCCTAGGGTTGGACATGACCTAGTACCAGTGCTAGCACAAGGAAAGCAACTGGACAGCTTTGTAAGCAGCAGGTAGTTAGTAGACCAGTTTAGCTGCTTTGTGAAACCATACCCTTACCACTAACAGGAGTTAAACAGTTAAGCAGAGTATTTTTCTGCCATCAGTGCAACTGATGCAGTCCCAAAGGAAGTAATTTCAGGCAAGGCTTCTTGTCTAATATGCTATAAAAGCAGTTTCTGTTCTGTCACTTACAACACCAAAGTATGGGGAAAAGGTGGTGGTTGGGGGGGAAATCACTACTAATGATTTATTTTCCCAAATGGAGAGTTAAAACAATTAAAACTAAGCCTTTAAAAAATATTTCTGCATCAACATATTCAAAGTGGTTTTAGAGATAATATTGCGGGTGAAGCAAATTATTTTATTTTTTTTTCTGTATGGGGCAGAACACGTTGCAGGTTCACTGATGTGAAGCTGAACTAAAATAATGATGCCCTTTGAAAATTTAACCAGATATAAATAAAGTCAAGTATTGGCATATGGATTTGAGTGCCCAACTAAGAATTACGTTTTAAAATTGCATCCATTTACCTTAAAATGGAAGTAAAGAATAGTTTGGCTGTTGTTTTCCCTGCAAAAGATGGTCAGCTCTTCCCAGGCTCTCTGGTGCTTGCAAACCATTCACCTACCATGACCTGAAGCTCCCACTTTGATAAAAAGTGACCACCACTGTACTTTTTATAGTTGCTACCTTTCATTAGCACATCTTCCTTCAAAACCACAGGCTGTCTGGCTACATCTCTACCACATTTGTCCTTTCAACACAGCCTTCATAAACTCTTTTCAAAAATAAGAACAGCAAGCAGCCTGTAAGAGGAGCTTTCTCCACAAAATAAATTTCCCTTCTTGTTACCCTTGTGAAAGACTCTCTGAACTTGTGAAATCCCCAGCTATTTTCCACACTGAGCATTAACATACTAAATATCACTACAAAAATCACTTCCTGCTGGTATTTTACACAAAGAGTTACTTAAAACCTCAAATCAGCAGGCTGTGGCAGTGACTTTAAATTCCCATTGAGTAGAGATTATTTACATGTTGGATTGGGATTTCAGGAAGTGCTAGGGGTTTACCTTTTTTATCCAAACTGACACATCCTAAAGGCCAAGGAAACTTTTAAAGCATTTCCTTACACTTAACAGAGATATGGCAAAGATTCTGCAAGGAATGTTTAATGCTGAAGTCTGAAGTATTTGTAATTTGATTGAAAGTGGTGAAAGCAGACACTGGAACACAGTACTAAGCTGCAGGTTGGTTTTTTTTTAGAACAAAGAAAGTACCTGCATCAGGAGAGAGTGCTGTTTGCAACCACAAGGTGCCTTTTTCTTCAAGTGAAAGGCTAAGTTTTTGAAGATTAATAGCAGACTTCAGTCACTATTAGTAAAATAACTCGAAGTGGCCAATATACACACAAGGCGTAGCAAAGAACAAGGACAGAAAACAGATAAATAAAGAAACAAAAATATCAACATTTTAAAGTAGATACAGACATAGATACAGACTGATAGAATCCTGTCTTTGCCATTCTCAAAGTTATATAATCAAGTCATCAAAAAAAGTAATTATTTTATAATTATGCCATAAACGCATTTGACTCCAAATTTACCAATCAGATAAATAATTCTACCGAAAGAAAACCAGACTCCCACTAATTAAACAGCTAGGAAGAACTGTGTTAATAGGGTGCTTGTATTCTGATCTCCAAATTGCAGATCCGTATTGAAATGATGGCTACTAAAATGCAGCAGTGGTTCAGACAACCTTTTCTAGCACATGCATAAATATAATTAACAGCCTCAATCAAAAACTAGAATGAAGCGTGTGTGTGCATGTGCTATTCAACAGCTAAACACGTTATTAGATGCTTACAGCTCAGAGTACACATTTACTTTCACTCATTTTACAGAGGTAAAAAGAGGACTATGCTTTATGGACCAGAGACTTGTCACGGAAGTTGTGGCAGTTCATGTAATCTTCCTTACGTAAAACCAGATGAGAAAACCACTACGCTCTCAGACAAAAAAAAAAAAAAAAAAAAAGTCATCAACACTTCATATGAAGATGCTTGCATAAACAACATTGAATATTTAGAAAAGGAAAGAGAAGACCTTGGTTTAAAGTTAGGCCAAAGTATACTATAAAGGCTTACCATGCAAGCTTCTCTGGCTTGATGAACTGATGGGTCTTTTTCTAGGACTGCCTTATAATCTTCCAGAGCTTCATCTAGTTTTTCTGTTTTTTCATATAGTTCTGCTCTCCTCAGCAAAGCTCTAATATAGTTAGGATCTAATTCCACTGCTAGAAAACAAAAACAAAGCACAGTATTTTACCTGCAACATTTCTACACCCCTCAAATGAATTCTTAAGTGTGTATTAAATTCTGAATAGTTATCTTTATAATGTAGCTAGCTCAGAATCAAGTACAGTTTAAAAGCTAAGTCGTAATTCAGAAAAGGCATACATCTGCCTGTGAAAGTCTAATGCAAATGATCATCTTTCATTTAACGTCTACAAGCTATCACAGATAGAAGTGATTTATAATGCACAAACATTTAACTTTGCAACACTGTATATGCAGAGATTCTAAGTAATGCTTCAGAAATTTTAAGGACCTGTAAGATATTTTTCAACTTTTGTATATTTAATAAGTGTGTATTATTAGATTACAGCTAAAGTTAAATATACCTAAAGACACACACAGCAGGGAAAATAAGCGTTTCCCTGCTTATCTCAGTTCAAGTTGAGACAAACTCCAGAACTACTGGTGTTCTTCTGAATTTAATATCAAACAGTCAAAATTGGGTTGGGAATCCACAAACAGTTATATTAGCTCTACAAGTTAGAGGGGCATACTGACTGAATTTAAGCTTTTCCTCTCCTTATTCCCTTGGCAGCCATTACTGTGTTTACAGATGCACTTAAGACTGAATGCTAAACTTAACAGTAACCTGCAAATGGTGATTCCTCAAAAATTTCTTCATCCATTTTTCATCATAGAAAGAGGGAGTATGAAAGACTGCCCACTTTATAATTACTTACCCATTAAAATGGTTCTTGGGACAATTAAATCAAGGATTATCTAGCTACATATTCTAGTTTATTTCTTCTGGAAGGACAAAGACAATGCTACAGTCAGCAAGTTGCAGGTTAGCGTGAATTGCTCTGCTGTGCTCCAAGTGTTGCACTGCAGTTTGTAAGCCAAGTCCCTGGGGAGTGTCAAGCGATGGTAGGTTTAAGTCTCACTGCTGCAAAGCAGACCAATTCCCTTTCATCCACTACAAAATTAGCCGAAGTGTTTTTCAAAATGCACCACCACCAAAACATGGCAAACCCACAAAGTGACAGAGGCGAGCTAGAATTTGTTACCTTCAAGAATACTTTTAGCATGTACAAACTCATATTTACGGTACAAGCAGTACTGGCACGCAGCCATTGGATTAGTTTTCTGATTGGTAACATGGACCTTTTTCCCCAGCTGTCATGGGGAGTTTAACAAATATTCAAGCATGGGTGAGTGGGTGGAAGCAATAAAGCAATACACAGCTGAAATGATTTCACCAGAAGCTGCAGAGAGAAAACCATGCAGGACAAGAACAGGAGAGCATAACCCCTTGTGACAAAGCAAAAGCCTTGCATAAAAGGGACTTGATAATGCTTTTAATTCTGTAAGGCCTCATGGTTCTTGGAATCTGGGATTAAACCAAGTTCTGGGGGGGAATAGCAGGGGGAAATGGGTTTAAAATAGTACGTGTAAGGAAACAGCTTCCATAATGAAAAGACCTCCCTATTAAAACGAAGTAAAACAGCAGCCTTATTGGCACAAGAGAATAGAAAGTAAATTATTGCAGACAGGAAAAGTTTGATAGGCATTTTACAAAATAAATAATATAAAGAATTCTTTTCTTTAAATTCTTTAAAGACCCTTATGCCCAAAATTACAGCTCTGCAGTAAGGCAGTAAATGGCATAATTTATGAATGACAGATCTGGCACAAGAGCAGCACATAGGAAAAAAAAAAAGTCATACCTTTGCTGCAGTCACTTAGGGCAGCTTCCGTCTTGTCCTAGAATACAAAATAGTTTTGTTATATTTAAATCCTATTTCTTGTGAAACAGATTATTTACAATTGCAAGCAAAAAGGTTTGTCTGGCATTCCAAGGAACTGGGATGTTCATGTAATCAAGGCTTTTCATACCGTTGCTTCTGATGTAAAGCTCTTTACCAGTGATTAGCTTCCTCTCTGTGAAGGTTGCCAGTGTTCAAACTGCACGGCTGCCCCACTAATCGGTCTGCACTGAACAGCCGGCAGCAAGCTACAGTCAAAAGGCTGAGTCACATCTGCAGGCCTTGGCTTAACCGAGCTACAGCTTTTCTACCTTTGTCAATTAATTAAGGGGTTGGAATAGACAGTTCCCAAGAGCCCCAGATAAATTCTTGTCTGTACAAGCTAACACATTTGGAAAGCAGATACTGCCTTTAGCACTAATACAGCTTTCTCTACAAGGGACAGTGCATAAGGCTTCCAGAAGTGGTAGGGACAAGATCTTAGTGCACCCAGACAACCATAGTTAGAAGATGACAGCCAGGCAATCTGCTTATAATGAAACAAGAAAAAAAGCAAAAGAGTTGAGACAGAGATCCTATTTTCATCCAAACTAAAAGGGCTTAAAAAAACCCCCAACCCAAAATGCAGGCTGTTCTGTGCTTGTATTGTTGATCTAAGTGGTAGTAATCTTTCTACACCCAAGGAACTAACTATTTTCTCCTCCATAAAACAGAAGCTGTCTCAGAAGAGAATGCCTCACAAGCTTTTATTGTAGTGCAAAGCAAATGGGTGCAGCAGGTATGGAAGAACAAACTTAATGGGGAAAGTTATTAATAATATGAATCTATTTTCAGAGTAATGTATTGGTCTGTCAGGTTCCACTGATCTATCCTGGTGAGATACACTAGTTTGTGCACAGTTCTTTTATCATCTTGGCCTCCGTTGGGGGCTACTGGATTAGTTTCCCAGTGATATCAATAGGTAACATCTGGATTATGAGGAGGTTTTTCAGTTTACAGCTTTCATATTTGAAAGGTTCCAGCATCTGTTATTACAGATTTTACTCCATTTTTTCCTTGCCTGCTCAAACAATTCAGTATCCCAACAGCAAGTTAGATAACTCTAGCCATACAAGAATATTCTATGCTGAGTAAGAATTTATTTATGCCTAAATAAGGCTGCAAGGTACATTTCTGAACAGAGCTGCATCTGTCTCAATACTGGAGGAAAACTGCAAGAAAGTTCTCTTTGCTGGAGGGTAAACTGAGGATAGGAGTTAACTGTGCTATTTTTCTATAATAATTTAATCTTAAAAACAAAGGCAAAAATAGGGAGTAATTTCTCCTGAATTCTTAGTATCTCCTCTTTCTAAAGAAGTGAAAGTTTCTGTTCAGACAGATTGTGTTCTGTGCCTTCCAGGCTACTTAAGTTTATTGCTGATTCTGGTTAACATCTGGGCACCTGTCCCTGGTCAAGGAATAGAAAACATATGAAGAAAGCTGCAGCCATTCTATGCAGACCATGCCCTACTATATAGGTCTGTCCTACTACATAGCAACTGTGAAGGAAGCAGACTAACTGAATTAATAAAGCCCTATTTAGGAAGTCCTGCTTATGCCTCAAAGCATTTGAGCCAATTAAATGAAGACAAGTATATGACAATCCAGGCTTTTAAAAAAACACTAACTAGCTACAATTCTATACAATCTAATACATGGTCTGCATACACTAAACATGCTCAAAGACATCTGTTCTACATGAACTTTGAATTTCATTAAAATAGAGAGAATGAAAGAAAAAATCAGTGGTTTTAACATAATGCAGCAGAACAACTTTGAACAGCTGTTCCAACTGCAACTTTCAGGTTTGTATTAATCCTCAGTAAAGCCAAGCATACCAGCATTTCTACTGGGAGCATGACAGACTGAGCAAGCAGCAAAACCTGCAAACAGCTTTATTCCTTTGCCCTCCTTTATGCACCCCTAATGACTTCATTATTGCATTTGTCATATAATCAATACATGGTGTTTCATAAAATAAAAAGAATATTCACCTGTTTCATTTTTGCAGCAGCTCTGTTTGAAAATAAAACAGCCCTATCTTTTTGGAAGCAGGCTGGACAAATCTGCAGAGCCTTTGTGTAGGAGTCTTCTGCCTCTCCATAGTCTGCAGATGCAATAGCAAAAAAACCAAAACAGATAATTTATTTCAAATAGCAGTACAGTCAGTGAACAACATGGCTAGGATTTCTTTGGAAACATTTCTCAACATATGATGCAATATTAAACCAGAATCAGTAGCTGCTCTCAGACAAAGTACATTACTAAGTAGTACATAGATCAATGACAATTATTTTAAAATCAACACCCTTGTAAAAGCAGAAATACAGTCCTGAGCTTAATGTAACAAGTGCGGCATGACGTGTTTATAATTCTCATCCCTGAAATTGTGTCATTCTATTTGAGTACCAGCCTTAGAGGTAGAATCTCTTCAGATTAAGTGTATCCTTGATCTGACAGGAAGCATGTGCTGAAACACGTCACTGCACCGATACCTGTTCAAAGCAGCTATGGCAATATTTTATTTGCCACATCATCTTCAATGACTGACTTAAAGGTCAGTCACCACAAACCCATTATCACTTGAAGGTCATCCGTCATCAAGTCTGGTCTAAAGCAAGGACCAGTGGTTTACCACCAAGTTATTAATTTTCTAATAAAGGTAGAGTCAAGAGTGAAAAGGCCCTATACTGACTCTGAACAACAGCTCGCCAGCTGACAAGTGCATTGTCCTCAAACCAGGGCAATTCTTTCTGTGAACATTAGCTGGTGACCATCCAGGTGCTTAAAAGGTTGTGTTATTTCTGATTAGTAAGCACTTTGGCAAGCACAGGCACACTGAAAAGATGTGCTGAAGAATTTGTCATGAAGAGGCTATGGATGAGACTTCACAAGATGATTTAGCCAACATTACAAGCTTGCCGCTTTCATGGTCTGAGCAGTTCCCTTCTGCCTGCTCTGATGCTTGCCTGAATTGGTAAATCATTCCCCAGGAATCTTGCTCTCTTAGCCCACAATAAGACAGCTCCAACTGGAAGGCCACTGTCTGGTTATTAGAGTATACTTCTGGGAAGGGGAAATTACTTGTGTCCCTGCTGACTGTGGAAAGTATGAATCTGCATTTCCTGGTTTCTTTGTGAATCCTCTAGCCACCAGAACATTAAATGAAAGGTAGGTGTCAAAATCACTTTTCCCTTTATGTTTTTCAATTAAAAGCATTAGTACAGTTATTTATTACTGACCTCAAACCTGTTGTTATGTATTAACTATGTTCAGAACACATCCAGTTCTGGCATAAGCTAGAAATTTACACAGCACTAGATTTTTTTTTTTTTTAATATATGTGTGTGTGCATACATGTACATCTCTACATATACACACATAGACATGTGTGTACATCTCTATATACACATATACATGTACATCTATATGTATATAGATGTACATGTAAGTACATATAGATATACATACATGTGTGTATATATGTATATATAGATGCCTGTATATATACGTACACACACATACACAAAGAAAAATGTACAACAGATAGAGTCAGTGGATAAAAAGAAACATGCAAATGTACAAAGGAATGAGAGAGCTACTGGGCCACCAAGTCCTGCATCAATTCTAAGCACACGCATTAGCAAAACTCAGAGCCTAGTGGAAGCCTTTTCTGATTAGTAAAAGAAACCATGGCACTTGGAAGGCAGTCAATTCTCTATCATGTTCTTGGATTTAAACACTTAGTTTTCATGAGAATACTGCTTTAGTAATCCAAGTCTTTGTGATTTAAACTTAACTCTTAAGGACGTCTGCTATCTTTTTCTGTTCTCTAGAGCCAGATGAAAAATTATATAGATGATAAATTTGAACAGTGATAGGTGTGAGATCTTCCTATGGGTTTTCTGCAACATCACCATGATGGCTAAGTATTAATTTAAGATTCTGTAACATCCATATGGTGTTAAAAGATTATCAACCCACCTCCTTTCTTGAACTGCTCATTTCCTTTCTCCTTCAGCGTTGTGCTCTCCTTTCTTCTTTTCTACAAAAGAAAAGACAATGTCTCAAAGTATTTAATTGAAATGAACAAGTAGGTCAGCTGCAGTTCCAAATAAAATATGAATAGAAATCAGAACAAAATGTAACCTGAAGAATTTTAACTAGTACCAAGATCGCTTGCTTGTAGTCATTGTGACATGATACACTTTATATATCCATGAAACACTGGAGTATAACAACAAGGCTATTAAAAAGCTCCAGTTCATGGACAACAGTATGCAGAAAGAGCATTCATAGTGAATTACAAGGTTTAAACTAATATGTTAGCTTTTTGGCTGGCTGTTTGCTTCTTCTTTCCAACTCAATTTAATTCAATCACTGCAGGTCAACTATGTAGAATATATTTTAGATGTAAAGTCTCAAAAGTTTTTCTTGAAATAATTCCACCTCAGAAATTCGTAGTTACTTTCAGAGATGTACAAAGCATGTTGAGCTGACTGCATTAGAAACAGGTCCATGGATAATACTGCCCTGAAAGATTTCTTATGCAGAGAGAGTGACTAAACCATCAGACCCAGGAAGATTGTTCTGTTATACAGTGAAAATTGCACATGCTGAGCAGAGTTGTGTTTTCAGCCATGAATATTTTAACAGTACTCTTGGCACAACTGAAGTTGACATGAATGCTCTTAGCCTTTGACACAGAAAACACAGGATTTCACCAAGCCATCTCTTCAACCTATTTACAATGGAAGTCTTTCACATGCAGACATACCTCACACAAGTAAAAACAAAGCACTATAAGTAAGACAGTAACATCAAGAAGCAATACTCATGTTCATGAATCATTTCTATAGTAGAAAAATGATTATTTGACCACTGATTTTGCCCCCAACACACATGCAGACACAAAGAACTTAAATCAAGGTGTCTATAAATTACAGATCATTGAGCAATTAAAAAGCCAACATTAGGAAAAGGAGCAGTTTCCTTTCCTGCAGATTGTGTAAATCAAGGATTAATGCAATTATCAATATCGCACAGAACATCTCCTTGGAAACAGCTAAATATAGTACTCTTTGTGGAGCGCTGCACCATCTCACAGCTACGCCACGTAGCTGACAAACAATACAAAATCAGAGGGTCTCTCCTCTTGCTTTTATTGGTTTTGGAAAGTAATTCACCTGACCATTGTCACCATCTTAGTAATAACAGATCACAATGCTCTGAAAACTAGGCTCAGGGGAATGGCATTCAGTTGTGACACACAAAATTACACAGTAAAATATCTGACCCTTTCGATACATGCCTACATCACTAAATTTTTTCCTGTTGCCTATTAAATATGTTTTCTAATACTCATTGCTCCTCACATTTAAAAAACCCCTCAAAAACTAGAACATAGATCAGACAAAACATGCACCCCTATTTAGAAACTGGCTTTCCTCCAAGGTGGACTGACAAACCTACACAAGTCCTTCCACAATGTCACTTGCACCAACATACACAAGCCAGCTGGTGCTTTCTAAATGTGAGCATACAAACAAATTTAACCACTTAAGGCACAAGCAGCATTCAAAGCACCAATTCTTTGTATCTATGTAGGATTCTGCTGTTCAGCACAGGAAGTATGTAACTGCACTTGAAAGCTGTACCCAAACTTTTGAAGTGCCACACAAAACAGCTCCAGCAAGGTCACTGCCACACACACAGTTGACCCTCCACAGAAAGAAATTTTTATAACATCTTGAATGCATATAGAGTGAAAGCCCAACGGAAGTAATTTTCACATCGGTGAACAAAGCAGCCAGATTTCAGCACAGAACAGGTTTGGAGATGATGATCCTACTGGAAAACATGAAAGATCTACATAGACAACCCTCATTCAAGAAAAGAAATGCTTGAAACACTACCCCTACTGACTTCATTGCTCATGACCTATTTAAGAACTGGCCTTTAAGTGCCATTAACTGATTCACTGTTGCATAAGGTAGAGTTATAACTCTACAATAACGAAAGAATTTTTTTTTTTTTTTTCATAAAATGAGAACTACAGCGTGGTCACAGTACTCCTGATGCAGAAACCCTAAAATCAAGGAACACTGGATTAAAAGCTTTACCTGTATTATCATTATTCTTTTCATTTTATTAGAATTATTACAAAATATTACATGTTTACCCCAGTTAAGAATTAAACACTAACATAAAAATGATTTGCAGCAAGGCAGCTTCAGAAAAGAAGCTTGATTTTAAAAAAAAAAAAAAAAAAAAAAAGAGAGTGAAAGGAAAAAAAAAATTCTTCACTTGTGGGATTCCTTCTCAGGTAGCCAAGAGGATGGAAGAGGATGGTGACCTAGAGTCTCAACAGCACAGAAGAAAGACCAAGGTGGCTGTATGGCCATGTTCGCTGGGGAAACATGGGCAGATGAAAGTTCTGAGCAACTGAAGAGTTTAAGGACTGTCATGCTGGGAAGCTGATGATTCATACAACTCTCCTCTGAAAGCCTGTTCCTTTGTACGTCCTCTTGCCTGCAAATCAAACTGCACAAACTTGAAGAATAGAGGACTATTAGTCACATAATTGTTACAGACATACAAATGTCAGTGACAGTCTTGTGGTCACTTCCGACTATTTGACCAGAAAAGGTGTTGTCTAAGCACGTTTCAGAAGCCAGCAGCATTGTTAAGAACACCGTATATGGTTTTGCAGCTTACTCAGCTCCCTGGAAAGCAGCAATGCAAGCAATGCAGTCCTGGTTCCAAACCGGTATTTCTGTTATAGCTTGACCAACATTTTAATGATATCCCTGTATTACGGGTTTCAGGCTGTCCCTGAAGTTCCAAACTGTACAAGTTTTCACAGTATTTTTAAAAAAGGTAAAGTCTATAGGGTACCTCATGCTTCATTCTGGATTGAAGTATGACCCATAAACAATACATAGCAGCAGACTATCCCTAGAAGCAAATTCCTCTGACTTTTCCACAAGATGTAAAAGCATACGTATTAGCACATCACATCCAAATGCACTCCCCTCTAAAGCACACTATGTATTTGTGAAATAAATACATCATTTATGCCTCCATATATACATTTCTTTAACAGAAAATCCTAACACAAAAGCAGTGGAAAGTCAACTATTTTGGATTAATTTACATTTAACCTGAAAGGACTGGTCCAATGGGTGCTGTCAGAAACTATTCAAATTCAGGAAAAAAAACAAAAAAAAACCCCACCAACAAAAAAAAACCTAAACCCAAAGACTAAACCACTGTTAGAAGACATAACCTCTTCACTCAGTATGCTAAATTTCCAGCTTCGATGGACAATTGCAAATTGACTGGTCACCAGTTTACTGTGATCATATCAGCCCAGAGTGAAAAAATTGCAAGTGACTTGTCCTTGGGACAAATTTTGCACAATGTCATTTCAGTGTCCCTACCCACTCATTTTTCAGAAAAAGATTTAAGTAGCTGCAGGGCAGGCTACCCTTTCTTCAGCAAGGGAAGTAGGTCAGACTGAACTCCTAGAATGCTCTGCCTACAGGAAAGATATCTTGACCCACTACATTCCCTGAGGCTGCTCATATACGACATTGGGGTCAGGCACAACTTCCCCAACTTACACTCCATTATGATTATTCAAAGTCAGCAAAATCTTAAGGCTTGTTTTTTGCACATTTTATTAACACAAAGATGACAAATTCTGAGTGGCAGGCATTAGTTTTTGATGTACAAAGTAAAAAAAAAATATTTTTTTTTGAAGTCCAGAAGAAATAACTACATTTAACTAGTAATATGATTCTTAAAGGATATGATTAGAAATGTTGACATATTTGGATACTGAATTACAATTGTCCATATTCTGAAGAAATTAGGATCCTAACATAAACCTGCTTGGCAAGCAAGAGGTACTGAAGATTAAGGCCCAATCTGAAGTAATGAGAAAAGACAGCTTGGCCTTCTGACAATAAAGTAAAACAATTCAAAAGAAAGGCCATCAAACACAGTCCCTGGATCTCAGCTACTCTGCCAAAAAACTCAGGGTTAAAAATAAAAGCATTAAAGTATTAGTCTACTATTAGAGAAGAAAGCAACCTACCTATTTTTACTGTTTGTTTTGGAAGTAACCTATGTAACAAAAGTGCTGGAAGTGAAATCCTTAAATATAGCTGGTAAGAGCTGAAGGACAAACACCCTCAGTTTGTAATGCTTCCAACTATGCTTCCTCTGGTGGGTCCTATGCATTTTATTTGATCAATTGATTTAACTTTGCTAGGGAACTGTTCTTGGCTCCAGTTTTGTCAAGAGCAGCAAATGCGTACTCTCTTCTCTGTAAGGCTATTTATACAGTGTGACAATGCACATCTGCATCTCATATACCCTTTTGTAAGGTCACCAAGTAGCAGTCAATTTAAAATTACTGGAGTTCAAAGGGTGCACGGAAGCAAGGAATTTAAACAGATAAGGAATATATTTTTCAGCTTCAAATACCAGTTCTATTGCTAAGTCATCCATTAGCAGTCATCTGCTTCCCCCTGCAGTTTTGTGAAGCTATTGCGGTATCATGCATTCAAGGATCTGAATTTCAATTTAATGTTGTAGTCACTCAAAAAATCCTTTTTCAAATCCTGCTAGAGTTGTCACTTGAAAACTGTGCCAAATCTGTCCTCTACACTCAAGAGGTAGAGTAATAAGCATTGCTAGACTCTGGCCGATCTCTCCTCATTGTAACTCCATGGTAGACACGTTAGTCTTTCTACTGCCAAATCACTACCTTTTCCTGAAATTGTAAGCAGCACTTCAGAGACAATAGGTCACATCCATCCATGACAGTCGGTTTAAGTCAACATGCCAGACTAACTGTGACTGTTCCTGAGTGACAATACACGCCATTCAGTTGTTCCAGTTTCAGAGGCAGCAGCCTCAGGCAGAAAAGTGGAGCTGACCACTTAATCCATCACCACCACAAATCGAAAAGGTCTCAATTTGACAGTATCAGCATCTTCCAGACAAATGCAAAAATTAATATAAGACTAAAATCAGAAAGCAGCACTGAAAGAAAGATGAAGGCATAATTTTTCACTCTATTAAATTGCCATCCAGCAAAAGACTTTTATAACTCAAAGAACTATAAATGACACAGGGATATTATAACTCCAGATTTTATCCCAGTTCTTCTCACCAGCACTTGGAATTAATTACTCTAGCAGATACAGATATACTTCTCAAATGTACTTCTCCAAGCTTTGATTAACTCAGAAAACACACCAGGATGTTTTTTTCTCTTTTGCAAGCCATAAGACAGGGCAGTTTTAGTCTAGCAATCCACCTTTTCCTCCCATTTGACCAAAGCGGTAGCTTTTTTAGTATTGGTGCTGTACTGTATACAGGATTCAGATTATTAAAGTAGGTAATTTGAATAAGGGGATCGTCTTTTATTATAGTCACAAGACTACATTGTGATACCTTCAAAACCCAATTGTCTTGCAAGTTTTATTGCTATACAGTTGGATTGTCTCATGTATTAATAATCTGTTGTTTTGGGGTTTTTTTTTTTTTTCTTTTTTGTCCAGTCAAATAATTCTTCCTGGAAAGAGTTCTGAGACCATCTCCAAGTGATCAACACCTGAGGACTGCTCCAAAATATGACTGACTTCACTGTATCCCTCTTCCATTTTATATTTTAGCTTTTATTTTGTAAATACTATAGAAAAAACAGCAACTTTGACAGAGTCAAGGTTACTATACTATATTGGACAGACAGAACTAGGAAAACACCAAATGCTGAAATGAATGACTACACCTGAGAAGCCACCTCAGAAGAAATCCCAGATCAGTTCTTCAACTCTTGGAAAAGCAAATTCTATACAGAAGTTAGAATTTATGGAAGAACAATGGGATCAACCTAAAGCATAGGGAAGAAAGGGTGAGGAAAGGAGCAGTTTAAAGGAAATTTCTTGATTAAGACAATGTTCTCTAACACATCCTAGAACCTCTGGAGAAAACAGAATAACAAAAAAAAGCCCCCAAACAAAAGGAAGTTTTACTGTTTAGCCCAGAACTGAAAAAATCTCAGGTATAACACAAAAACATGATTTCTCAAAGATCAGTTTCACTTAATTCTTACAGAGCTGCTAACAAGATACTAATCAAGAATCTCCTCTACTAGAGCTGTGTTCCTCATCTTGCTGACACATTTCCTAGTGTTAAAATAGAAGCTGAGCATGATTACAGCCAGCTGTAGCTCTAATGCACATGCAACAGCTCAAAGAAGGGAATTGCTTTTGAGGAATATTAGATATTTATTCCAGGGTCTTACAGCAGCTAGAAAGGAGTGTTCTATATCCCAAATAAGAGCTTACTAGGCCAGGTGCTTAACTCTTTGCCAGACAAGGCCCAAAGAACAAGACATCTGTCATGATGGAAGAGCATGAGGGATTCAGAATCTTGCTGCTGGATAAACTCATAATTAATGGGTGTCCCTCCAGAAGAGGACCAGGTCAGACTGAAACAATTACCATGTAACAGCTGTTGGGTGTCTTCTGATTAATTCTGCAGACTAGACCAACGTCAAAGCCATCACTGTCAATGACAACTAACCAGAAAAATCTGTTTGTAATGCATCAAAAGCAATTTACTGCTCAGTGCCTCTGCTGAGGCAGCAATCAGCATGCTTTTGCAACAACAACAAAATCTTATAAAAGTGAATTTTGTTTCAGGCTGCTTAATTGTGGAGTTGCAAGTCCAGACAAGTAACCAGGCTCTATGCTACACCTGTTTTTAAGAATACTTCTTGCAGGTTTGTCTCTTAATATCCCTTCAAGTACTTATTTTGCTTCATTGTGTAGTAGACTTCTTACAGGATTGGTACTGTTTCCCTGGAGGTAATTCCTGTTGCTGAAAATTAGAAATCTCACTGTATGGGGCTCTCAAAATATAATTGAGAGAAAATACACAACCGCTTGCTCCTTTAGTTTGATCTCTGCAGCAGCTTCTGCATGAGTGAGAATTTCTACTCAGAGCTGCTACCATGAAAGCTTGCACATAAGATGCGCATAAACACACAGAGCAAGGACTAGAATCTCTCTTTGCATCTCCAGAATAAATTAGAGACTTTCTTTTCTACAGCCTAGTTATTGGAGAACATTGCTTTAAAGAACTCATTTATTAAAGCTGCTAAAACACAACAATGGGCTTAGTTTAAAAAAAACCAAAAACAATTAAGGTGTAGCCCCGTAAATTTGAGCAGGGCTAACATTCAGCTCTCCTTATGACTTGAATACATAGTTTATGGTTGGTGCTGCAACCACAGTTCATGGGAAGTTTTTCTTATTTAGGCAAGTAGTCAAATTGAAGAAAATCCATCTACCCCTGTATGCCATCACCAGGCTGCCATTTGATGTCTACTTTTACCAGCACTGCCCTTGATCTAAAAATACAGCATTATTTTTCATCTGAATCATTCCCTGTAACTGGTTCACTGCACATTCACACAGAGAGGTGTGCTAGCACAATGAAGGAGGCAGCAGGGGGCAGAGAATAACTGATCAAGGACTGCCTAAGTAGCAAACACAGCACTGCTGCTGAGGGTCTGGTCACAACCTGAACAGTCAAATAAACAAGCTCTGAATATTTCTGCCTCATTTTCTCCAGCTGAAAAAAAAAAAAAAAATAAAAAAATCACGTTACCCTTCTTCTCTAAAACGACCTTTTGAGTAATTGGAAGGAGGTTTAAAATGTTTGAAAAACTGTGAATAAACAGAGGTACAGCAGCTGCTTTCAGACCGCAACTGGAGTATTTTTTCTTAAAAGCTACATCATATAACAGATTCTTTTAATAATCAAAATATATAGAACATTTCACTTTTAAATATAAAAATAAAATAAAATATTTAGCCATCAATTCCAGGTATCATGAAGAAAGCTGGAGTGGCAATTTAGGAATGACCCACCCCCATGGTTTTACTACACAGAGAATGTAAGGGTAAGATCATGCAAATGGGCTACTTCAATAGTTGTAACGACTGCTGTAAGATTCTAATTTCTCAGCTCTGCTTATAAAAGATACCAACAATATAGCTGTATTTTAAAGACTGCTTATATAATACACGCAGAAAGCTCTCTATGGAACATAAACAAAGTTCACAATGTAAATACTGCCAATCTAATAGTTATGGTGATACTAAGAGATGGAATCCCTCCATTTCGTTAGCTATAATCATAAACCAAGCTGAAGGGTACAATTGCTCAATATCACTGGAAATAAACCTACAGAAAGATGAGAACTGCAGCTGTCTCAATACTTTCTCTAAGGAAATCTTTCCAGCTTTAAACAGTTATTATTTTGTACTCCCATTGCACCTTTCAATTGAGTTCCACAAAGCTGAATGCAAGTATTCAACATTCACAATTCTTCTGCTCATTTTACAGAAGGCAAAAATTGATGTTCAAAATTAATTGGTTACCCAACAATACAACAGAAACAAGAGCAACACAAAAACTAAGACACCCAATTTCCAGGCCTGCTGCTCTTTCTAGAGTTTAGTTCTATGACATAATTTCCTCAGAGTTTTTAGCATTTTGTCTATGAAACTCTCAAGCTGCCTTCAAGTCACAGGCTGCTGCAGAAGCCTCATCGTGACTAATGATGACAATGCTCCTTGTACAAGCAATAAATACAAGTAGAAAAAAGGGACTGTTTAGTCTAAACTGAAAGAGACACAAGGGCAATGTGATGTTTTTTCTGTGTAGTAAGTAGGTCAAGGGAAGTGATTCTTGCCCTCTGTTCAGCACCTGAGAGAATTCACTTGGAGAGTGCCCAGTTTTGGTGTCCCTGCCATACAAAAAAAAAAAAAAAAAAAAAAAAAGACAGACATCAACTTCCCAGAGGGAGTCCAGCAGAAGGCCCCCAAGATGGTCAAGACACGGGAGACCATGACCTAAGCAGACAGCCTAGAACTGAGTTTGTTCAGCCTTAGGAAAAGGTGGCTCAGGCGAGACTACATTGCTAGAGAAAATGGCGACGGACTTTTCCTTAGGCATGCAGAAAAAGGACGGCCAGTGATCACAAGTTGCAACAAAGGAAATTCTAATTAAATATGAGGAAAAAAGTTTCCACCATGAGGGTAGTTAAACACTAGAACAGGGGCCCAGAGAGACTGTGCAGTCTCCAGGATCAGAGATGTTTGCGTGGCTCTGGGCAGGCTGATCTATTTGATCTAACTTTGCGCAGGAGGCTGGACTAGATGACCTCCAGAGGCCCTTTCAGGCAAGGGATGCACCAGATAACCTGACAACCTCTTGAGATTTCCGCCCTGCCCCCCCGCCCCCCCATTCATTATTAGATCTCAAAATATTACAACTGGCAAGCATCATTATGCCCATTTTACATATGTCAAAATTGAGAGACAGAGAGAGAGAGATACAAAGTGATTTCCACAAGGTCAAGCAGCAGACAAACGTTACATTTAGTCTCGTTCCTACTTCAATGAGATTATAATTCCATGTTCCCCTTCCCCACTAGTCCCATATTGCTTTACCACCTCAAGGAACTTCTACATTAACACAACAATCTCTACTATAGATGAAAAACTAACTGTATTTTGGTCAGAAATCCCACCCTACAAGCAAGGGAACTATTTGAGCCACGATTTGAATAAATTTCTGTACACTGGTTTGTAACAAACAATTTATATGTTTGGCTGCCTCTGGCATCTTAGGTCTGCATATTTCAGCCCCTCATTCTCTATTTACAGTAGCTGACAATAAGACCATGGTGAGACAAGTTACTACCAAGCCCCTCCCTCTTTCCAACTTTTTGGGGCAATGTATAGCCAGCATTTATTTACTTATACAACACAGGCTGGGCTAGCCAACAGTTAAGAAAGTGTGGTCCAGCTTTACCACGTGAGTTGAATTAGAAAAGATCAGCTTGCCTGTACAAAAGAATAATAAGCCCCTATAAATTCACTGAAACATTCATAATATTTTTAGCACTTTTAAAAATATTAATTTGGTATGACCCTTCATTTCTTCTTTTTCATCAAATACCTCATTTTAGTAGTACTTGTCCATTACAGTAGTAATTTCTTCTACTGTTCCTGGTGATTTGGGAGTTGCCAGAATAAAAACTATATAGCCATACAATACACTATCTTCCCCTATGAAGTAATGCTTTCCTAATATGCTGCCTACCTTCTCGCGATAGCTGCCATTCCTTACTCTAGTCTCTCCTTCCCTCATCATAATCAGTTATTCAATGTTACCTATGATCCAAATTATGCAGCTAGTCTTCCAGTAAGGACTCTATTTCCTTTATTAAAATAAGATCTAATTCATGCCTACAGGACTATAAAATAGTTTGCTGAAACCTTCCCTTCACATAAGTTATGATACATCAGAATTTCACTTTTTCCCCAACTGCCAAAGAATATAGTAGTACCTTTCTTCACTGTTTCAAGTTTCACTACAAGTAACTGCTTGTTTGGAGAATTCAATTAGATTTTAAGAGGCTAGATCAGTTCTTTGAAACATGATCTGTTAAGAGGCCAAGCTATATAACTTGTCAAAAACAGTGTTAAAAAAAAATAATTACAAGAGTTATATGTTGGGACACAAGATTTTAGTTTAATATCTTTACTCCCCCACCATTTGCAAACTAAAGTTGAAAAAAATTAGGAAAAAAAAAATCCATAAATCAGTAGAAAGCCTTCCACCGTTTGCTATGAGAACATAATTACCAGCAGAAATTCATGGCATTACTCAATTAAAGAGTCTAACCCTGCAAGTGATTTAACATGTCTTCTCAAAGTTAGAAAAAAAAAAAGTTTTTGTTTTCTAACTACTAGATGACCATAATATCTTAGAAGTCTGAAAACCAACTGCTGTCAAGTGACACCACTGATTAAGCATCAAAAAAACTGGTTCACACAGACTTACAGGGGAGAAAACACCATTACAGAGGCTGTTGGACTTCCCCCAAGATCCATCTGGTTACTCCCCACAACATTATCTAGTTTGTTACCCAAACATTTTGTCCAATGTAACAGCACTGAAAGTCAACAAAACCACACATTTAACGTGTTTTGTTCAATTAAAGCTTAAGTAATCTATAGGGATGCTTTCAAATTTAATCCCAATTAGTTGTATTACATAAACTAGCCTTTCAGATATGAAAGCTATCCTGAAAACTGCTCTAAGTTTTGGAAAGGCACTTGCAGCTAATCAGGTGAAAACAATGAATACACACAAACTAAATAACATGAAACAGGGAGATTTTTGTTTCTTATAATCTCTCTGAGTCACAGTAACCTTACACACTGGTGAAAGTAGACAAAAATCTGCAATGGAATGTGATGATTAAGAACAGCAAGGAAAGCTCACAAAAATACTTGTTCTTCTAAAAGAAGAAATTAACAACAGTAAAACTAGACACATAAGAGAGTTTCAAAGGTCCATTTTCATGCCAGCCACAGACCATTCAGAAATGTGACACTGAAAATATATCTTTTTATATTCAACACTGCTACTTCAGATTACCTGTTTTTCTTCCTCTGGCATATCTTTTTCTAGTTCTAGTAAGTAGTCTTCATCTAGTTCAGTCTGCTTCCTTGAGCTATTCTCATCATTCTGTAAATTCCCTTCATCATCCAGCATAGGTTCTTTTGCCTCAAAGGAATCATGACAGTCATGGAAACACTCATCTGCTGCTGTGGGATCTTTGGCTGAAGATGGTGTATATCCACATTCAATGTTTTTGGGATTATGTGCATCTTTGGGGCCAGTCTGTGAAGACTTCTGATCAGAAAGCTTTAATTGATCAAGTAATTCTTTAGGCGGACTTGCATCTTTAAACTCTTCCATGTTGGACTCCTTGGAGGGGTTAGGTTTTTAGAAATGATAAAGAAATAACCCTCAATAAGCATAAGATAAATGCCTCGTCAGCAAACTTATCTGCCAAGTACTTAAAAGCACTCTTGACATCACGTAAAACTATTATCTTTCAGGTGAGGGAGCAACTTATACATGCTTTTTCTGTGCACTGTACAGAGACACGGGGCCAGTACGCTGTGCCCATGAATAGGTTAATTCGCAAGGTCAGATTCCCAGGACCGGTACGCCACAGCACTAGGCTACGGCTTTTCCTTTGCAGCGGGACCGGACTCACACGCCCTCGCCCACCCCGGCCCCCTGCGGACTGCGTACAGCGAGCCTCCCGCCGCCGCCCCCGGCCCCGCCTGCACCGCGCTCCCCTTCAGCCCCCCCCCTCCCCCGACCCAGGCCGCAAGCAGCCGTTCCCCGGCGCTGTCATCTCAGCCCTATCCCGCCCCCAGAGATGAGGGGCCGGGCTGCGGCCACGGTCCCCCTTGACACCCCCCTCCTCCTCCTCCTCCTCCACCACCGCCGGGCCCACCCCAGGGCTCCCTCCCGGCCCCGGGCAGAGACCTGCGCCTTCCCTTCCGGCCGCCGCTCGCCTCCCGCGCCTCACCCTTCACCCCGCAGGTCGCTTCCTGCCGGCGCCGGCCAATAGGAAGAGGCCGCGCGCAGGCTGCTGGGATTTGTAGTCTTGCGAGGGCGCGCGGGGTTGGGGCGCCTCGCGCCGGTGGGGCGCGGGCTCTCCTGAGGGAGAGGAGGGGAGAGGAGAGGTGAGGAGAATAAAGAAGAGGTAAATAAAGAAAAACGGGGCACGGCTGGGGGTGATGCGGGTGGACAGTGGGAGAGGTGCGGTCTGGGGCAAGTACCACCTGGCTCGAACAGATAAATCGGGGTGAAAAAGTGACCAGCTGGAAAAAAAGCGAGACTAGGAGAGTCTTGGTAGGTGGATAAAAAGAGGGATCGTATCTACAGCGGCAGATTGGTGATGTTGGTTCAGGTTCTGTTGCCTGCACTACTTTTAGCCTAGTGGTTCGTTTATCTAGTGAGTGACTGTTCAGCATGCATGTGGTAGCTGTATCACTTCTAAGGCACCAGGGATGGGTTGTTTCCGGTATGGACTTCAGTTTTGTTTTTTCTGTTCCAGTGACATGTGAAAACTGAGTTCCATCTAGTCAAGCACTGGAATAAAACTCCCTTTCATCTTGTTTTGCATGCATTCCTTGTGTACCCTGCAAATGTTAATCCCCAAATTTTGAAACAAAACTGAATTTTCACAAGTTTTGAAGTCAAGGGCATGTGAAGCAATGCCTTTTTATTGAAAATCACTATGCCAAGCCATGAGGCCATTAAGGCATATTCTTATGAGGTTTTCCTTGCTCTAAACAGCTTTTCAGTAAGCAAGTTCTGGTGAAAGGTAAAGTTTAAAATGTTCCTCAAAGTTCTTAAATGCTCTCATTTAAGAAAAAAACCCCAATATAAAAAACCAACAACAACCAAAAGGCCCCTGCACTAAATAGGCTGTTTCAGATTTGGGTTAGGTAGAATCTGTTCTGATCAGTAGGACATGGTCAAGGATTATCCTCAGAGAACACGGTTCTTAAAAACAGAAGGTAATCAATCTTTTATTGAGAGGGTGATTCTCTTTCTTCTTTCCGCTCATACTGTGGGGAAATACACTGACTGTTAAAGCCATATCAGCTCTTTTGGAATTACCAGCCACCATTGTTAAAATACCAAGAAAGTATTAAATCTGGCAGAACTCCATTAGCGGACTGAAGTGTGTCTGTCCCATAGGAGGGTGCTGAGGAGGAGGTGCATTTTTAGAAATATTTTGAGATGTGTCCTGACTTCTGAACTACTTCTAACTGACATCACCAGGCTTTGATTGAAGCCTGAAGGGTCTGTGGGATGTTTGGCATTTCAAAGTTGGGGTAGAAATTGAAGATTCAGATGCGAGATTCATTTTTGGTCTTAATTTGCTTGATCAGTGCTTCTAAATGAACATTTCTGATGACTGAGTCTGTTGGTGTCAGTGATGGATGTGGGTGTTAATGAAAGACTGAAACACTTTGCGGTAAGTTGGCAAGAGCATGGCTAGTTACAGTGAAAGCAAACAGGAGCTTTATGGCTGATTTTTCTCCCTTTCTTTCTAGAGAAAAAAGTAGATTCAACATTCTTGAACATCCCAGCTGCAGTGATTTAGCCCACAAAAATGTGCCTTTCTGCTGTTCTGCTAGCACTGTGTAATTTATTCTGAGTTACAGAAAATATTTCTGAACCTTCACACTGTCCTGTTACATGTCATGGAAATTACAGCTGTGGTACAAAATCGATCCATGCTGAAATGCTATTTAAAATTTTCTCTGGCTGTGCAAAGAGCACAGGGGTTTGAATAAGTTATGGTGCTTCATCCCCAGAAGGAATTGAACTGGTAAGAATATTACTAGACATCAGAGGTCAGCAACCCATCTAGGGTGGTGTGCTAGCCTTTATTTTAACTTTTCCAGGAGAGTTTATTTGCCAGCAAAAACTCTGCAGGAATTGGACTTGCTTAGAAGTTTTGAGCTGCTGCTGCTCAGTGGCAAGATACTACCTTGCCTCTATGTGAGGCAAAGGTTTCTAGCTTCCACACAGCTCTGAAATTAGTGGGAGCCAGGACTAGGAATGTTTGCTTTTCAGGAAAGCCGTGGTTCCCAGTTCCAGTCTCTGGCCTGCCCTGTTGCACACCATCCAAAATCTATCTGCCGACTTTGGCTCCTATCCCATGGGGTTACTATTCCAAAATGACTGACAATTTTTCTTTATGATCACATTTTTAAATAGAGTTCCTCAACTTTGACGAAACATACCATCTTACTGACTTAATAGGAAGAAGTGTGAGAAAAATTAGCAAATTTTACCATCTAAATTTTCTGCCTGCATCTCCTCTGATCTGGAGATACTTTGGGCCTCCCTGAGCTTTATAACTGGAGTCTGTTCAGCATTTTGTTTCTCCCAACACAACATAGGGGAAAAGATGCAACCCCCAGAACCCCAATTCCCTGCTCTTGTTTGGAGGTGATTATTCCTTTATGAATCTGTACCCTAGATCTAGCAAGAACAGCAAGCTTTCTCATGGTCCTACTTTATTAAAGATAGGGATGTCCTCAGGAGTCTGTTTTAGCAGAATGACCTTTGAGCCTCATGGCTGCTGTTTAGGATTGTTGGTTTCCCCTGAGGTTAGCCTTTAGCAAGCTGCAGCTCAGTGAAATTCTGTGCATATCTCTCCTGTGGAACTGCTCCTCACTGCCACTATGAAGTAAAATCCCAAAGGCTTCACTGGTATTCAGGGAATAGACACCCACCAGCAGAAGTGGAGGGTCTCTGCCCACCATCAGGGGACCAATCCTCCAGCTAGCAAATGAAGAGGCAGAGAGTTTCTAACACCTCATTAGGTATCAATGTAGTCAATGCATATGAATTCTGTTTTTAAGGTTTCCAAGTGCTGACTTACTGTCTGTATGTCTCACTTTCTCTTCTTTAACTTTCCTTACAGGAGTGTTGTGTTCATAGGTTACTTTATGTTTGGAAAATACAAGAACAAGTTGTCTTACAGTATTTTCAAACATACACAGTTTTAGTAGGAAACACTTACCCCAGAGGTTATAGGGCAGTTGCCAGTTTTTACCACTAAATCTTACTTGTTCAAACACAGAACATGTTATTGCTTTAATCAGATTTTTAGAACCTCTAATTCATTGCTGTAAGTGGAAGTGTATGAATAGCTGAAGATTATATATACAAAAAATGAAAACTTGGTATCATTTGTTTAATCTTCTTGGTGCTAAGGGATTTTTCAGAGCATTGATGTTTGTTTAAGTGAACACCTGTTGAAAAAATAAAGAACATATAATCCTGAATAAGTAGATATGTTTGGGTAAGAGTTCAGTGATGGAAGCCTTAGCTTGTAGTGTTGAGATTTACTCCCTGTTTTGATTGGGCTTACCTCTCTGGGTAAGCATGCAGCAGAATCCAGGGTCACACAGTACCTCAAGTGGAACACTTGAATACTACAACACTTTTATTGAGCCAGGTGTAAGTTGAAGAGGTACAGTCAGAGAAAGAGTCTATATCTCAATGCTTTCCTACAGCAAGAACTTCTTTACCCGTCCAAATTTTTTCCTGTTTCTTCCCAAACCCACAGCATGATGATGGTGATGTTATCTGGCATGATCAACAGACTCAAGTACAATGTAGCGTGCCAAAAGAAAAGCTGCAGGAAGTGAGGAATGTTGTATTCACTAGCTTTCTCAGTAGTGCTGAAACAAATATAGAGTGGACCAATGTGAAAGAAGATTTATATTCTTTTGTTTCTGACATGGAAGTTTTCTACTGGATTGTATACAAATACTTTTTTCTTACTGCTTTCAAGATAAACTTAGATTTTGCCTACCTTTCATAACTATTAATACTATTATGGAAGACAAGGGAGCAACTGGGCGGAGTAGAGCATTTTATTCAGCTTGTTAAAACCACATATTTTTAGAATTCATAATAGTTACTCCCTATTTTGCAGCAATGCCTAATTGGCAGTTGGTGGAATGACTCTGCTCTTTTAAGAAAGTTATGGAAATTTGTAGCCTAATATCCTCGAGTTCCCTAAATGTCTTCTAACATTGAGAGTTAGAAGTGAGAATTTCTCATATTTCCAAGTGTAAAATGTTCATAAAATGTAACTATAGACATACAATAGTTTAAATATTACAGGCCAGCTGATTTTATGCTGGACAAAATCCTGAGAACAATACCTGGCAATTAAATCTCACACTGGGAGTTTGTAGTTCCTGTATTTATGGCTACATTTTCAAGATGGCTCTGCACACAATTGGGCATCTAATCTGTGTGCATAATTACAGTGATTTCAGGGATACATTGGGTGACACTTTACCACTGAATATCTTGTGTTTGCTCATTTGCTTGATTTATATGAAAAAGCAAGAAGGCTGAGCATAAGAAAAACCATGTACCTGCATTTTGAAAAAATCATCCTTAAAACATTCTGGGTCTTGTGATAAATAAAAGCAGCTTTCCTTGTTAAAGCTTGCATTCCGTCCTGCAGATTTGTGGTACTCACATATTTAATTTGTCTTTGTGGATAACAGTTTTCTAATATTTCAATCCAGAAAGTTGCATTGTTTTTCCAAATGTTTCCATGAACTGAGTTATTCCAGTTCTGAGCTCCTCTGATGAACATTTCATGTTTATATATCTCAGGAATATGTGGATTTTCCCATGTAATTTTGAGATGATCCTAAACTTGTTTAGTGTCACATACCATTCTGGTTTCATACAATATTAAAGGTGTTAAGGTATTTCAAATCTGAGCCTGAAGGGAGGTTTAAATTTTCCTAGTAGATGGAACCAAAAGCCTGGATTCAAACAGCCAGAGACTGTGAGGATATGCATTTGAATTTCGCTGTCTTTAGACATTCTTAAATACTAATACTTACAGCATAGGATTCACAAGGTAGAGCCAACGTGAGGCCCACAAACTGAGCAATGTGTATGCATGCTGCTTGCTTTTCACAGAACATCTAAGCTTTGCTTGAGGAGCACAGCAAGACTAGAGCCAATGGGGTTATGAATTCTGCATATTAAAAGGATCTTTTCTCTGTAGCCTGTTTCAGGCTTGCTCTTTTGCCCATCTGAGTGCAGCTCTTCTCAGTTAAGTGTTGCACTAGGATCCCTACGCTGGACTTGCTGGTTTTACCCAGCCATGAAAGCAGGAGCCTTTGTTGGTGGGTGAAGATGGCTAATTTACTTACACACAAGCTTATAAAGTATCTGCTGCTGGTAACTCCTGATGTATTTTAAAAGTATGCATTCATTGAGAAAACATCAGGCTTGTGCTGCTTAAAACAGGAATAATATAAATGAACAGGCATACAATAAGAGTTTGTTAACATGGATGTTAAGGCGCTTCAAGCCACATTGGGTGCAGAACTGGTACAATACCAGCACTGCAAAGATGCATACAAATTAATGCACTCACAGCTAGGGTACAGGTAGGCGAACTGGCATGTACTGAAGCCGAGTACAATTTGTGCTGCTAAAACTCAGCCTTCTGGAAAATAGCTTCTCTTTTACTTTTTATTATTATTATTACAATAAACTCGTGTTTTGAACAAGAGGTGACTTATTTTAGAAATGAAGACTGAATGAAAGAGTTTCTACTAAAAGAATGCATGTTATATCTGGAAGCTGTCAGTCCAAGGAAGAGGTGCTTTTCACAGCCTTCCTTTTTTTATAGGTTCTAGTTCCAAGTTGCCTGAACGGCATTCTCTCTTTTTAAAAATAAAACAGAATAAAACTTCAAGACACGTGAATTTCTATGGAAACCAAATTACCACTTTATGTACTTAAAGTTTAAGGAGAGGATTTTTAAAGGCATCTGCAGAATTTAGTTAGTTAACTTCTTTTTCTGTAAGCTTGCCAATCAGCTTTACTTCATGCATTTTAGTGTAAAAAAGAAATGTTTTGACAAAACAAACTGAGCTTTGGGAACTCATCACTTCTGGAAAAGACTTAATTGAAATTGAAGATAGGATATCTAAGTTCTCTTGCTGCCTTAAGAAAAAGTCTTCCTGATTTACTGTTAAAGAGGCTGAATTTGTGATGTGTAAAATCCAGGAACTCTTAGCTGGATTGGAGTATTTGTGAATCTCACTCAGAATAGAAATCCAATAGATGGCGATGTTGGATTTTCAAAGCCAGGTCCACATTCCTTTCCTTGTAAAACTAATCCATTTCTTACTGAAATCAGGGCTGAAGCTCCCCTGTCTTACAATAGTGCAGGACTGGACTCTAAGCTAACTAGAAGAAGAGGGATGAACTGTTCCATAATTACCTCAGGCTGAAAGCATATGCTAAATTTACTTTTTGGGACAGCTTTTTTGATCTTCACAGTGAAGAAACCAAAGCTCAACAAATCAAGCAAAGAAAAAATAATTACCATTTTCCAGAGGTCATATAAAGTTCAGGTTCTTTGCTAGAATTAAACATTTGCACACAATTCTCAGTGGAATCAAATTATTGTGCTTCCCAAATAACATTTTAAAGGAAATTGTGAAATAGGCAATTAAAGGCTTTTTAATCACAGCTACAAATTAAAGTTTTACTACATCCCCTTTTTAGGTTAACTTATTAAAGAAACTGTGAGGATTCTTATTAATTTTGAACATCCTTTCTCTTTTTCTCCATGTCTTGGCTGGAGTCCTATAAAGATTGTGGGAATTACTAGATAGGGAATATGTTCTTCATTGGTCAAGCTAATATATTTTGACATAAGGAATTTCCAGTAACAACACCAGACTTCCTTTCCCTGTCACCTTCCACTTAACTGAACTACCCTATCCCAGTATTTTTCAAGCCTTCCATTGTTTTCATCAGTTTGACTCAAGTTTACAGGGTATAAAATAAGGGTCTAACCTTTTCATTAAGACTATTTGCCTTTATCACTCTTTGTAGAGGCAGGATGCGCATTGTTCAGCCAGTGTAAATGAATTCGCCTTATTTGAGGTCAAAACTATGCCAATTCACATCATTAGGATTTGCCATAGTGATTCATCTGGTGGGATTGTGTGCCTTACCAGTGACTTTCATTTGGGGCATGCTGCTTCTTACACTGATTTCAGATTTCCACCTCCAACAATGTTAATGGAAAAGTCAAGTGACTGAGACATGTTTGTAATCTCTATGGAGTTCACTGGTTACAGGAATAAATAAAAAATGCAACTTTAACATTAAGCTAGTGCTTGATTAAAATCAGCAGTAAGTGTATCATTGTGAATGACTAAAAAGCAGAAAAAATTGTTTCAGATTAGTCTTATTAGAACTGCGTATTCAAATTTGAATGTGATATTCCTAAAATTATGGATACTCTAGGAAAAAGCCAAACCATAGATTACAACTGAGTATAAATTGAACCTAACCTTAGGCTTTTACAACCAAGGCAAGAGAACGGAGGAATGCAGATGCATCTGTCCATGTTATAGTGACATAAATTGACATAGTAGCCTTGCTTTTCTCTACAGGGAGGTTTTGCTCATCTCCTCATTTTAGTTATAAACCAATCAGATAAACATGGTATAACAAGCTGTCCTGTGACCCTGAGGATGAATAAAGGCTGATTTATAGATTTGCAACTTTTATCTCTTAACACTTCTCCCATTCACTTGGTATTTTCAGCACCCTCATTTGTCTTCCGTGTTGTCCTGCCACATTGCCCTATCTTGTCGGGCAAATGGGGGTGGGAGGGCATGTGGCTTAGCTGCCTCTGGGCTATGTGTGTGCTGACTAGCTAGTCAGCATGTACAAGCTTAGTAGCCAGCAGGCTTTGAAATTGGTCAAGGGACAAACTTATAAAGGTCTTGTCCTGAGGAGGCACTGATTTGAGTCCCTTTCCTCCATTCAGCTACAAATTTTCATGAAACAGAATTGATTGTCATTCTTAATTTATCTTCTTGTTCAGTTTGATAGAAATCAATGAAGAGGTAACCAATGAAGGTTAATCAGAAGAGGAAGAGAAAGGAAGCTGATGGATGGACAGACAGAATGATTGTGTAAGCCTCAGTTTTTAAAATACCAGGGTAAAGATTCATGCAAGTTAATGAGCAATATGTTATTTGCAAACTTTTATATATATTCATATATTCATCTACAACTAAAGGTGAAAGCAGCTTTGCATGATATATTGGAATAAGGTCTCTGTTCCTGAGTCCAGAATTTTTAGTGAATAGGCTAAACCACATCTATTTTTATATTTAGATTTCATTCTCTGTTTCCCAGAAAATGTTACATGCTGTCCAATATATATATGAACTTTGTTGATGCCTTTCAAATGTCATGCTTGTTCTCAGCTGGCTGGCACAAATATCTCTACACAGGCAGGAGAATGGAGTAAAAAATTCTGTACGCTTTACCACAGAAAGCATGGTTAATGGTGCTTTGATTACTATGTGTTGAGAGAGAAATTTCTCTTCCATTTCATAGACAAACCAATAATTACACATCCCAAGAGAATAATGAGGCAGTTTAGAGTTGTTTGCATGTGTAAGTATACAAACCTAAAATAGTAATGGATAAAGAGAGCTGAAGAAGATACACGATTTCTGTCTGCTTGTAATGTCAGCTGAGCAGATGGCTCCAATAAGCCACTTACATGTAAAATAGCTGTTCCCCTTTCTTCTGTGAGCCTTTGGAAGTTTTCTTTCATACTTAACATATTTGCTGAATGCTATATATAGGTCTGCTAGAAAGTATTAAACTCTTTTAAGACAAGTATGTGGAAAAATATTTGATAAAAGAAAAAATATGCCTGCATAAATAAGGGTTATCTAGGATCATAACAAAAGACAACAAAATACTGTTGTCTATGGATTGTGTGCAATGCATGGAGAGAGTTAGGTGTTTGAAAACGGGATCTAATACAGACTGCTGGGGAGAACCTAAGCTGAAAGCTGCATGCTGGCATGTACTAGGACATTGCTGGGAGGACAGAAGGCATCCTGAAACCAAGGACCTGTCCAAAGACCTTGCTGTATGTTGCAGGAAGGGATCTCCAAACACTTGGGATCCACAGTCTTGATATATCTGCTGAGAGTAGGCACTTTCAAGTATTCTTTGGAGGGAAGAGTAAAGCTCACTTTTTTTAAAAAGAACAGTTAGAAGAGGCCCAACAGTTACAGAGTGGTAGTTGGCATAGCAGTCATTCTGTAAGAGGGACTCGTGTTCAGTTTTCTCTTCACTCTAGGGTCTGCCTTAAACCCTAGAGAAAAAGTTTTGCTGGATGTTTCATGTAGAAGCCATGCCACTGTATAGCTGGGACCTCAAGATGCATAGTGCAAGGGGGAGGGAATGTCATGCCACAGTGCTGTGCACAGCCATCTGAAAGGGAGGAGTACTATTCTCTGCTTCTTGCACTGTCCGTGCAGATTATTATACAGCCTGGAGCTGAAATATAAAAACATTTGTTAAGGCAGAGGCTGGAATTTTCCTAGGTTATTGCCCTGACCGCTGTGTTACTGCTTCAGGTGTTATACTGATCTTGGGAATTGTGACTTTTTGCAGAAATAATACGCTTCACGGGGAAGGTAGCTAGTACCCATTCCAGTCCTGAAAAAGTCATAATGTGTGGAAACATTTTTTGGTTCCATTAAAGTGACTTAAACTAGCATGATGTGTCTTCATATTCTGAAGTATTTCTTTTTGACCACTTCAGGATGAAACTGATATTTCTTTGTCTGCTGCATCATCCCCGTGATACCATGTTCTGCCCTATGAAGTGTGTGAGCCATAGCACTGTGAACATGGTTTGGAAAAAAAGTAAGCATATCTGTTGTGGAATGTATCAAAACAGAATCCAGTTTATTCTCATGGGAATGAGGTGGTGAGTTTGTGGCTACTAACAGGAATAAGCAGTTGTTAGGATACCAATACTTTCATACCATAGCTGCTGTGGATTATCGTATCCGTGTTGTGCAATTTTATGCTCATTTGTATCAGGTGAAAGTCAAGCACAGAAACCAAGAGGAGAGACCACATCTGTTGAATAGAAAATTGCTATTTTTACGTTTTTCAAACTAGAACTGCACTTCATAATATTAATGCCTCCTCTTCTCTCCTTGTCACATTTGGAAAGATAATAGGAAACTGCATTTCCAAAGAGTAAAGAATGTAGAATGCTCTAGAGTTTCAGTCTCATTCAGTTGGATTGATTTTACCATAACTCTTTTCAAAAATAAGAAGCACTTTTGTGATAGCTGAGTGCATTGAAGCCTAATGGGTTTAATTTATGTGCAGCTGGGCTGTAACAATACTCTGTGAGTCATTACAGCTGTGCCTCTCAACTGAAAGGCTTTGTACAAGCCCCTCGTTAGTGATTAAGCTCCACACAGTAGCTTAACCTGGAGAATCATTGAATGGTTTGGGTTGGAAGGGACCTGAAAGATCATCTAGTTCCAACTAGAAATTCCAACTAGAAATTCACAGTGTTTTATGAACACCTTCTGTGCTAAATGGCAGCAACTCCTCTTGGGAGGCAAATCTATTTGCCCGCAAAATGGGTTCATCTGAAGGTCTGTTAATATGCATGATAGACCACCATTGTGCGCCAATTGCCATTTCTCTAGATTGTGGATGTTCTGCTTGTCAAATTAATTTTGGCTGTACTAAAAAAAAGGGCTAATATGGGCTTGTC
Organism: Buteo buteo; assembly: GCF_964188355.1. Taxonomy (NCBI): domain Eukaryota; kingdom Metazoa; phylum Chordata; class Aves; order Accipitriformes; family Accipitridae; genus Buteo; species Buteo buteo. The sequence goes on along the minus strand of NC_134194.1, from coordinate 13,281,253 downwards.
CCACAAGGTTTGATGATGATGCCCTGACCCAAATAGTTTTTCCTTTAAAGGAAAACATTGCAACAAATGAAGGACTAACAAAGGGAAGAGGGTGATTTGTATGGCCTCATTTGGGCTGGTTTTGCCTGGTGGAGGTCACAGAAGATTCCAGTGGTAAAAATAAAGGTATTTAGAATAGATTTGTTCTAGAGAAGTCAGGTGGCTTTGCAAGGGTTTCATATTTTAAGGTGGCATATCAGACTTTCTCTCTCTGTAATCTTTGTGGTCCCTCCTTCTGTGGATCTGTGTAATTTTTTTTCCATTTTTACAATCAGTATTATTGCCTGTACCTTCATTAAAGCTGTGGCTGGAGGTGAAGTAGGTGGTGTTGGCAGCTTATGAGCAGATGTGACATGATTCTTTTGAAGTCTTACATAGTTTAGCGTATTTGCACGGATGGGATCAAACTGGTACAGTGTTGCTGAGTGTAAGAATAGGCTGTATGGGACCCTACAAAAATGGGAATTCATGAGACAAAAAGTAAAGAGCTTAGAAGAAAAGCAGTCATCTTTTTGTTTTGGGGAAGTCACATAATATCATGCATGGCTATGGAAAGCCTGGCATGGCAAAATATGTACATGACCTGGAAAAAAGCTCGGAGAAGAGAAATGTATTTTGGAGAAATATTAGGAAGCCTTTGATCTTATATTTGTTAAAGCTACAAGTTGTAGGCTCTTCAGTCTTAAAATTTAATTGGGTAGTGATTAACAACGAGACAGAGTTTGTTAAAATTATAATCTGAAGTATATACCAGGTATTGCCTGAACTTGTTCTCACTTCTTTCTGTTATCACTGGTTGCTGTGCTGGAGCCTACAGTTTGTCATTCCTTCATCTGTCTGAACTAGGGGTTGTATGAGATGATCCCATAGGATGTGGCCTAATGAATATGCTAAGAAAAATGGGCCTGATGTAAAAGTCTGTCTTAGAACATAATGTCTGTCTTAGAAATATACTGACAGAGTATATTTGTTTTGATTGCCTGTGATTATTTCCAACTTCTTGTTTTCCAACTTCAACATGGTGAATAAACTTTTTTCCCCTTCTTGTTTTCCCCAGTATTAGAAATCCCAAAGCAGAGCTTCTCTTAGTTTCCTGTTTTCTTGGCAAGACAGCATAACCTAGTCACGTCCCCAGGGAGGTTGCCCTTAACATACTTGCAGAACTTGGGCTTGAGGAAGGGAAGCACTACAGGGTAGAAATCCTGTGGCTTTTGAGCCACTTATGTTTTGCATGCAGTTCAAAGGTGCCTCCCATGCAAGGTAGGACACAGGAGGAGCAGCAGTGCTGTGGCTGGCTGTGAGAGAAAGCAAGCTAGCACGCGTGGATGAGTCCGTGTTGCTGCCCCTGCAGAGTCCAGCAGCCTTCCCAGCTCAAACTTACAGAAAAGCAGTGTAACTCTTGGTGAAAAATATTACTGCATGTGGAATGTCTTCTCTTCTCCAGTCCTTAAGGTTTATGGGACATGTGTCTTGGGATTTTTGGCTCTCTGAGGGCTTTGGTATATGATTCATAAGGTTAGAGGCACCGGATATTATAAATGGCATGGACTAGCATGATGTTAATGCATTATCTTCTCCTGATTAATTACAGTGTTTAGAGAAAGCTGTTTTTTCAGTACTAAAATGGCTGAAATTCTCTTTATATAGATTTAAAGAAAGCACTGAGGGAACTTCCCTTGCAGTTTTTGTGACATTACATATAAAAAACATACAAAGATGATAAGTATTCATAGGTCACTTCAGTATGGGATAAAAGCCTGTCTGATTTCATAGGTAATTAGAGAATTATGTCATTATTTAAGGAGTTTGAATGATAATCAGAGATTACACAGCCTTTGTTTGGACTGGAAACTAATTAAAAGAGTTATCAGTCTCTGAGAGCTACTAGTTAAAGGCTTTAGAGTAATGGAATGCTATTTATTCTGAAACCTTGCAGTATCACTTAGAAATTCTCAAATATGGGTAACATTATTTGGATTTACTTTATGCTATACAAGTCATGTGTGACTCAAAATTAAGTGTGCTGTCAGGTGGTTAGATTAAACAATTTTATATCCAATTAACAGTAATTTCGAAGAAGCTTTACAAAACCCAGAAGTGTTTGACAGACTAGTGTAGGTTCCCTCCAAAAATTATAACAATAGGTTAGAAATACAGTTCTCTGCCATTTAGAGGTCCAAAGAGGGTAGCTTCATACTAGTATATCACAGCTAGATAGAATATTCTTTATGGCAACCTCAATATAAGAGCAACAAGAGTTTGTTTATCTATCTGTCTTACAATACTTCTAAATTTGATAAGCATTGTCCTTTTAAGAGGAAATTATGGCCTTCCCCACAATCAAAATGGAATTATTAAAATAGGAGATTGGCCATAACTTCAATCAGGATAAGACTTAAAACATACTTATGTGGTTCTCACTGTAACACAGGACCATGGGAAGACCTTGGAACATGACTTTCCTATCGTTGCTCACTGAGTTGGGGCATATTTCATCTAACCACAAGCCACATCCATCCCTGTCAACTTAATGAGAGAATAAACATTTAAGGAAACGGATTTCCCTTGGGACCTAGCATTGTTAAATTGTCCCTAAGTGTTTTTAGTCCGTTTATGGCTCATTCTCTGTTTCAAGCTTTAAAAAAAAGTCACTAAAATTCCTAATAAGGAAAGTCTCGGTTGAAGGACAGAGTAAATGACAATTTTCACGGTTTGTACCACTTCATGTAAAAAAATCAGTCATTAGTTTCATGATTCACACTTACAGGCAAGAGATGAAAATAACTTCTTAAAATGTCCTAGAAGATATTCTCAGGAATTCTGTTACAGTACTATAGTACTGAGCTGAAATTTATTAATGACAGTGAAACTTACACTGCTCCCTTGTTTTGACTCTTTCTCTTATTGTCTGAGTGGCAAAGTAAAAGCCTCTAAATGTGCAATGCTATTTTCAAAGTGAGCTGAAAGAACCAGGGACTCGTGGGTTTTAGGCCTCCAGTGGTCAGTGCTCTTTTGTGCTTTGTTCACAACACTTTTTATGAGGTATTTGGAGTGATTTATGAGTATTGCTTTTAGAAATCAGATCCTCTGGTAGCCTGTATGTTTACAGGACACTTACTAATGTGCTGAAATGTAGATTATGAGCTCTCATCATTGCTGCTATTTTCAAACTTTCAAAAAAGAACATGATGAAGGATAGAGGAGTTACATATGTTGGTGATAAGGGAATAATGGAAGGGAAGCAACTGCAGAGAGACTCAAGAGCATCCTAGGAGCTACAATGGCAAACAACCGCTATGAGTGTTTTATTTTGAAGTGAAAATCGTGATGAGGGAACTTGGCTGAATTCCAGTCGTATAGTAAGAGGTGCAAGTGTTTAAATAGTTGCGAAATTACTTTAATCTTTGACATTGTTTTCCATTTCTAAAGTGCTAATGTACAGTGAAGTACAACAACAATAAGAATTTACAGGCAAAATCAGCGGCAACTAGTACCCTGGAGAGGTACAAACAACACTGCATTGCTCACTTCTGCTCTTGGGCATCCATACATGCGGCTAGCACACATGTACACCCACACATTCATACACATTTCCCCCGCCCACCCCCATATTTATACATTCTTTCTATATACATATGTGTTTGGCTGTTCCACAGTACTTCCATGGCAGCTAAATAATTGGATGCGCACTTCCCTGGGTTTATGTGGCACCTTCTCTGCATTGTTTTTACTTCAGTAGCCTCTCTGGCGATTGACTGGGAATGTGGTTAGCCCCTACACTTTGCTGCTCTTGTGACATAAATCTGCCTGTTCCTTACTGGCTTCCTTCTAGTGCTATACTGAGAAATTGTGCACCGGTCCATTTCTTCACCTGGGCTAAACGTCAAACAGGTTGGTGTACAAAGAGAACAGACTGTTCATTCCAGTGCCATGTTTGTTCTACAGTCAGTTTTGCCATTCAGGGTGTCACAGATGGCCTCATGGTCCCCATTGCTGGAAGCTTGGCTGCCAGCAGACACATGGCCATTGCGCTCTGTTAAGAGATTGAAGGTGAAGAACTGGCATGGGTCCTTTTGTCTGCTGCCTTCCTGTAAGGGGCTCAGGAAAGAGCTGGAGTTTTTCCATTCCTGGAATGTGCACATCTCCATATGTGGGTGAGTGATTTTGCTCAGGTAGCCAGGGCTGGGAGATGCTGAAGATAATGTCCTCTGACTGCCACTTAGGAAACTCCCGCTGTCTTCCAGAGAGTCTTTCCTAGGGTGTTCAAAGGAGCACCGATTCCAGTTTCTGTAGCTGTAGGCCCACCACCCCAACTGCTTTCGACGGTGGCACTGGCATTTTAGGATCTGTATAAAAGCCCTCTTGAACTCTTTGCTTGAGCAAGGGTAGATGACTGGATTCATGCAGCTGTTAAAGTAGCCAAGCCAAAAAATCACCTTGAAGATTGTTTCAGGAGGCTTCAGAGCCGAAAAGAGAGATCCTGTCCAGAAGAAACAAGCAGAGACAATATCTGAGATAATTGGTTTGTCTGCCTTTAGGAAGGGTAAATGTCCCATCAGATCATTGTTAGAATCTGTTTATTAAAAATCCTTAGCGCATGTTGCTTTCATTTTTGGTCTTTTGGTAATAAAATGTTACTTTTGTTATTTTTAAAGCTAATAAGGAAATACTTTCCACCATCTGAAAGCTAAAGGAGCACATAATTGATGTAGAATTAAAACATAAAAAGCAGTCCTTGTGTTTATATGTACACACCTGTTGCACTAACATCTGTTGATCCCAATGAAAGATCAAACCTCCATTGTCCAAGCTATTGCACAATGCACACATGTGCTGCCTTCAAAGAGCTTTCGCTTGTCATTTTTGAAGAAAAAAGTCTAACTGTTCCCAGGCTTCTCAGAAGGACCGTGTTCAGACACACCTTATAACTTCTAATACATTCTCTCGCAGCTGCTAAACATCACCCCATTTATCTTATTATGATAGTACAAACCTCTTGAAACCTGAAGTTAATTGTGGTACTTCCCATATCTCAGGCATTCATAAAAGTGGTATAACCCAAACAAAGAGGTTATTTTATGAATACTTCCTTTTTCATTCACAACCAAATAATTTCCCTAAAGAAGCTGACCAAATGAAAAATTCATACTGGGAAGTCCATTTCATGTACTTTTAGTATTAAAAACATGCAATTGATCAGTTAAATTTAGCAAACGGGGCTTTATAAAAGAATGTATGACATTTTTAAAGCAAAACAGGCATTCAACAATTATCCAGCTGGGAAAATACCTTTGTGCCTGGCTCAAGTAATCAAAAAGTGGTGATTCAGGAGAGAATTCTTATGTCAAGTACTGGAGTTAGGTTTGAAGAGTTTTTCAAATGGAAGGTGACATTCAAGCCTGAATGTCACATCTCTGAGAAGAGCGACCTTTTACAATGGTGTGGTTTCAGATTCCCCGGGCTATGAAAGCAGCTGAGTCAGTTGTGACTGTGAGGATGCTTTAGTGGGGAGTGATATGATTCTAGGCATATTTCCCATCTCATAGCAGTGTAGAGGCCACAGCTTTGGCCTCAAAACTATGCAAAAGCACTTCCTAGCTTCTTGGGTAAATAGCTCTTATGTGCCACAGTAGATACTGCTGTTTATCTAGATGACAATGCTGGCCTGGTGCTGACTATAGGGGTTTGAGTCTCCTTAGCTCACAAGAAAGCCAAAGGGAGGTAAGTATGTGTCATTCCTCACACACCCACTGCCCTTCTCTGTGTGTCAGCTAGTCCGTGAGCTGGCTCAGAAGAGAAAATAAGATGCTGAGATGGCATTAGCTATCTGAGAGACTCTTCCCCCCTTCACTTGGGCAATAGGAGTCAGGAAAGATCCTGTGAATCTGCAATAACAGATTTTTTTCCCTGGCAGTGTTTTGGTATGGTGCCAGCTAGCACTAGCTCTACCTACTGCCTTGGAGCTAAGCAACATGCTAGCCATTAAGGTTAAAATGGAGGTTTTAAATTACAAGGTTCATAGTATTTGTTTCATGAATCCTGCACTTTACTGACTTCTACTCCCTGTGCAAGACTCTTGTAAGTTGAACCCATGTCCCTTACTGCTTTGTTGCTGCTAATGATTTGCAGCGTTTGACCAATGCCTCTTCTGTCCATCTGGTGGAGATTCTACATCCGTTCTGATTGATACTGCAGAAAGTACAGGGTACAACATGTCTAACATCAGAGAAACTATGAATTGTATTTGATAAATTGCCATCAGATAAATCAATGCAAGCACTTAAAACTGTGTCTTGTGAGTGTTACGTACTTTTTGATGAAAGATTCAGTGACAATTAATGTGATTCTATGAAATAAGCCCTTAAATAGGTGTCAAATTCTTATAAAGCTTTAGGAAAAGTTGATCTCAGTTCAAAACTGCAGCCAAGATGAGCAAGATGCTCCAAAATTTCCCACATGCACAGTTGCAAACCTTTTCACAATTCATTTTGTAAATAATAATTGCTAATATTTTCCCTTCAGTTTGGGGAAAAGAGAAGCTTTGTGACTTTACAAAATAAGTACAAAGCATTATTATGTACAACAAGGAACCTTTTGAAGCTCATACGGATAATTTCTTAATTATTTTTCTGGTTCTCCTTTAAAATATAAATGAGTTTTAGCTCTGAAAGCACAGTAAACCTTGTGAAGTGGCTAAAGAAGTCCCATTTTTTCCTATGTGTGAATGTTGAATGAGCAGTGGTGAATTTTTCCAGATCAGTTGGTTTGCCTTTCTCTCATACTGTAACAGTTGAAAATCTACAGGACATCCCTCTACCAGATTTAAATATTTTTAGGCAGGTTATATATGGACAGAGTAAATGCTGTGATATACTTTTCAATAAAATAAAAAAAAAATTTAAGGAAGTTTACTGACAAATTTTGTTAAATTCTCTAAGGACAAATAAAATGAGCTAAGCTATATAGAGAAGAAAACTAGGAAACAATGTAGATAAATGAGTTATGCTTGCATAATCTATATTCCACATGAACTGAATATAACTACATACAGTAAAGACTAAGAGACCAAATAGGGAAAAGGGTAAAAAGCTGAGTGTTGAAAAATGGCTAATCTTTGTAAACTGCTTCAAAGAGTATGTGTTCCTTAAGGAAAAAAGGTAAGGAGCTTATGCTTATCTTACACTTAACTCATGATAATCTGTTTTTCAAATGCCATTTGAAAAAAATGACATGCAGGCCATTTTCAGCAGCTGCAGCGTTTTCAAAGCTCTTATATTAAAGGGCAGCAGCACAAAAGAGCAGAGAATTTCCTCACAGCAACCCTGACTGACAGAGGCACTTTGTGTTCAGGCCTGATTCTAGAAAAATCACTGAGCCCTGATCAATCATTTAAAAGCTATCATGACTCTAGCTGAGTCATTAAGAGAAAATATGGAAATAGATCAGTTTAGAAAGCTGTGTGATAGTGTGACTTGACAATAAAGATCAGCATTTAGCTACAATAGTAAAGTTTTGAAACTAAGAAATTCAGGAATAATTGTCAAGGAGTTAATGAAAACACTCATCATTAAACACTACTTCATTCTCCACTTTTTCTTGGTTCTGCAAACAGCACAATGCAAGTGTTGCTTGATTCATAAATTATACACAAACTAGTAGATTAAGTTTTCACAAGAAGGTAAGAAAGTATGCTTTTCTGAACAAGGACTATTAATTTGATAAATAAGCCATTGATTTACAGACTGGTGTGTTAGTTGCTCTCAGTTCAGACTGATGTATTAAAACTGGATAGAATTCTTCGTAACTCGTCTACCCTTCCTAATATATATATATATACGTGCAACTGGTCTGAAGGGAGATGGATTTCATCTATGAATTTTGTCTATGGTGTAGTGCCCTATTACTTCCTAGTTTTTTTCAAAAATCAGGTGGTAGGTAGACAATTATTCCAGGAAGGCCCTAGCAATAAGAGAGGTCACTGCAGTCTCAGTGAGAATAAATTCGTATATAGGAGCACTACTCATTTGCTCTCAGATAGCACTTTTCATCTGTCAGTCATCCTGACTTCGTGCTATCCTCCTGATTTTACCAGTGGGGAATCTGAGCTGGGGGAAGGTAAAGCAATCAGCTGAAGGTCATATGCTAATAATTTTCACCAGTAGGAAAGTTTTTGTTTTACCGAGAAGAGACCCATGAGACCTGACATGATTCTCTTAACCACTAGAACTCACAGTGGGTAGGTAGTACAGTGCATTCAAGTAGTGTGTTTGGTGGGTCCTGCTGCCTTTGCCACTACCCAAGAAAAAGCAGAATTCAAGAATATTTCCTGAGATTAACAGAAACTGGTTGATGCACATGATCAGATACATTGCTGGCCTCGCAGAGGCTATATGCAATGACTACATGATTCTAGCAAAACTCCACCTATGAAGGGATCCATGGCTAATGAAGGGATCCTCCACCACCAAAAGCTACAGATGCTCTGAAATGTAGTAGTTTTGTAATACAACTTTTGATCATGGTGAAGGAAAAAGGACTGAGGAGACATGACAATTTGTCTTTAAAAACATAGAAGTTACCTGCAAAGAAGGAGGAAAGTAAATTTTTTTCCATGTCTACAGTGGCAAATATATGAAGCACGGTGATTTGAATTGCAGCAAGACAAACTGAGATTATGGATTGGGAAACACTTTCTGTCTTCCAAGACAGAAAAATTCTGGAACATACTGCCTAAGAAAGGTGTAAAAATGCAACCCTGGAGGCTCTTAAAAACAGAGTAGACACACGTCTACTGATTTAAGTATAGCTGATCCAGCTTTTGGGTTGGAGGATGCCCTGAATGACCTCTTCAGATCCCTTCTATTCCTTTTTTGTCTGATTAACTCTGCAGAATATAGCTGTGTTCATCAGGAAAACTTTATGGCTTAAGTTTTGGCAGCCCAGCAGAGTTTTACATTTGCAGTACTAGAATCCCACTGACAATGTAGTCTTAGATCCCCTTGGTAAATATATCCATTATTTAGGTTGAGGATTAACTGTTAGAAAAATGGAATGTCCAAGACAGATACTTGTTTGGGCAATTATTCTCTTCAGGCCTTTGGAAAGTTTCTGGGTTTTTGTATTCGGTCCCTCCTCACTGGGTGGAATCCTAGCCTGAGTTTTCTACAGAGAGAAGAAAAGCTGTTCTTTATTACCCAGAAGGTGGTTTAGACGGATGTTGCCATATATACCATGTACTTCTAAATATAGTTTAATTTGGTGACTATTATGCAAAGCTCCACTGACTTTCACCATATAAAGATATGAAAAATATTTTGATTAGCTTGTATATTTTTAACATTACCCTTTTCCCTACCTTGTTCTTGGAATTAACAACAATACCTTTTATTTAGCTGCGCACATGCTTTACCTCATAATTAACCTGTCAGGAGCAAACAACTGCGGGCTATTTTGGTACCTTGATAAAATGATAAAGCTAAGCCTACTAGACACACTCTCTAAACATGAGACTAGTATTTCCTTCCTTGATCTCCAACTACTTTCCCATCGCAGTCTGATAAACAGATTAAATATTTCCCTGTACTGATTTAGATTGCTTTTCAAAATGGCTGGAAAATTTTACATATGATTATCTATCTCCTCAGTGATCTATTTGTGATGGGGCTAGCCAGAGCGGCTTCCCTACTCAAACTGATCGCTCTCTTGATGCTTCATGTTTAACAGCTTCACCCTAAGAGAATGTAAATTTTCTATTCTCTTTTATTTTTCTCCACTAAACCCTGTGATTTTTTAAACATAGCACTGCAATCTTATCTCTGATTGCACCATTGACACCAATGAAGCTTTTGCAAAGCCTGCGTCCAACACAAATGGAGAACCAGAAATATTTCAGAAACTCAATCAACTTGATCATTTTTTATTGTTATTTGACCATGCTCACCAGACTTGATAGAGCTGTTCAGTTTGGAAATACACTGAGCAACAACAAGTATCATAAAAAGAAATTAAGAAGTATTTTTTTTAGGAAAAACTTATTTCATTTAGGGTCTGACTGGTTCTTTATAATGAATGCTTTATTACACAGAAAGTAAGTAAAGCACCCTCAATGAAATTAGGGAACATTGTGGGAAACAATTTGCCATATTAATTGTCTTAACATATTCTGCAGAATATCTGTCCAGAACATCACTGAGACATTAAAATTCAGAGTCCACTGGAGTCAGTGGGAGTCTCTGAAAGCCTTTGTAAAGGCTCATAAGGACTTCAGTGGTCTTTGGAAGAGCCCTTAAAATAGCAGGGTGAGCAGCAGGAAAATCTTCTGGACTGGCTTAATCCCAATACTCTTAATTAAGCAAAACTCTTCATTGAAGGAGGTTTTATTATAGCCCTCTGCAGAGGAAAAACACATACACATGCATGCACGCACGCACGCGCACACACATACACACACACACACTCACTTTCTAATGTCTCATATTCTTTCCTGCTCTGCTATTTTTCTTCCATCTAAATATCTGCTCCTTTTCTACTTCTCACAACTGACCACTGTATTCATAGAGAAAGGAGGATGGGAAAGTTAAGACCTTCTATTTATGGATCCTTAATGTAATAGCTGGCAAGCTTCTTGACAAAAGTATAATACACAGGACATGTTTGAGTTTCCACTTCCACTTTAGGGAAGAAAGAACTTAACATCAAAATTAGGTCTGCCAATGCAACCAACCAATCAGACAAAACCCCCAAACTACGTCCAGGAGAAGGGAGAAAACTTGCCACTCCAGTTGTATGCATATGCAAGGTGATGAGATACTAGTGATTAGCTGGAGTTTAAATCTGAAGGATAACATATAAGATAATGTTTATGAACTAAAACTTTTGAAAATGCCTTTGATATCTCTGTGCCATTCTGCTCTGTGTGCTACTTCCTGCCACACAAAGGAAATAACTATGTATAAGTGACCAACAGTTGTTTCTGATGACAGTCATTTGTGAAATATCACTGGGTTCCATTTTGTGGTTATATTTCTTCCATTCCATTCATCCTTCATGCAAGGAATATATATATATTTATACGTGATGCAACTGAAAGCCAAGAACTTAATAGAATTACAAAATTATTGCAGTGGGAAGGGATGTTACAGGGTCTCTTGTCCAGCCCCCTGCTCAAAGCAGGGTCAACACTGCATTAGGTCCCCTGAAGCCTTCCCTTCTGAAGGCTGAAGAAGCCCCATTCCCTCACCCTCTCCTCACACAAGGTGCTCCAGCCTCATGATTGTTTTGGTCGCCTCCACTGGACTCTAGTTTATCGTTGTTTTCCCCTGCATCGATGCAGTACTCCAGACATGGTCTAATGAGTGTTGAGTAAAAGGGTGTAATCACTTTGCTCCATCTACTGCCTCCGTTCCTGTTATACAGCCCAATATGCTGCAGCTTGCATCTGATAGGGGCATTTGAATAATATTACATCCTATGTTAATGTTTGTGGGAGTCATCCTCATGGGAGATGGTATTTTGTGTGTGTATTTTCATGAATGCCATTATTTATTATTTGTACCCAGTGGAAGGAAAATTTTAAAATATTAATGATTTTTAAATTTAAAATTAAGCACATTCTCCTTTACTGTCTGCCTTCTCTTTAATATCCCTGCTTTTTCTTTTTCCATCCAGGCATGTTCACTTTTCAGTTACTTACTTCCTTTCTTCCTATTAATGTTTAAATATTTATTTCTACTCTCCTTATGTCTTATTTAGTTTTTAACTCCAACTGCTAATCTCTTTTCTAATCACTTTATGTTGTGATAATTGACTTTCTATTAATTAAACATCCATTTTTAATAAGTTGTGTATTTGATATCAATTAAGTATCTAAATTACTTATAGAATCATCAGTTCTGTTCAGAATCAAGTATTTGATACTTAGATTAGATAATAGTTGAGCAGAAGTATTGTGAATTTCCTGGATTTAAGGAGAAAAAGTCTCCATGGATGAGTTTTGGTTTATCAGGTGCTATGTTTTCTGCCCATTTCAAAAAATTACATTTCAAAATCTTTTAAATCCAGTTTTGATTAGACAAGAGCCAACCTAGGGTGAGTGTATGTTCCTGTTTACTGGAACAAATACAACATTTGGGTTTTTTGAAACAAAATAGTCTGGAGTTGTTTACGTACTTCACTGTGTGTCAGTTGATATTCCAGTAATAGCAAACTAGCTACAATAAAATATGTCGTGAAACAATAATGGGGTAGAAGGAGAGGTTCACTGCACAGGTTTTTGTCATTGTCTTAAGATTAAAGAAAAGCCATAAAATTTGAAACTACTTGTCTTTATTCATAACAAGTAGAAAATGAAGTGTTTCAAAGCTTGAAACACTGAGTGGGGGTATTCTGGAGAGAAGGTGGAGAATCAGTAATAAGTATTTGGAAGTTTTGTTATAGAGTTTGGTCAATTTTAAATAGTTAAGGTAACCTTGGAAGGCAAACATATCCTCCCTCATTCAGAGGAGAGAATTATTCTATTTTGGTGCAGATTGGAGTCATTCTGACTCGAGTTAAATTTCAACTTTTCAACATTCCACACAAAAGAAAATTCCAATGTTTTAAAAATTGCTGTAGTGATGAAAAGCATTGCAAAATAAAAAATGATAACAAATGAGTTCTGAAACATGAAAAACAGGAAGCTTCAACAACATCAAACCCTGTCTCTCAATCTGTTCTTGAGAAGACAACTTCTGCAAACATGAGTATTGTTTTGCAAGAAATTTGATTTACGATGGAACTCAGCCTGCCTGTGAAAAGTGATTTGACCAAATTTGTAATGTGATCAGCAAGAGACTTTCCCAGTGCTAGGCAGTTGATGTCTGCTGATGGCCTGGCTCGGAACCTCTGCTTCTCCCCTGCAATTCAAGCTGTAATTCCTGCTGCAGCCGTAACTGTTGGTAGCTGCTAATGGCTGAGTTACAGCCACTTCATAATGAACAGGGAAAGCTCAAAGGCTATTTGTGTATAGCTATTAAAATTCTCCCTGTAAAAATAATAAGCTGCCTCTGACCAGAGTTGTTATGAGTATGAGTTTAGAGAATGCGGAAAGGATGTGTTCGTCTTTTAAGCTTTCTGCGGTCCTTTTTACCACATGCTTAGCCAAGTCAGCATGCCAAGGTTTTAAAGCTAATTGGATTTCTAAAGCTCCTGATTTCTTTCTTTCCAGCATTCAGTGTTTGTTTACATTCCCCTGGACTTATTTAATATAGGACCACCCCCCACCCCCCACCCCCAGTTTACAAACAGTAGAGGATGAAATAGAAAGTATGGTTATAAAATTGAGAGTTGGTCAGGCTGGGAGGGACTGTAGGCCTTCTGGAGAAGAGGGTTAGGATAACAGTGAAAAAAGATCTTGAGAAATAGGAAGAGTATCCAAAATCAACAATAAAATTCAGTAAGGAAAATGAAAGGAAAGATGGCTAGCATTTGGTTATGGTTTTCAAGCATGTTGGAGTCTCTGTGGGATGCCTTGGGCTGCATATCCCAGTGGCTGTCAGGCTGGCGGACACCATGGGAATCACGGTAACCCTGCAGTCACCAACATGCACTCCTGTGTTTGTGGGTAACTTGTGTGTGTGTTGGGGGAAAGCACTTCACTGTTGGGGAAGGAGAAATATCAAATAAGGAGTAACTGACTAGACAATGATATTGCACAAGATAATGTGGGAGAAATAGAAATACAAACACGATGCTGTTGGAAGTACAGCTGTTCTTATTTTTCATTGTATTAATAGGTATGTTACGTATATGCCCAAGGATCTAGGCCAGCTGTTAAGAAAAGTGTCCTGGCTGTGAGGAATTTATGTTCTAGAACTACCTATAGCAGTTGTGGGATTCTCTTTCCTGGAGCCTTCTGGCTCTACAGTGAGCCAACAGTTGTGAGGGGTAATGAAAGTATCATTCAACCAGTCCTCAGCCCTTGAGTCTTTCGTTTCCCTGTTTTCCAGTTGAGTCAAGGAAGTCACAGAGAGAAATCTCCCCTAACTGTCCTGACAGGTTAAAAGTGGTTTATACTCATTCCTCCATCCCGTTCAAACAGGGAAATAAATCTTTGCAAACTAATACATTATTGGTATTAACTAAACTCAGTAACTCCTACCAATCTAAGGCCTGATCCTGTATAAACAAATGCTTAAGCAGACAAGTGAAAGTAGCAGACATACACAAGTGTAGAATCTGCCCATAAAGAGCACATCCCCTTATGTGTATGTTCATGAGTAAGAACAAAGCCTAAGGAAAACATTTTCCTTGCTGTCTCATAGGCTGAGAAAGGTTATTGTTTCTATTTTCTTATCCTAATTAAAATTAACTATTTCTTGTCATCCACACTATCTCTCTCCTAAAGGGTATCTCATACTTCAGATGAACAAATCACTTCTATGAGACCTGCATGAACTTCATTCACAATGGCTCAAATTTGAGAGCCTTTTAAAGACTCCAAAAATACTTATCTAGAATGGCCAAAATAAAACCAGGACAAACTCCGTTGAAGCTTTGCTGATGGAGGTTGTAGTACAAATAGGGATCAGATCCTTTTACTAAAACCCAGAACTGCTACACCTTCTTATATTACAAGCAATTGTAAAGCAGAGTAGCTATATTTGCATTTTTAAAGGGACAGTGCCTATGTATTTAACCACAGAGCTACTAACACTGGTACTCCTGGCACAGTAAGATTGTCTCTGATTGATAGGCAGAACTTAAGAGATAGTCTATCATTTCCAGAGATCCTGCTCTGGTCTGCAGTCTATGACTGTCCTTCCTACAGCATCATACAAAAGATAGTGTTGATGCATAAAGCTTTGAGAGTTGAAAATTATTTTTAAAACCTTATGGTACAACAGACCATTTGCAAGTTGGTATTTAGACGAGCAATTGAAAAGACAGGAGCTTTATTTGCCCAGCCCAGAAAGAAAAAGAAAGAGGAAAGCTGTGGTTTAAAAAAGAACAATAAAAAAAAAAAGCAACAGGATTAAGGTTTTTCATGCCTCATCTATAGTTGTCATATTAGCAAAAATTCTGAGTATATATTGAGTAACAAAATATGGAGATACAAGATATGGAAAATACACGAGATATGGAAAAATTCCATCAAACACTTACATTTTTGACACAAACCCTATATATCCTTGCATACTAGTCTACCACCTCTCAATCCAGAATAGCTATGATGACTTACACCACAGAGAGAGTTCATTTGTGTTTGAATTGTGTTGCCCTCTCATAAATATGATAAAATCAAGATCAATTTTAGTAAAAATCTTGTTTGGTACTCTAAAACTGACAGTAGATAGGGTCAGAAACCTGATGTTATTGTTATTATTATTTTGTCCAAAAGAGTTAAGACTTTTGCAGCTTGCTAACTAGAAAGAATATGGGCTAAGTTTATGCTTGTTTTGCAAAGGATTAGCTGATTAAGGGAGCCTAGAAAAACTAATCTAAGTCTGCTGACATTTCATTTGTTATACTTAAGTATCTTCAATTACTGGGCATGCTTTGGTGTCTTTTTCTCTCCTTCTCGCTTCTGACTTACAACTGAGGTGATCTGCCTTGGACATCATTGGTAAATAACAGGACTCTAGCATGGAATTGAGTAACACAGCTACAAAGATATTGTATGAATTTGCATTATATTTTTTCTCTTTTGTTACTTAGAGACTGATGGTTATTGCTTTTTGGTTTCTAGGTATCACTTCAAAGCCCATCAATATAGCTCAAAATCTTGCCATGGGCAATGGAGGAGGACTTTAATGAAGATACTAAAAAACCCATCACTTTTTGTTCATGTCTGTATTTCACAGATAGGTACACTAAAGAACATGCAGCTGAGGTCCTGAGGTATGGCCTCAATGCTTTAGGACCATATGCACATGTATAACTTTACTCAATACTTTCATTATGACTACCAACCTGAGCAATAGCACATGTGTTTACAAATGCTGTTGGCATCAGGGCCTTGTGTCCACTGCTTTGCTGGATGCTGGATGCTGAAAGTAGTGTTTCCTCTGAAATTATCACTTCTCTTTTGTCTTTGATTTCAATAGTTTTGGGATTTCCTATTACTGCCCAGTGGCTCAGTCCAGAATTTTGTTTTCGTTGGAGCTTTCTGATCACTGGAGTTGCTGCCATCGCTAAGGTTGAATAGTCAACATGAGTTGATGTCTTTGTATTTTTTCTGTATTGCTTTGCATATTTGTTTTTGTAAGACTTCAAGATTTCCCTTTGTTCCTCTGACCTGCAAATCAAAAGCCTACATAGGAAGTACCCCAGAACTTGTGCAGTTTCATCTGCTTTGATAACAATCGGTTTTGTTCTAGAAAGTAGAATTCTTTAAGTAACTGATAATTGGCATCCTTTGCAAATGAAAAGGCTTAAACCAGGGCTTAAGGGATGCTATTTTAGTAGTAAAATGAATCATCTTGAAATAATCTAGTCCTCTACATGTGACAAAACATGCTGTACTGGTCAATGAATGCCCTTATGATGTTTAGTTTTACAGGAATTGGCTAGAAAATAGGAGGAGAAGGTTCCTGCTATCACCTGTGCAGTTGAACATTGTACCAAAGATTGACCTGCAAATGGGCAGAGGGTCAGATTGCCACATATATCATTAATTTGTCCAAATTCTGTATAACTATTAACTT